>NC_133328.1:193059966-193385323 GCF_042186555.1 Aquarana catesbeiana | reverse complement strand
AGCGGCGATATGTCAGCTGACACCTGCTGCTATCTGATCCGATCATGTCCGTGAAAACCAGATGGATGGAGACACTATTTTCCATCCGTCTGGTGGATATGATCCGTCTGTCTTACGGGCTGTCTGTTTTCATTCGTTCTCCCAATAGAGGAGAGTGGGGCTCTGACAGGACTGTCACGGGAAAGTGAGTGGAGACGGACCTGTCATCCACCTGCTCAGCTGGGAGCAGAAGATTGATCCCCCACTGAGCAAAGCGGAGTCCGCCGGGCGGACCGACCGTGTGAAGGGACCCTTTATGGAAATTGATGCAGAAGCCTACCTTGACATCTCTGAGAGAGTTTTGAATATGATAAGCTACCCAAGGAGCAATGGGTTGAGGTACTAGCACTTTTTTTACAGGGAGCTCCAATAACCCTGAAACGACTTGCAACCTCAGGCTTGGGGTTAGCATGGCCATCCGAGCCGAGCACATATTTACAAGGAAATACCACAGAAAGGACTTGGAGGGAGGAGATGTGATGTGCTTGTTCCGGGGGAGGGGCCTGACAGTGGGGTGGTGGAGGAGTGGAAGATGAGGGCGGCAGGGATGGCGAGGGGTGAGAGCTCACGCCGGCCCCGCTGAAATTGCCGCCACGATACAGCAGGAGGAGCCGCATGGAAAGCCAGGGAGTTCATCCTGGCTACGGATACCACAGATACCGCATAAGCGAAGCACAGCGCAAGTTCCTGGTCCACTCGGTGGGTGCGCATGGCCCGCTTACACATCCTCGTCGGACCCGGCTCCCTGTCCCTGTCTGCTGCCCAGAGCCCGCCCCCCCCCCCCCCCCACGGCCGCCGAAGGAAGGAGACGGGTCGGCCCTTGGCATCCCACTGGCGCCAACATATAAGAGAATGGAGACTGACTCTCAAACTCCCCTGAATTGCTGTCCATTCACAAGGCTTACCCCGGCCCCCCCCCCCCCCCCCGCTGGGCAGGAGATAAGAAGAGGACCGCTGCAACCCGAGTCTGGAGGTTCTAGGTAAGATCAGCTGCAGCTGAAATTCATTCTCATATCCTGTTGGTGGTCGCTGTAATGCTGTATCACTACACTGAATAACTTGATGGCTCAGTAGGACTGATCAATTAAATTAACCTGAGCGATTAGGCGGTTTGCACAGCATGGAGAATTACACACAAGAGCGCACAAGTATACAGGGTCTGCACAAGTGAAGCAAGGAAATGTTTTTTTTTTTTTGGGGGGGGGGGGGGGGCGAAGATTATGAAAGGTCGGTCACACAAAGCAACTGAACCGAAAAAGCCTAGAGACAGCCTAAACACAAGCTCCATTCAAAAATTTTTAAAAGAAGCGCAACTTAAAAGCCCGGTTATGGAAAATAGGCAGCAAAAAATGAAACATAAAAAGAAAGATCTCACTAAACACAAAGGAGCCCTAGGGGGAACCCCCAGAGGCGAGACTTCTCTGGGAGCTGACATTGATCAAAGCTTAGAAGCAGACGAGGATGCACCCCCAACAAAAACCGAGACGCAAGACATGTTTTTCAAATTAGTGACCGTCATAAAGGCAGAGATTCTCAATGTAAGGACAGATATGGGGCATCTCTTGAAGTGCGTGGAAGCAGTGGAGGAGATATCAGAACAACAAGCGTCTGAGATCACAGCTTTAAAAAAACAAGTTAAAAAATTACAGTCTGACCAGCGTGAGATGCTCTATAAATTGGAGGAACAGGAAAATCAAAGTAGGAAGCAAAACCTGAGGATAAGGTCTATCCCAGAACAGAGAGGGGAGGATTTGTTCCTCAAGATGAAAGAATTATTCAACCCTCTCTTGGGGAGAAGTTTAGAGGAAGAATTAAAGCTGGATCGTGTCCACAGGATAAGAAAACCCCCAGGTGTAAGGGAGGAAGTACCTAGAGACGTTATTGTAAGGTTTCATCAATATGAGGACAAGGCAAAGATTTGGAGTAAATTAAGAGGTGCTCAACCTGTGAAGTACAACAACGGGGAAATCCAAATATTCTCGGATCTATCAGCCAGAACCCCATCAAGGAGATGACAATTGAGACCTTTGTTGGACGCTTTGAGGGGGGCCAATTTAAAGTATAGCTGGGGCTACCCATTAGCAGTAAATGTGATAAAACAGGGTAGAAATTTCAGATTGATTCATATAGAGGACTTACAAGACTTTTGTAGAGATCTAAATATTGTAGTACCTATTTTTCCAGGCGGGGTGATTGTTTAATTCAAAAGAATGGTTGGGGTGAGGGAGGGAGAGGCCGTGGGGGGGGGATGGCGGGGGGGGCAGGGATATGGGGAGGGGAGGATGGAATGACATAGTGTTCTCTGTGACCTCCCTCCTCCTCCCCTCATTTTGAGGGGGGGGGGAGGACCACCATGGCCCACCGTGGGAGTCTCACCCTATGGCACGGGGGGACGTAGGCGGAGATGGTGATAACCGGGACGCGGCGTCCCCGAGGTCAGGTATTGACATGGGGGGTGGGAGGGAGGGAGAGGGGGGGAGGAGATGGGGAGGTGGTGGAAGGGGGTTCCCGCAGATTTTTTGTTTTGTTTCCACTTACTCTTTTCTTTTCCAAACAGTGGCGAAGAGGCTGGATATAAGAGAAATATTAAAAGTTTGGGACGATGGAAATTAAAATTTTTGTCATATAATGTAAAAGGGTTAAACCCTCCTGGGAAAAGGCGTAAAGTGTTGAATGAGTTACAGTCCTATGGGGCAGATATAGTCTTTTTTCAGGAGACGCACCTGATGTTAGAGGAGAGCATTAAGCTTGACTCGAGATATTACCCAAGTTGGATCTATGGTGATTCACCCATCAGACGGGCGAAGGGAGTGAGTATCGGATTCTCGAAACAGATTAAATACACATTGTTAGAAAGCAGGGTGGACCCAGAGGGTCGGTTTCTATTTTTAAAGGTAAAACTGGGGGTAAGGACCTATACATTGGCCAATGTCTACTGCCCGAATAGAGATCCGATTAAATATCTCTCCCAGACCCTGAGTAGACTGATGGAATTCAGAGAGGGGGAAGTGATACTGGCAGGGCATTTTAATCTCTGTCTTGATCCAGCCCTGGATAGGTCATCTAGAACAAAAGAGGCAAGTAAAAACTTGTTACTGAGCCTTGGGAGAAAGTTGCATGATTGTCAATTGATGGATGTATGGAGGGTGAAACATCCAAAGGAGAGAGATTATTCTTTCTTCTCGGCAGTGCATGGGACCTATTCAAGGCTGGACTACATGATGGTGGATCACAGTTTATTGGGCTCTATCGAGGAGTCGAAGATAGAGATTATGACACTGTCAGATCATGCACCTGTCTCGATGAAGGTAAAGTTAAAGGGGCTCCACTGGGTTCCTTTTACATGGCGGTTAAATTAAAAACTTCTTGAGGAGGATAAGATAGTGGAGAAAATCCAACAGGAATTAGATGCGTTTTTCTAAATAATGATAACGAAGAGACCCCGGGGGCCATTATATGGGAGGCCTTTAAAGCCTATATAAGGGGGGTTTTAACCACTTTAGCCCCGGACCATTATGCTGCATAAGGACCAGAGGACTTTTTCCAATTTGGCACTGCGTTGCTTTAACTGCTAATTTCGCGGTCATGCGATGCTATACCCAAACGAAATTTGCGTCCTTTTCTTCCCACAAATAGAGCTTTCTTTTGATGGTATTTGATCACCTCTGCCGTTTTTATTTTTTGCGCTATAAACGGAAAAAGACCGAAAATTTTGAAAAAAAATGATATTTTCTACTTTTTGTTATAAAAAAAAATCCAATAAACTCAATTTTAGTCATACATTTAGGCCAAAATGTATTCGGCCACATGTCTTTGGTAAAAAAAATGTCAATAAGCGTATATTTATTGGTTTGCGCAAAAGTTATAGCGTCTACAAACTAGGGTACATTTTCTGGAATTTACACAGCTTTTAGTTTATGACTGCCTATGTCATTTCTTGAGGTGCTAAAATGGCAGGGCAGTACAAAACCCCCCCAAATGACCCCATTTTGGAAAGTAGACACCCCAAGGAAATTGCTGAGAGGCATGTTGAACCCATTGAATGTTTATTTTTTTTGTCCCAAGTGATTGAATAATGACAAAAAAAAAAAATATTTACAAAAAGTTGTCATTAAATGATATATTGCTCACACAGGCCATGGGCCTATGTGGAATTTCACCCCAAAATACATTCAGCTGCTTCTCCTGAGTACGGGGATACCACATGTGTGGGACTTTTTGGGAGCCTAGCCACGTACGGGGCCCCGAAAACCAATCACCGCCTTCAGGATTTCTAAGGGCATAAATTTTTGATTTCACTCCTTACTACCTATCACAGTTTTGAAGGCCATAAAATGCCCAGATGGCACAAAACCCCCCCAAATGACCCCATTTTGGAAAGTAGACACCCCAAGCTATTTGCTGAGAGGCATGGTGAGTATTTTGCAGCTCTCATTTGTTTTTGAAAATGAAGAAAGACAAGAAAAAACTTTTTTTTTTTCTTTTTTCAATTTTCAAAACTTTGTGACAAAAATTGAGGTCTGCAAAATACTCACTATACCTCTCAGCAAATAGCTTTGGGTGTCTACTTTCCAAAATGGGGTCATTTGGGGGGGTTTTGTGCCACCTGGGCATTCCATGGCCTCCGAAACTGTGATAGGCAGTGAAGAGTGAAATCAAAAATTTACGCCCTTAGAAAGCCTGAAGGCAGTGCTTGGTTTTCGGGGTCCCGTACACGGCTAGGCTCCCAAAAAGTCTCACACATGTGGTATCCCCGTACTCAGGAGAAGCAGCAGAATGTATTTTGGGGTGTAATTTCACATATTCCCATGGCATGTTTGAGCAATATATCATTCAGTGACAACTTTGTGCAAAAAAAAAAAAAAAAAGTCTCTTTCCCGTAACTTGTGTCACAATATAAAATATTCCATGGACTCGACATGACTCTCAGCAAATAGCTTGGGGTGTCTACTTTCCAAAATGGGGTCATTTGGGGGGGGGTTTGAACTGTCCTGGCATTTTATGCACAACATTTAGAAGCTAATGTCACACATCACCCACTCTAACCACTTGAAGACAAAGCCCTTTCTGACACTTTTTGTTTACATGAAAAAATTATTTTTTTTTGCAAGAAAATTACTTTGAACCCCCAAACATTATATTTTTTTAAAGCAAATGCCCTACAGATTAAAATGGTGGGTGTTTCATTTTTTTTTCACACAGTATTTGCGCAGCGATTTTTCAAACGCATTTTTTGGGGAAAAAACACTTTTTTAAATTTTAATGCACTAAAACACACTATATTGCCCAAATGTTTGATGAAATAAAAAAGATGATCTTAGGCCGAGTACATGGATACCAAACATGACATGCTTTACAATTGCGCACAAACGTGCAGTGGCAACAAAATAAATACATTTTTAAAAGCCTTTAAAAGCCTTTACAGGTTACCACTTTAGATTTACAGAGGAGGTCTACTGCTAAAATTACTGCCCTCGATCTGACCTTCACGGTGATACCTCACATGCATGGGTTGCAATTGCTGTTTACGTTTGACGACAGACCGCCGCTTGCGTTTGCCTTAGCGCGAGAGCAGGGGGCGACAGGGGAGCTTTTTTTTTTTCTTTATTATTTTTTTGCTTTTTTATCTTATTTTTAAACTGTTCCTTTCATTTTTATTTTTTTTTAATCATTTTTATTGTTATCTCTGGGAATGTATATATCCCCTATGATAGCAATAGGTAGTGACAGGTACTCTTTTTTGAAAAAATTGGGGTCTATTAGACCCTAGATCTCTCCTTTGCCCTCAAAGCATCTGACCACACCAAGATCGGTGTGATAAAATGCTTTCCCAATTTCCCAATGGCGCTGTTTACATCCGGCGAAATCGAAGTCATGAAATGCTCGTAGCTTCCGGTTTCTTAGGCCATAGAGATGTTTGGAGCCACTCTGGTCTCTGATCAGCTCTATGGTCAGCTGGCTGAATCACCGGCTGCATTCTCAGGTTCCCTGTTGAGACAGGAGAGCCAGAGAAAAACATGGAAGACGGTGGGGGGGGCGCATTCCCTCCCACGGCTTGTAAAAGCAGTCTAGAGGCTAATTAGCCACTAGGATTGCTTTTACATGAAAGCTGACCGCTGGCTGAAAAGAATGATACCAAGATGATACCTAAACCTGCTGGCATCATTCTGGTATAACCACTCAAAGTCGTGAATGGCGTACCTGAAGACAAAAAAATGGTTAACAATAAAACACAGTAAACGGTAAAGTATAAAAAATTGCATACCTGAAAAGCAAACATGATAAAACATAATAACAATAAAACATTGCAGAATAGAATACAGTAAAAAAGAGCAGAACAATAGAGAGAGAATAGAGAGAGAGAGAGAACAATAAAACGACAACTATTTTTTTTTATTTTATATATATATATATATATATATATTTTTTTTTTTTTACACTTTTTTTTGTAACTAACTTTTATAATTGTAACCGGTTCCAGGTTCGGGTCTCTCAAAATGCGATGGCATCTTGGGAGACCCTGTGAAAGTGTGTCCTAGTCTGTGCAATGCTATACCCTACGCTAATACTCAACTAGTGAATGGTAGCGTTCAAAACATTCACCAATGCAAAGACCAGGATTGTCAGGACAGGAGGGACAATAATAGCGGGTGTCACGCCTATATCCGCACTTGCTGCAGACACAACATCTTTTTTGGGGGGGTTCGTTGGGTAGGGGTACTTGGGAGGACATAAAAATGCCTTTCATGCAGCCGACTGCATTTGGTTGGGGATGTGAATGGGGGAAGTACGGGCGCTGCAGAAGTGGTGGGTTCCCAATTAGGATTGTCGAATGCAGCAGGAAGGGCACTATGGGCATGACGGGCCTGTGTTTGTCTTCTTCTTGGTGGCAGCGGGACACTACTTGTGCTTGCCACCTCACCAGCTTGAACTGCACTTATGGGACTCACCACGTCACCAAGTGTTACTGCAGTGCTGGTTTGACTACGACCGGGGTGTACTAGGCCACTGGTGCTTGCCAGTTCAGCAAAACGCTACCAAAAAAAACTGTTAGCGATCGCAGGGATCAGGCCTACCTCTGCGAACGCTGCAGTTATGCGTTTAGTGTTTTGTAAGTGACAGTGATCGATCGATACTGCACTTGGGTGGGCTGGGCTGGGCCGGGCGGAGGGGCAAAACGCAGGTGCTAGCAGGTATCTGGGCTGATCCCGCTAACACTGCGTTTTTGGGAACCCTAAACTGCTGGGGATGCTAGTATAGATCTGATCGGATCAGATATTGATCCGATCAGATACTATACCACTAAGGGAGGTGTACGGTGCGTGCGTGGGTGTTAGCAGTACTGGCGCTAACCTGACGCTGCCTGGGGCTGGTGCTTGCCAGTTCACTAAAATGCTACCAAAAAAAACTGTTAGCGATCGCAGGGATCAGGCCTGACTCTGCGAACGCTGCAGTTATGCATTTAGTGTTTTGCAAGTGACAGTGATCGATCGATACTGCACTTGGGTGGGCTGGACTAGGCCAGGCGGAGGGGCAAAACGCAGGTGCTAGCAGGTATCTGGGCTGATCCCGCTAACACTGCATTTTTGGGAACCCTAAACTGCTGGGGACGCTAGTATAGATCTGATCGGATCAGATATTGATCCGTTCAGATACTATACCACTAAGGGAGGCGTATGCTGCGTGCGTGGGTGTTAGCGGTACTGGCGCTAATCTGACGCTGCCTGGGGCAACGCATATCACTGCCGGGCGATCAGGGGGCTAAACCTTTATTCGGTAATAAACGGCGGGTGCCCTGACACTATAAAAAATAAACAAACTAACCAGCGTCACCCGTAACAGTTATACGGTGATCAGTGGTGAAAGGGTTAACTAGGGGGCAATCAAGGGGTTAAAACATTTATTAGGTAGTATATGGGAGTCCCTGTCGCTATAAAATGCTGACGGCGAACCTAAATATTTACCTCCCTAACTAGCGTCACCAGTGACACTAATACAGCGATCATAAAAATGTTTGCTTAGTGACACTGGCGACAGGGGGTGATCAAGGGGTTAAAACTTTATTAGGGGGGGTTAGGGGGGTATCCTAGACCTAAAGGGGGCTAATACTAACTGCCCTAACACAGTAACTGTCACAAACTGACACCATGCAGTAATCAGAAAGAAAAAAAAAAATAAAGAAAAAAACTGCTTGGTGTCAGTGTGAGGGGGGGTGATTAGGGGGTGATCGGGGGGGATCGGGGGGTAAAGGGGGGTGTTTTGTGTGCCTGGCCTGTTCTACTGTATGTGTGTGTTGTGCACTCACATTGAAGTCTTCTCTCCTCGGCGCCGGAACGGAAAATACCGAGCCGAGGAGAGATGACATCATTTCCTTTGCTGCTGTATTCTAAACATTTGATTGATTTGATTGGCCGGCGGCGATCGCGAGGGGGGGGCCACGAACGGATGGTCTCCCCCTCATCTCTGATCGCCGCTGGTCAAAAGCGGACCGCCTCGGGCTCCGGGGAGGTTGTCCGATCGGACCCCCCCGCCCGCAGGAGGCAGATCACGTATATGTACGTGATTCTGCCTGCCCGTGCCATTCTGCCGACGTAATCGGCGTGAGGTGGTCCTTAAGTGTTTAATCTCCATAGGAGTGGGGGTAAAGAGAGAGAGAACCAAAAGGAAAGAAAGCCTCATTGCGTTAATCCACCAACTAGAACAATCACATAAAGCCTCTTCTGGAAATAATAGGCCCATATTACATCAACTAATAATTAAAAGAGAAGAGTTAAAGGATTTACTGGAGAAAGAAGCACATAAGGTTATGAACAAGCACCTAAAGGAAAGATACCAGAGGGGAAATAAGGTAGGGAAACAATTGGCAGCAATTGTAAGGAAAAAAAAAGATGAGAATTTTATAGAGAAGATTAAAAATAAAAATGGCGAAATGAGGTATACATCCAAGGAGATAGGTGAAGAATTCAGACAGTACTTTACAGCCCTCTATTCGGTAGGACAGAGGGAACATTATGGGGAAGAGATGGAGGAGAAGGTGAGAGACTTTTTAGAAGGGGCAGGACTTCCTAAATTGTCGGAAAACGACATAATGGAGCTAGAAAGACCGTTAGCTGTAGAAGAGATAAGCTTGGTCCTGAATTCATCTCCCCCGGGTAAGAGCCCGGGGCCGGATGGTTTCACAACCAGCTTTTATAAAAAATTTAAAGACTCATTGCTTCCGAGGCTTTGCAAGGTCTGGAACGGACTTGGGAAACAAGGTGAATTGTGTAGGGATGCGTCAATAGCATCAGTGACGCTTATTCCTAACGAGGGGAAAGACCGCACCCTGTGCTCGAACTTCAGGCCGATCATATGCGAAGGTACTGGAGCTTAGGCTTAAGGGAAAAATGTCCCACCTGGTCCACCCGGATCAAGTGGGATTTATCCCAGGGAGAGAGGGCAGAGACAACGGGGTGCGGTCTCTTCTCATAATGGAGGCCATTAAATTAAAGGGATCCCCAGGTCTACTACTGTCGATAGATGCCGAGAAGGCATTCGACAGAGTAGACTGGGGATTCATGTTCAAAACGTTAGCAGTAATGGGCAAAGGGCCTACTATGTTAAAATGGATTAAAATACTGTATAATCAACCAACAGCATTTGTGAAAGTCAACAAAGTAGCCTCTGCGCAGTTTACTATGAAAAACGGGACCAGACAAGGATGCCCGCTGTCTCTGCTTCTATTCGTCCTAACCTTAGAGCCCTTATTGGCTACTATCCGAAAAAATCCGGATATTAGCGGCTGCTTAGTGGGAAAGGAGGAGCACAAACTGGCTGCTTTTGCCGATGATGTTCGGTTTTATATCACCAAACCCAGAATTACGATCCCTAATCTACTAGCTACAATGAAGAATTTTAGTGAGATGTCAAACTACAAAATTAACATTGAGAAATCTGAAGCTTTAAAAATTAATATTGACAAGCAGGAAGTTGCTAGACTCAGTGAGGTATTTTGTTTCCCCTGGAGGGATAAAATGAAGTATCTAGGCATAAGGCTTGCTGGTTCCTTTGGGAAAATATTTCAGCTTAACTTCATCCCCTTCCTAGATGAAATCAGAGCAGAAATAAAAAGAATTTCACATCGTCCGGTCTCATGGATAGGGCGAATCAACATAGTCAAAATGGTGCTAGCCCCTAAGGTGCTCTACAAAATACAGATGCTTCCGATTCCTTTACCCCAAACTTATTTTAGAACATTAATAGATTTAATGAGTAGATATGTATGGAAGAATAAGAGACCCAGGATAGCGTACACAGTGATGAGTATGGAAAAAATAACAGGGAGAGTTGGGCATCCCGGATTTTAGAAACTATCACAAAGCAATTGTATTAGCACGGGCACTAGACTGGGCAAAGGGAAGTGTTAATAAAAGATGGGTTAATTTAGAAACGGGTTTAAGTAATGTAAGATTAAATCACATAATTTGGAATCCCCTGCAACACAGGAACTTAGGGGCAGACACACACGTTTTAACACACCTCACATTGAAAACATGGGATCAGATTCACCGCACTAGGAAGTGGGAGTATAACTCTCCCTTAATTTATTTAAAGGATAACACATATTTTCCCCCGGGGATGGAGGAAGTGGGAGGAAACTGGATTTTGAATAGAGAGGCACAATTAAAAGATATTATCAATAGGGAAAAAATTTGCACATATCAGGAATTAGTAACAAAAAGGGATTTATTGAAGGTAAACGGGTGGCGGTACGGTCAGCTCGAACATTTTGTCAAAAGTTTACCGGGTTCCTTGAGGGAAGAAGTAGACTATAGACCGATAGAGAAACTATTCTGCAGTGCCACAGTAAAGAGGAATATCTCGGCAGTATATAAAATACTGATAAATTATGGGGGGGTGATAGTACCGCCTTTCATTAAAAAATGGGAAGAAGATTTGGGAGTTAGGTGTGAGAAAAGATTGGTGGGGAGCATCTTGGGGGCAACGCATAGCACAGCAATAGATATGAAAACAACTGAGACCAACTACAAATGCCTGGCCAGGTGGTACATGACTCCTACTAAAATAAGCAAATTCAATCCTGATAGATCGCCAGAATGCTGGAGAGGGTGTAGGGCCCCGGGAACAATGGCGCACTTATGGTGGGAATGCCCAAAAATTAAAATCTTCTGGTGGGAGGTGATCAAGTTGACTGAAGTGATAACGGGTAAGGTCATCCTGTTGGACCCATGGGTCTGTTTGTTCCATGGGTCGGAGGGCTGCATTAGACGGTACAAAACCTCGCTAATCCCAGTGCTTCTAAATTCCGTAAAGAGTGTAATTCCAAAAAAATGCCAGGAAGTGGAGGGGCCGGGATTAGGGATTGGATTTCAAGAATCAATAAAATTTACACTATGGAAAATTCTGAGACATCAGATTCCTCAGATAGGGATCAAGTTGAAAGGGGGGGGTAGATGGGCCAGATGGGAAGCTTTTAAAAGATCTGAGAGTTTTGCCGAAGCCATTTTGTATTAATACATCTATAGACATTCTCTTCTTCACCTGGGTCATCTGAACATGACTAGTCTGTGGGAGGTGGGGGGTGGGGGCAGGTGGGTAGGAGTGGGATATTAATTGGGATTTATATGGCTGTGTATGATTTGCATATTTGGTAGATTGTTTTATCCCCTTGAAAGAGGGGGTGTTTGTGTATTTTTATTTATGAAAATTTAAATAAAGAATTAAAAAAAAAAAAAAAGAAATACCACAGAAAGCCCTCAGGATTGAGCAACCAGAGATGTTTTACCCTATTCAGATTGTAAAGCAAGTGGTCTGTGACCATTATATCAGAGCCTTCCCATTTAAGATACAGCAGTGCATTAGGCATACAGATGTTAAGAGTGTGAATGAGCTGGTGTCCTTTGTGGAATGAAATACAAATAGTGGGAGGGACAGGAGGCGGAGCCTAGCGGAGCAGACATGCATTGTTAGAGCTCCACACCGCTGAGGAGAGAAGAGAAGGACAAAGCGGAGCCTGCAGGCTCAAAAGGTATCCATTTGAACCTTTTTGCCCCAGGGAACAAACTGTGAAAGTTTGGGCAGGAAATATGGTACTGGGAGGAAACCGTGGCAGAAATAAAAATCACCTCACAAAGAGCTCACAGGCACTCACTGCAGCTGAAGCAGCTCCAGTCACCTCACAAGATACAGCATCAGAGCGCTCTCACAGACAGAAAATGTCACAGCAAGACTCTCCATTTGAGTTAGATACAGAACAAATCCTCTCACAAACTTCTCCACAAGCCTCCTCAGCATCCCCAGTAATATTATTACAATTTGAAAAGATGCTTCATAAGGCTTTAAAACAAACCTCAGACCAAATAACAAAAAGCCTAACCAAAGAAATAAGAGAGCTGGGAAACCGCACCGCAGCCTTAGAAATAAAAATGGATGAAATTGAAATTACAACCCAAGAAAATATAACAGAATTGGAACAATTAAAAAAAGAGAACTTAATACTTCAAACTAAGCTCGAAGATTACGAAAATAGAGCCAGACGTTCAAACTTGCGCATAAGGGGAATACCTGAAACTGTGACAGACCTGCAATCTACTATTACTGCTCTATTACAAGAACTAAAGCCAGATATCCCTATTGAACGTTTAGAACTGGACAGAGTACACAGAGCCCTCACAGCCAAAAAGAAAGATGGACCCCCACGTGATATAATCACAAAATTTCATTATTACAGAACGAAAGAACAAATACTAATTGCTGCAAGAGAAAAAAAGGAACTTAATTTTCAAGGACACAATTATCAAATTTTTGCTGACCTATCCCAACTTACTATTACTAAAAGACGATCCATGAAACCCCAACTAATGGAACTGCAACGCCACAACATTATGTATCAATGGGGCTTCCCCTTTTCAGTCAGATTTAACTACCAAGGTACAATTTACAGAAGCAGATCAGCAGATGAACTACAACAAACCCTTTTAAAATTAAATCTGACAGAACCCACAAGCAGCAACACTCCCACACGCAGAAGAATGGCATCATCTTCACCTTCAGGCAGCACCCAGAAAATTTCAGAACAAAATGGGAATCATCATTCTCACAAAAGAGGCCGTTATGCCACATCATCCATGGACCAAGAAGATTCAATGGACTGACATCCTAATTCCTGATATCTCTTCATTTATTATACTAAGAGATGGTTCTCTATAAAAAACCTATATTTATAACTGAATGTAACTGCATTCTGATAGTCACACACTGTGTGGGATCATGTTACATTCCAGTTATATTTCTTATTACTTCTGATTCATATAGCCTTAGAATATATAAGTGAAATAAGGAAATTCTTGTTCAGTTATATATTATCAGGTAATAACAATAGATTTATTACTTTTTAGGACAAATATGTTCAATAATCCAGAAGTAATGGAAGCTTTTTCTTTCTTTTCTTAAAACAAATATATTATTACCTAACTAGTTCCTAGAATTATGTTTTTGTTTATTCTAATCTGAAGCAATACAACCTCAATTTTATGAGTTAACATATCTAAACAGCCACATATGAATACAATATGTAATTGTTTACTCTAAAAGGGTTAAAATCCCAAAATAATTCAAACTATCTTCATCAATACCAAAGTTATTAACAGTACCTTTCTAACTGAATTATTTAGCCTAGGGCAAGACTAACCATATACAACCACCCTGGAATAAATAATTTCAACAAAAACTATATTCTGCACTCCAATTAATGAAACATCATTTTGATGTCTTTTGACATAGCACTTCTCTCCTGTAAGCAGAAGATCAGTGTACCCCCATTAGCCCTCCTCATTCTCCCAACCATATTATGTGGGAGTGTGACGAAGGCACTTATTCCCCTGAGAGAGATATTTATTCTCTTTCACGGGTAAATGGTGATTACTTGCAAAAAATAATTTATACAATGTATCATCTAATCTCATATGTTTTTTGTTTACTCTTTACTCCAGAATTCACTGGTTTCTTTTCTATCAATTCATCTCTTCAGTCCACACAGGTTGATCTGCGCAGTCAGCTCTGCATAACAAAAAGTAAGTCAAAACTATTTGATCTATTGCCATGGCACCACTGAATATACTTTCCCTGAATGTTCAGGGAATAAATGTCCCTCAAAAAAGGACCAAAGCCTTCCGTACTTTCCATAACAAGAAGGCTCACATAGTATGCCTCCAAGAAACACACTTCACCAAAGACTCTACTCCAAAATATATTTCTCCTTTTTATCAACAAATTTACACGGCTTCTGCCTGTACCAAGCAAAGGGGAACTCTAATTGCATTTCACCGATCCACACCATTCACCTTATCATCAGAAATTAAAGACCCAGAAGGTAGATACCTGATACTCATGGGTTATATAATGGATACAGCAATCACGGTGATTTCCTACTACGCTCCTAACAAACAACCTACACCATTCCTCTCACATATATTACAAGTGATTAATACACACAAAATAGGAACAGTGATAATGTGTGGGGATTCGAACCAGGTCCTCCTCCCATTTCTAGATAAATCACCTTTTACACCATCCAAAATAACCTCTAGATTACCTTTTTCTCAACTTCTTTCCAAATACAATCTGGTAGATTCGTGGAGAGAAAGTAACCCAATGAAAAAGAAATTCACTTATTTCTCGCACCCTCATCAAACCTTCACCAGAATAGATCATATTTTTCTAACAATAGGAATGATACCAGAAATTATTGCATCAGATATAATTCCGATTCCGTGGTCTGACCATAATGCAGTATACACTACTATAGCCTCAGCCATACCAAAAGCGCATGACCCAACGTGGTACTTACCGGACATAATGCTCAAACACCCACTACATCAGATGGCCATTGAACAAGCTTTAAAGGAATACATATCAATTAATAATACAACAGACATCTCCCCAATAACACTGTGGGAAGCTCATAAGCCTGTCTTGCGTGGTACAATACAAAGACAAATGGCACTATTTAAACGGGAACGCAAAAATCTAGCAAAAAAACTAGAACTCAATTTTAATGCAGCCTACATATCATTTCAAGATAATCCATCTCAGAGTACAAAATCTCATCTGGAAAAATCTAGATTGGAATACGATCTATTTCTCACTGAGTCAGTTGATAAATCCCTCAAACGCTCCAAACACAATTTCTACATGAATACAAACAAACCAGGTACATATTTGGCTCGGGCATTAAATTCAACTAACAAATCTTTCAAACCAATACGTTTGAAATTATCAAAAAATATTTACACTTGTAATCCAGCTAAAATAGTCCATAAATTTCACTCAAATCTCGCAACTTTATACAAGACAAACAATGAATTTAATCCTACAGAGGCTGAATCCTTCTTCTCAAAAATAACCTTACCTGAGTTATCTCAGAATCAAAAAAGCAGTTTGGATGAGCCTATAACTATAGATGAAGTTGCTAACGCCATAAAAGACCTAAAACTTAACAAAAGACCAGGCCCAGACGGCTACTCGGCTTTATACTATAAAACATTCTCAGAAATACTTTCTCCCATTCTCACTGAAACTTTTAACAAACTTCTAGATGGACATTCTTTTTGGCAAGAAACACTAATGGCAATTGTTTGTATGATCCCAAAACCCCTTTCTGATGATACTTCCTGTGTGAATTATCGGCCTATCTCTCTGTTAAACCTCGATATTAAATTATTAGCAAAAATAATAGCAAAACGCCTCAATAGCATTATAGGAAAATTAATACATAGAGATCAAGTAGGCTTCATGCCAAATAGACAGGCAGGCGATAATATACGCAGGGCAGTGTTATTGGCACATATTGCTAAAAAACGGAAAATCCCTTTATGTTTTCTATCTCTCGATATTAAGAGGGCATTTGACACAGTATCCTGGCAATATATGCAATATTCATTACAAAAATGGGGTTTTGGACCCCACTTTTTTAACATGGATCAAAGCATTATATAATAAACCCAAAGCCTATATAAAATATGCTGGATACAAATCTGAAGCCTTTAATATCGAAAGAGGTACCCGACAGGGTTGCCCATTATCTCCCTTATTATTTGCCCTTATACTCGAACCCATGGCCCAATACATCAGAACAAACCAAACTATAACTGGCATTGAAGTAGGAGGTATTACACACAAATTATGTATATTTGCAGACGATATATTACTTTTTCTATCATCACCACAGGTCTCTGGTCCTAACTTAATACCAGCTCTTGATGGATTTGCAGCCCTATCCGGCCTTATGATTAATCCTAAGAAATGCCTAGTGCTTAATATTTCACTCACAAACATGGAATTGATCCCGGCTAGGGCTGCACTCCCATTCACATGGGCAGAAAAATCAATCCCATATCTTGGAATTCATTTAACAGCATCTCATTCTGACTTATTCGCAACCAATTATCCTCCTGTATTAAGACAGATCACAAATCTAATAAAACAATGGTCGCAACTTCCTTTATCCTGGATAGGGAAGATTAATGCAATCAAAATGACTATTCTACCCAAATTGCTTTATCTATTCAGAGTCCTCCCTATTCCAATTCCTTCCTATTTTTTGAGAATAGTACAAAAAAGAGCAACTTCGTTTATATGGGGCTCTTCTAAACCACGTATACCTATACACACACTACATCTTCCCAAAAATAAAGGAGGCCTGGGATACCCTAATTTTACTAACTACTACAGAGCAGCACATTTGGCCAGTCTGTCCAAATACCATGCAAAACAGGAAATCCCATTATGGGTATTTATAGAGGCTTCAGAAAATGACCATCTATTAATATCAAATTTAATATGGCTTGATCCTAAAGACCGCTTTAAAATTCATAATCCCATAACTAAACACTTCTTATCTCTCTGGGATAAACTAAAAACCAAATATCAGTTACAATCTCCACACAATCCTCTCCTTTCTTTTATCAGAAATCCGGCCTTTTATCCGGCATGGATCTACCCAAATTCTTTTAAAGCTTGGACAACATCAGGCATTCAGACACTAAATGACTTCATAGCATCTAAATCATTCCTTTCATTCCCTTCGCTTAGAGAAAAATATGATCTACCAAACTCTGAGATATTTAGATATCTCCAAATCAAAAATTTCTATACACCATTCCTAAAGGGGGATACACCATTATCCCAATTATCCATTTTTGAATCAATCTGTACAAAAGATCCATTTGCTAAAGGTACAATTTCATCACTTTATAATCAATTATATGGAGTAGCAAATCTTAATAGACCATCTTACGTTCAGAGGTGGGAGGAGGACCTGGGACGAACTTTAGAAGACACGGACTGGTCTAACATATGGCTCACATCTAAGTCATCTTCACCCAACATCTTAGCACTGGAGACAAATTATAAAGTCCTAACTCGCTGGTACCTTGTACCCACTAGAGTGGCAAAATATTCACCTAATACCTCAGCTCTTTGTTTTCGAGGATGCCCAGAAATAGGCACATATTTACACAAATGGTGGACGTGCCCAGTAATCCAAACCTTCTGGAAGGAAGTCTTCGTGATTGCATCTAAAATATTTTAAAAAATAATACAACCAGATCCATATTTAACTTAACTTAATCTAAAACCGGAATGGTTAACACTCTCTCAATTCAAACTTATGATCCAACTAATAACGGCTGCAAAACAAACAGTGGCCAAGGCATGGAAATCTCCTGCATTGGTACTAGCAGAAACAATTCACAGAATGAATAATACAATGTCCCATGCTAAGATGGTAGCCATCGATCAAAATCAAATTCCAAAATTTGAAAAACTTTGGCATCCTTGGATAAAACAACAGTTCCTGTCAAACTTCAATGACTCTGTCCTGTTGCCATGGTAACAGACTAAATGACTTACAGAGACACCCATTCTAAGGCTTCAAAGAGAACTAAAAAGAATAATAAACTGACGAGCGGGACAACCTTGTGGACCATACCTCTACCTTTCAACCCTTTTTCTTCTTTCTCTTTCCTTTTCTCCACCTTACGATTAAAGCTCATTATCAGAATTTATTTGACCTATATACACTCTACTTGTAAACAATATGTATAGTAGGTATAAATCATTTAAATACCTACAAAAGTAACTAAGGAAATGATATATATCTTTAATTTAGGTTTACGTGAACCCAATGTTTAATATTTGAAATTTCATAATATTTACCTATATAAACCCTACTGTAAAACAATGAGCTTACTTTATAGATCCTTGTAAACTTACTTTATGTATCTTTATAACATTGTATACTCAATAAACTTCTTTTGACAAGGAAAAAAAAAAAAAAAAAAAAGAAATACAAATAGTGAGGACTAACTGCATCTTCCCTCTAAGCCAGTAACCCCTGGAAACAGGAAAACATCAAGTAAGACTATTCTGTTTTATCCAAAAGGTAAACTGGCTCCTAAGGAGGGGGTGAGACATCCATGGGTGCCAGATATGAATGACCACCTAACTCAGTTGGAGTCTCTCCCTTGAGAGAGATGCAGCGTATTCGTTTCTGGCGGTGTCAAAGACTGGTACATGTGGCTGCCAATTTCCTCATATTACAGGAGTCTACAGAATGTGATCTGGGAAAGAGTATTGTAAATCTTGCCCGGATATTCAAATGAATGCACACATTACCAAAGTCCACTTACCCTTGCCTATACTTGAGTTCAGCGGCATAGCTACAGGGGTCGCAGGGGTCACCAATGCGACCCAGCCCCATGCTCCAGGGGGCCCGTGTGGCCTCCACTGTACACCTAGATAGGAGGGACGGCAACCTATAGAGTAATCGATCCCCTCCATCTTCTGCCTGCAGGCGCTGATTGCCTTATTCTCCTCCTCTCCCTCTCGCAGGCATTCAGCGCCTACAGGAGGAAGATGGAGGGGATTGGTTCTTCTATAGGCTGCCGCCCCTCCTATCCAGCTTCCCTCTGCTGCCCCCAGGCCCCTGAACTCTCTCCCAGCCCCTGTGCTCTCTCTGATGGGGTCGGATCTAGGCAGGGCTGTGCTAGGTGTGCTCTCTCCACTCCTGGCAGAACAGCGATCCTGCAAACAACAGATGACACGGGATCGCTCGCACTCAAATCGGACTGTGCACGGACTGTACCAACCCCCTACTGACATTTCCTGCTGTGGGGAGGTGAGTACATATAGAAGATTAGTGTGTGGTGGTGGTGTTGGGAGGGGGTGTAATGAAGCTGTGTATAGTCCATTCTGAGAGCGATCTGTGTCATCTGCTGTGTTGACTATGGAGGATCACTGTTCTCACAGGAGTGCACCGCCCAGCACACCTCCCCCTGACTGTGACATGTAAGTTTGAGTCGGGTAGTTATTTGTGCTGGGACAGGTTATAAGGGGAGGGGAGAGTTCATTGTTTCCCAATAAAAAAAAAAAAAAAAAAAGAAACCCCTAGACAATAGAAACAGAAAATAGGCCCAAATTCACCAGCAGCTCTTTGGGGGTGTGCTACATATCTATTACTTTGCTATCCTTTGTAATGAGAGAGGCGAGCTATCACCAGATAAACAGGCGCATAGTGGACTGGAAATGTAAACATTGCACTGGAGAAAAAGGGGCATAAAAGTACAGGGGCTGGAGTGGTTAAGGTTCCTAGCTGCTATTTTAAAAGTGGTTTTAAAGGCTCAAGGCTTTTTACCCTTATGCATTTTATGCATGAAGGTGAAAAACCTTCTGTGTGCAGCGGCCCTCCCAGCAGCCCCTAATACTCACCTGAGCTCAATCTTGATCCAACGATGTGCTTGAGAGCTGAGCTTCTTTGTCTCTCATTCCTCATTGGCTGAGACAGCAGATGGAGCTATTGGCTCCTGCTACTGTCAATCATAGCCATTGAGCCAATGAGGAGAGGGGGCGGGTCCAAACCGCAGCTCTGTGTGTCTTATGGATGCATAGAGGGGGGCTCGGGAGTGAGCATGTACTAGTGCCTGCAGAGCAAGCAGCTTGCTATTGGGGGCACTGGCTGAAGTGGAGGAGCCAGGAGCACCGGCTGGGAACCTGAGAAGAGGAGGATCAATGCTGCTCTGTGCAAAAGCACTGCACAAATTCGGTAAGTATGACATCTTTGTTATTTTTTTATTTTATTTTTTTTTATGAAACTTTTAATGTCAATTTAAAGTGGATGTAAACCCAAAACTTTTTTTTTTTACTTAAGGCTTGTACAGTATAGGATTTCATGTCATCTGTGCTCAGTCTTGCCATGAAGAGTTAATTCAGCTCTGAGCAATCCTCTTATCTTTTTTCAGTGAGATAAAAACTGACAGACAGAGAAATAGGAGTCTGTTTCTCCCCCTGCTGTGAGTGACAGGTGATTTACATATCTCATGTACTAGTTTGAGAGAGACATTCTGTGTACTTCAGTTCAGATCAGCTTCTCCAGCTCTCCCAGGATTGGCTGCTCCACACCTCAGCACGATTGGGCATGCTGAAGTCATGTGGTGACTTTTCTGGGTTTTTACTGGATGTTAGTGATCATAGCAGAATTCAGTGTAAGAAATACACAGGAGAAAATTCATGTTGACAAGGGGAGTGTAGAGGTGGGCGGGGAGTCTACTGCCATCACGACTCCACCCACCGAGCTCCGGACAACAGATCCATTCACAGAATCTGCAGTTTTTCGGGTTTCATAACAGACAGAGGGGAGACATTTGACAAGTAAGGATACATGCAGGAGGCATATATATCCTTATAGATAACCCCTATGGCAGTTGTTTCAGAAAGGATGAGAGTGGGTTTACATCCATTTTAACCGCTTGCCGACCAGCCGCTGTCATAATACTGTGGCAGGTCGGCACGATCCCGCGAGCCGTCGTAGCTATATGTCGGCTCCTTCAAGCGGTATAGCAGGCGCTGCACTCAGGGGGTGCCGATGCTCATGGCTGACAGTCGTGATGACCGCCGGAAACGAGCGATTGAGGGCACGAGAGGCAGAACAGGGACATGTGTGTGTGTAAACACACAAATCCCTGTTCTGTGAGGAGAGACAGATTGTGAGTTCCTATAGCTAGGAATCACGATCTGTCATTTCCTCCAAGTCAGTCCCCTCCCCCTACAGTTAGAAACACACACAGGGAACAGAGTTGACCCCTTGATCGCCCCCTAGTGTTAACCACTTCCCTGCCAGTAACATTTTTACAGTAATCAGTGCATTTTTATAGCACTGATCGCTGTATAAATGCCAATGGTCCCAAAAATGTGTCAAAAGTGTCCGTTGTATCCGCCATAATGTCGCAGTCCTGATAAAAAATAGCAGATCGTCGCCTTAGTAGTAAAAAAATAAAAAATAAAAAAATAATAAAAATGCTATAAATCTATCCTCTATTTTGTAGACGCTATAACTTTAGCGCAAACCAATCAATATACCCTTATTGCGATTTTTTTTACCAAAAATATGTAGAAGAATACATATCGGCCTAAACTGAGAAAAAAATTAGCTTTTTAAAAAAAAAAAAATGGGGATACTTATTATAGCAAAAAGTACAAAATATTGTGTTTTTTTTCAAAATTGTCGCTCTTTTTTTGTTTATAGCGCAAAAAATATTAACCGCAAAGATGTTCGAATACCACAAAAAGAAAGTTCTATTTGTGGGAAAAAAGGACATCAATTTTGTTTGGGTGCAGCGTCGCACGACCGCGCAATTGTCAGTTAAAGCGATGCAGTGCTGAATCGCGCTTGGTCATTCAGCAGCCAAATCTTCCGGGGCTGAAGTGGTTAAGAGCAAGGAAGATCCAAAAGTGTAATAAAGTAAATAAACAAAAACAATCAATAAACAGAGGAATCAGCGCTGTAAACCAAATAAGAAGGAAATAAAGTGATAAATAAATTCCGTGAATAATAATTATTAATTCATAAAGTTCATGATCAAATCAAGTGAGTCAATATCAGTTCTAATCAGTGAAGATCTTCAGAGGGTGAGGTAGATGAGGAACCAAAGGCAGGGGTCCCTTTCTAAGGCAGGATTGCAAATAACACTGGATAAAACCTTCACCGCACCACTGTGATATGGATAAAATACGCGCTTACCAACTGGCAAGCTTAAGAAAGCTTGTGACCTTAACCCAGTCGGGGCCTTTCTTGGGATGGAGACACCACTAAATCGCTCCTTAGACCGTGAGTAGCCCACTATCCTCCACGTATAAACAGAGCCTGGATGTTAGGGATACTATACTCCTACCTAGGAGTTGTTCTCACAAACAATGCCCCAAAAAGAAAGGAAGAGCAACATAGCGTAATCCTAATAGTCTCTGCTTCTGGCCTGGGTGAAATACAACAGCAACTGTTTGTATATTACCATATGGCTTAGTTCTCTGCGTCTACTTTCTGCAAACTCCCCTTTTTAATAACATCACAGTCCTCCAATTGGAGGGGTTTGACCTTATGTGTTTTTCCACTAGGGGCTTCCTGCAACAATCCAAAGACCAGTCTGAAAGCTCAAGAATTGGCAATGAAACTTATTGAAAATAAACAAAAACACCAAGCGCAATAATGTTCTAGCGTGACATATACAATCAAATAAGTGTAAATCAAATATATGTGAATGCACGTGCAATTAATTAAATAAAAAAAAAAATTGTTGGATTGACAATGATATCAAGCTGCTATCAATTATATAGTGGTCAGAATCCCCTAAAAATTAAAACATATAACATAGATTGATGCGCTCTGATACAAAGTTCAATCAATGTGAGAAAATAATTTTTTTGTGCTAAAAAAAAACAATGTGAAAAAAATTGCTACCAAATCGCTAAAAAAAAAAAAAAAAAAAAAAAAAAAAATCGCATATATATATATAAAATCGCAAACATATGAAAAAAATCGCAAATATTTAAAAACTGTGTTCCTCCAGTTATACAAATCCACTGGAAGTGGTGCGATATCTCCAAAGTAAACTAAGCAACAATTGTGTATAGATATACTAAAAATGCGTTTGCAAATAGTAATCAATCCAAATTAGTGCCAATAAATAAATAAATTAGATATATTCCCTGTGATAAGTGTTGAATCCTCCGTAATAAAAAATAAATAAATGATATGCTTATAAAGGTGCAATATATATACAATTGATGAGTATAAATAGATAAATAGTGCCAATAGAATCTGATCAAATATAGATGATTAAATTCATGAGATAGGATAAGTAACAGGCGACAGTTCAATCCTCAGTAATCTGGGATATCTGGATTCCTGCAGTACTTATTTGTTCACCCTCTGAGCTATTTCTTCCACAGCCACAATGAATGGTAATTTTCTCAGTATCAAGTGGTTTTATGTAAAATAAACAAAGAGAGAAAACATTGCGCAATATTGTTACAATAAAAGTTCACAGGCAAAACAGCACAGTGATACACTCACGTGTGCCTGACTTGTTTTAGGCATGCAGATAAGCAGATAGGCAGATCTCAGCTGGCTTGTAAGGACAAGGCTTGCTACGCAAGCTGCTGCTGCTTGATACAATGTATTCAGCAGACTGTGTCCTAGGCTCCTCCCATGCGTTGCATCACTGACACGTGACTTTCTCAAGGCTAAGCATGAGATGCCAGCGTCTCCGTATTTAGGCATTTCGGTTCCTATGGTGACAGTGCTGTGATCATCGGATCATCACGCTGCTTACTGCTGTATTTGTATATATGTATTATACTTTAAAAACAATATTTATTGGTTGCATCAAAGCAAATCATAATAACTACATAAAACTAAATATAAATTTGTACAATTAAAAAAGATCACAGAATAAAATCTTTAATATAGTAAATCATTTTATCTATATAATAATGGGCTCCCTCCAGTGGCGCATATCGGTACAGCACACCATTGACAATACATTCATATCATTAACTAATGTTATCAGCTATGTGTTAATCTCTATGTTTTGATCCCGCTGCATGACTAAGTAGGCAAGTGTGACTTTATGCTGGATCTTGATAGTTTATAGTGTGCTGATAAACACACCCATGACTTTAAAGATAAATAAAACAATTTAAAAAATAAATAAAAAAAATATAAAAAATAAAAATATATAAGAATAAATTGTGATTTAAACTAAATATCCCAGGACTGTATAAATGATAATAGTATTACACAGAGAAATTTTCAGTAGGTTTGGTTGGTTTTTTAGCACAAAAAATTATTTTCTCACATTGATTGAACTTTGTATCAGAACGCATCAATCTATGTTATATGTCCAAAAGTGTAATAGCTGCTTTGGATCGGGATGTTCAAGGATAAGACTGTCCAAACTTAGTAACTGATAAGATACTCAAAAACAAGCACAACATGATTATCAAAATGAGTCACGTAAAACACATTTCATTGCCCTTGGTTTCTTAACAAAAATGTCAAAGTACATCATAATCAAGCCAATTTAGGAAATTGTGAAACAACCTGAATGACAGGCAAACATTTGTACAGGTTGATGTGTTCAGAGATCTCCCAAGCGTGTTATTTAAAGCAGTGGTCATCAACCCTGTCCTCAGGGCCCACCAACAGGCCAGGTTTTATTTATTACCTTGGGGAGATGCAGATTAGAATACTGCAATCACTGAGCAGCAAATGAGATCACCTGTGATGTATTTCAGTTATTTTGCAATCCTGGCCTGTTAGTGGGCCCTGAGGACAGGGTTGATGACCACTGATTTAAAGGATTGTATATTTTTAATGGTGTCCTTAAAGAGGTTGCAAACCCGAAAAAATAAACAAAAAAAAAAAAACATGTCAGACAAAGGCATAATAAGCTAGTACGCATCGCATAATCTAGTGGAAATGGCGCCTATGGCAAGCACTGAAACTGCGCCCCTGTCAAAACAAAAAATAACAGCTAACAAAACTACAAGTCAAGCTCTTTAATCTTTCAATTAAAAAATTATGGATTGGCACTACATAAAGTCCTCAAGTGCCGATCGGTGAGTCCGCCCCTGCTCATTGAACAGTCCACATTCAGTGAAAGTTCATGTACTGCAAAGTTTGCAGTACACAAACTTTTACTGAATTTGGACTGTTTAATGTGCTTGTTGCACAAATCACTTTATTACACTTTATTTATGATATCTATTTATTTAATCCATATTGAGCCAAGTTTGCGCGAACTTTAGAACCCAATTAAAGTCTATGGGACTCAAACGTTCAAAATCAAAAGTGCTAATTTTAAAGGCTAATATGCAAGTTATTGTCCTAAAAAGGGTTTGGGGACCAGGGTCCTGCCCCAGGGGACATGTATCAATGCAAAAAAAAGTTTTAAAAACGGCTGTTTTTTCGGGAGCAGTGATTTTAATGATGCTTAAAGTGGAAAAAAAAGTGAAATATTCCTTTAAATATCGTACCTGGGGGGTGTCTATAGTATGCCTGTAAAGTGGCGCGTGTTTCCCAAGCTTAGAACAGTCCCTGCACAAAATGACATTTTTAAAGGAATAAAAGTCATTTAAAACTGCTTGCGGCTTTAATGTAATGTCGGGTCCCGGCAATATGGATGAAAATCAGTGAGTCAAATGGCATGGGTACCCCCCCCCCCCAGTCCATTACCAGGCCCTTTGGTTCTTGTATGGATATTATTAGGAACCCCACATCCAAATTTAAAAAAGGCGTGGGGCCCCCAGGCCCTATATACTCTGAACAGCAGTATACAGGCGGTGCAAACAAGACAGGAAATGTAGGTTTGTTGTTAGGTAGAATCTGTTTGTAATTTTAAACTGGTACATTTTTAAAGTGTAGCTCCAGCCAAAAAATCTATTTTTAAGCTTTTTGGAAAACATAGGGAAGGGTTCTCACCCCTGTAACATTTGTTTTGCTGTCTGTGCACCTCTTCAGAAGATTTCACCTCACTTTCTGTTCCAATGACAAATGTTTTTTTGAAAATTTGGGGCTTTTAGTGAAACAAGGATTGGTGATAAAGCATCAGTGAAGAGGAGACACGTTTTTCCCATATTAACTCTTACAGGAGAGAATTTCCCTTCCTAGGGGTAGATTTCATCTCACTTCCTGTTGTCTCCTTCCGTTTGTAAGTAGGAGTCGTTTGTAAGTTGGATGTTGGAAAGTAGGGGCCTGCCCTATATACTCTGCAGAAATTGGGGCCTTAGGTGTTGGTGTTTCCACAACACTGTAAGCCCCCACAGTTACTCTTGGTGGGCGCAGGAACGGGCCCTGCTGTGAAATATTAGGTCAAGAATTGTAATTACATGCCATTGTTGAACAATGGTAGAAAAATTGGGCCTTTGGTGGTGGTGGTGGTGGTGCTGGTGCCACAACACTGTAAGTCCTCACAGTTACTCTTGGTGGGCACTGGAACGGGGCCTGCTGTGAAATATTATATCAAGAATTGTAATTACATGTCCCTGTTGAACAGGGGCAGAAAAATTGGGCCTTAGGCACTGGTACCCCAACACCGCAACCCCTCACAGATGCTATAGTTGGAGCGCAGGAATGAGCCCTGCTGCAAAGTATTGCATCAAAAATTGTAATTACACGCCCCTGTTAAACAGGGGCAGAAAAATTGGACCTTGGGCACTGCTGCCACAACACTGCAACCCCTCACAGATACTCTAGTTGGAGCGCAGGAATGAGCCCTGCTGCAAAGTATTGCATCAAAAATTGTAATTACACGCCCCTGTTAAACAGGGGCAAAAATTGGGCCTTAGCCACTGCTGCCACAACACTGCAACCCCTCACAGATGCTATAGTTGGAGCGCAGGAATAAGCCCTGCTGCAAAGTATTGCATCAAAAATTGTAATTACATGCCCCTGTTAAACAGGGGCAGAAAAATTGGGCCTTGGCCACTGGTGGCGGTGCCCAGAATCAAAAATGTTCTTACAAGCTATCAGCATGAAAATTGAGAAGTAAGAGGATTGTCACTCAGCATAACAGGATTGTCACTCAGCATCAGCATAGGCAGTCTTGAAGGGATCTCACATTAAAAAAAAAAATCAGTTACATCAGCATCAGGTGCTTGGTAGCTGGTGATCCAAGACTGATTCATTTTTATGAAGGTCAGCCGATCGACTGATTCAGTGGACAGGCACACCCTGTGATAAGTTACAAAGCCTCCGGCAGCACTGAATGTGCATTCCAAAAGAACGCTGGATGCAGGACAGGCCAGTAGCTCAATTGCATACTGTGCAAGCTCTGGCCAGTGATCCATCCTCAAGACCCAGTAACCCAGAGGATTTTCGGTGGGAAAGGTGTCCAAGTCTGATTTTGCCCCTAGGTATTCCTGCACCATGTGAATCAGACGCTGGCGATGGTTGCTGGAACCGATCATACCTTGGGGCTGCGGACTAAAAAATTGTCTGAACGCATCGGTCAGACGGCCACCTTCTCAGGGGCGGATCCAGAGTCTAGTCTCGGGAGGGGCACTGCCAGAAAATAAGGTGTACCTGTACGTCATTTTGTGAAATAGCCAGCAAAGGCACGTGTGCTGATTGGCCAGAGGGGGAGCCAATCCAGCGGGTCCGGCTGAAGTGATGTCCGCCGGCCACCTGCAATCACGCCACACAGAGACAGAACAGCGGTCTGCTGATGTAAACAAGGCAGATCGCCGTTCTGTCAGAGATGAACAGAGTGATCTTGTGTTCCTGCTAACCAGGAACACAGATCACTCTGTTCATCTAGTCAGTCCACCCCCCACACAGTTAGCAAGCACCCCCTAGGGACACAGTTAACCCTTTGATAACCCTGATGTTAACCCTTCCCAGCCAGTGTCATTAGTACAGTGACAGTGCATATTTTTAGCACTGGTCCCCAAAAAGTGTCAAAAGTATCCGATCTGTCCGCCACAATGTTGTAGTCCCGCTAAAAAAAACACTGATCACCGCCATTACTAGTAAAAAATAAATAAAAATGCCGTAAATCTATCCCCTATTTTCTAGATGTGATAACTTTTGTGCAAACCAAGCAATATACACTTATTGAAATTTTTTTTTACCAAAAATATGTAGCAGAATTCATATTGGTCTAAATTGAGGAAGACATTTTTTTCATAGCAAAAAGTAAAAAATATTGCTTTTTTTCCGAAATTATCGGTTTGTTTATATCGCAAAAAATAAAATATCACCAAAAGAAAGTGCTATTAGTGGAAAAAAAAAGAACATCAATTTTACTTGGGTACAGCATTGCACAACACGCAATTGTCAGATAGTTACCTTAACGCAGCACAGTATCACAAAAAATGGCCTGTTCATGGGCGGTAAAACTTTCCGGAGCTGAAGGGGTTTAGATTGAACAAAACTCAAAGGGCAGCATTTGTTTTTCATAAATAATGGCAGTAGGGCACACAAGATTTAGCGATTTTACACATTTGCTAATTCTTTTACTCACTTTTATATAATATTTTGGTGCTCTGGTCACTGGTGGGGGGGGCTCCCATGCAGGAGCAATGGAGATGAGCAGGATCCGTTAGCAGGTGCAGCCGGCAGCATCAGATGACAGTGACACACAGTCACTGCTTCTTCCTGTGTTCACGCCGTGCTGTGGAGAAGATGGAGGGAGGAGGTGGGTGGAGCCAACACTCTCATGCAGGGGCGGAGAATGAAGAAGGCTCCGCTATGAATGCTGGGGCTCTCCTCCTCCTCAGAAGGGGCTCCAGCTTCCGATGTGACTGACGTCACTGGTTGCTACACGCCAAGCGGCACAGGCGTTAGCAACCAGTGCAGGGAAGACTAGCCAGCGGCGCAGCTCCACCCGCCTCCTCCCTCCAGCGTGGCATAATGGACATAACACAGAGTCTCTCTCTGCGCCGCTGATCAGCTGCTTATACTGGTGTGAGAGAGAGACTCGGTCGGGACTGCACTACAGTCACTGATATTTTCGGGGGGGGCAATTGTCCCGTTGCCCCCCCTGGATCCGCCCCTGCACCTTCTCCACCGCTTCTTCTGTGACTGACCGAAGCCTCAGCAACACGTTGTCCAGGAGGACCAGGAAATTGTAACCTCCCAGGCTCTGGAAACGCGTTGCACAAACCTTTCTGCAAGGCCTCCCGAAGCTGTTTCATCCTCTGCTCCCTCTGCGATGGCAAGATAAGGTCCGCCACCTTACCCTTGTAATGTGGATCAAGGAGGGTTGCCAGCCAGTAATGATCCCTCCCCTTGATACCACGAATACGAGGATCCTTCTGCAGGCTTTGCAGGATTAGGGAGGCCATGCAGCGTAGGTTTGCTGAGGCATTCGGTCCAGAGTCCTCTGGGTCACTAAGGACGACATGATCTGCAGCCACCTCCTCCCAGCCACGTACAAGTCCACGGGTTTCTTCGGACTGTAAATGATCCCTTGAAGACTGCTGCTGAAACTGAGTGCCAGGCTCCACCTCCATACTGGCACAATCCTCCTCCTCCTCCTCCTCGTCCTCTTCCTGTGTGATCGGTGGGCACGCAGGAACACTGTCTGGATAAAGGGGGCCTTGAGAGGTAAGGAAGTCCTCCTCTTCCTCCCTCTGTTCTGCCTCAAGTGCCCTGTCCATTATTCCACGCAGCATGTGCTCCAACAGGTGGACAAAAGGGACAGTGTCATTGATGCATGCACTGTCACTGCTCACCATCCTTGTGGCCTCCTCAAATGGTGACAGGACAGTGCATGCATCCCTGATCATAGCCCACTGGCGTGGGAAAAAAAAACAAGCTCCCCTGACCCTGTCCTGGTGCCATAGTCGCATAGGTACTCATTGATGGTCCTCTGCTGCATATGCAGCCACTGCAGCATGGCCAACATTGAGCTCCACCTGGTGGGCATGTCACAGATTAGGCGGTTCTTGGGTAGGTTAAATTCCTTTTGGAGGTCAGCCAGCCGAGCACTGGCATTATATGACCTGCAGAAATGCACACAGACTTTTCTGGCCTGCCTCAGGACATCCTGTAAGCCCGGGTACCTGCCCAAGAACCCCTGCACCACCAAGTTAAGGACGTGAGCCAAACAGGGCACATGGGTCAGTTGTCCCTGTCGGAGGGCGGAGAGGAGGTTGATGCCATTGTTGCAAACCACCATACCTGGCTTAAGCTGGCATGGCGTCAACTACCTCTGAACCTGCCCCTGCAGAGCTGACAGAATCTCTGCCCCAGTGTGGCTCCTGTCCCCCAAGCACACCAGCTGAAGCACCGCATGGCATCTTTTTGTCTGCGTGCTTGCGTAGCCCCTTGAACGCCTACGGAGCACCACTGGTACCAAGGACAAATCAGCACAGGAAGAGGCCATGGAGGAAGAAGAAGAGGAGGGGGTGGAGGAGAGAGGTGTGGCAGAATCACCACTAGTAGAATTTTGGAGGCGTGGTAGCGGAACAACCTCCAACACTATTGCACCCTGTCATGCATCCTTCCCAGCTGCCAGAAGAGTCACCCAGTGCGCGTTGAAAGATAGGTAACGTCCCTGTCCATGCCTGCTGGACCATAAGTCAGCGGTAATATTCACCTTACCACTGACCGCCCTGTCCAGCGAGGCCAAGAAATTGCATTCCACATGGCGGTAGAGAGCCGGAATCGCCTTCCGTGAGAAAAAGTGGCGTTTGGGAACCTGCCACTGAGGAACAGCACATTCCACAAACTCACGGAAGGGGGCAGAGTCTATCAACTGAAAAGGGAGCAGTTGAAGTGCTAGCAATTTAGCCAAGCTCGCATTCAACCGCTGGGCATGTGGATGGCTGGGAGCGAACTTCTTTCGCGGTGCAGCAGCTGGGGCAGGGAAATTTGCCTGGTACAATCTGACGTCGGTGTACCGATAGCAGATTGCCTGCAAGTACTTGGCTGTGACACACCTAAATCTACACCTTCATTCTTCTCAATGCAGGTTTCAGAGAGGACTGAAGGTATAGTTGGGTTGGAGATCCCAGCTGATGAGGAGCAAGGAGAGGTCCACTTTGTTCTTTGGTGTGGGTCTTTTAGGTACGCTTGCCAACGAACTGCATGGCAGGTCGTCATATGTCTGGTGATGTTTTGGCCACGCGGGATACGCTTGAGACATATGTTGCAAATAGCAGCAGTGCGATCTGATGCACTAGTCTCAAAAAAGGCCCACACCAAAGAACTTTTGGAATAATGCGCAGAGACAGCAGCGCCCTGCACATGCAGAGCTCTGCGGTGTGATGCAGTCGGTGTGCTGCCCTTAAGCTGGCCCCTGGAGAGCATTCTTCCTCATTGGAGATGTGCCTCCTCCTCCTCTCTCCTATCAGGCACCCACGTGGAGTCAGTGACCTCATCATCCCCTCCCTCCTCATCACTGGAGCAAACCTGGCAGTATGCTGCAGCTGGGGGAATATGACTGCCAGATTGCTGTCCTTCTTGGGCACCCCCTCTCTCTGGGCTCACGTTATTGCCTTCCTCTGGCTGGGTACTATCATCGGAGCCTTCACAACGCTGGGCATCCTCCTGGAGCATGTACCCAACACTGTGGTCAAACAGTTCGGGGGACTCCTCAGGAGGACATGGTGGGGCTAGGGAAGGAGTGACTGATGCCATTGAGCTGAGGGAAGAGGCCGCATTGGCAGTTGCTTTGCTTGTCTGGCAAAGCAATTGGCAGTTGCTTTGCCAGACAGGATGAGGAGGATGAGGACGGCTTGGTCATCCACTCTACCAAGTCTTCCGCATGTTACGGCCCCAACACGGCCAGCTGCCGAAAAAAAGGACAAGCGTGTCCCACGGCCACGTACTGATGAGGATGCACTGTCTCCACTACCAGCACTGTTGCCTCTAGACACAGAGCCTGCTTGTCCTCTTTTATTGGCTTGTGACTGTCTGCCTCTCCTTGTAATAAGTATATTCCTGCGCTACCCAATTGGAAAAAGAAAAGAAAACAAGAACTCAGAAAAATAGTAAAAACGCACATATGCGACTGGACAGCTGCATGCACCGAAGCAAGGGTCAGACATAAGCCCAAAATCAAACTGAGGTATAGGGGGGAGGTGCTGCGCTAACCAGAAGAAAGCTGTAAATCTCTGTCTGTGGTCAATTAATAAAATGACATAAAATCGCATAATAAATCACATACATAAGTGTTGACACTAAAAAACATTCAAGTCTTAATAATCAGCATCATGTGTATGTGAAAAAAAGTGCATAAAAATCCTTTTCAATTGGTATATACTAAATGACAAAAAAATCGCATGTTAAATCGCATAAATAAGTGTTGACAATAAAAACATATAAATCTAGATAATCATGTGTTGGTGCACAAAGGGACATAAACACTACTTCATGTGAATAATTCTAAATAAAAATACATAGAATAAATCAGAAATAACCATCAAAAACATATCCTTATAAATGGTGCAAAACTTACAAAGTGCCAGTGCTTAAAGGTGATCTAGATATCACAAATAAAACACATCAATCCAAAGCAATATGGATAATAAATAATATAAATAAATGTCCCAATAATAGTGATATAAAATATATTGTGCTGGCCTGCGAAACAAATGACCAATGACATGCCAGTAAGTGCAGCAAACTTAAAGTGCCAGTGTAAAAGTCATTGAAGGTGCAAAAGCAAGTTCTGGTGTATTCAATAAAACAACAGTGGGGTGTCTGGGATGCAATTCACTCAGTGTCCTCTTCGTTCATAAAACACTAATGTAAGCAGTGGCCCCTTACCTAGCGGTGCTAGGTCAACCGCATGAATTGTAGCTAAAACGCCAGGTCCTGAGCCTCAATCGCGTCCCTATACCCACGCTTGCCGGTGTTGGGTTATCCTAATGGCAGCTGATTACAAGTGGCTATGGTCCTATCAGGGGTCCTGGACCAGCGCGGATCCTAGCTCAGCCTCCACATCTCAGGTATGTATGTACAGGAATATGCAGGACAAAGGTACTTGATAATGAAGTATGTATTAACCAGGTAATGCTTTATTAAAAATCTTTAAGTAGATGTACTCACATAAAAACAATGCAGAGCAAACCTCTCTCCTACGAGCAGCGAACTCGTTCTGTGTCTAGCAATGTGAAACAGCCTATTCCGTCCCTACGCGTGACATCACCGATCAAGTGACTTCTTCGATGGATATAGGGACGCGATTGAGGCTCAGGACCTGGCATTTTAGCTACAATTCATGCGGTTGACCTAGCACCGCTAGGTAAGGGGCCACTGCTTACATTAGTGTTTTATGCACGAAGAGGACACTGAGTGAATTGCATCCCAGACACCCCACTGTTGTTTTATTGAATACACCAGAACTTGCTTTTGCACCTTCAATGACTTTTACACTGGCACTTTAAGTTTGCTGCACTTACTGGCATGTCATTGGTCATTTGTTTCGCAGGCCAGCACAATATATTTTATATCACTATTATTGGGACATTTATTTATATTATTTATTATCCATATTGCGTTGGATTGATGTGTTTTATTTGTGATATCTAGATCACCTTTAAGCACTGGCACTTTGTACGTTTTGCACCATTTATAAGGATATGTTTTTGATGGTTATTTCTGATTTATTCTATGTATTTTTATTTAGAATTATTCACATGAAGTAGTGTTTATGTCCCTTTCTGCACCAACACATGATTATCTAGATTTATATGTTTTTAGTGTCAACACTTATTTATGCGATTTAACATGCGATTTTTTTGTCATTTAGTATATACCAATTGAAAAGGATTTTTATGCACTTTTTTCACATACACATGATGCTGATTATTAAGACTTGAATGTTTTTTACTGTCAACACTTATGTATGTGATTTATTATGCGATTTTATATCATTTTATTAATTGACCACAGACAGAGATTTACAGCTTTCTTCTGGTTAGCGCAGCACCTCCCCCCTATACCTCTGTCTGCCTCTCCTTGTTGGCCTTGCAGACATACTAATGGCCTGCAGTAAGATGTAGCTGCACAAAGCTGGGATATATATATTTACTGATACTGCAGCTAGCAGAATCAACTGCCTGTCTGTAGAATTATTAGTATGAGAACACCAGCAATTGTCTTCAGGTAGCTTTAGGTGCACACTGTGTGGAGGACACAGTACACTAACTGTAAATACTGCAGCTGCCTGCCTGTGGTATTAATAGGATCAGAACAACAGCAATTGTCTTCAGGTAGCTTTAGGTGCACACTGTGCAGAGGACACAGTACACTAACTGTAAATACTAAGCTGCCTGCCTGTGGTATTAATAGGATCAGAACAACGGCAATTGTCTTCAGGTAGCTTTAGGTGCACACTGTGCAGAGGACACAGTACACTAACTGTAAATACTGCAGCTGCCTGCCTGTGGTATTATTAGGATCAGAACAACAGCAATTGTCTTCAGGTAGCTTTAGGTGCACACTGTGCAGAGGACACAGTACACTAGCTGTAAATACTGAAGCTGCCTGCCTTTGGTACTAATAGGATCAGAAGAACACCAGCAATTGTCTTCAGGTAGCTTTAGGTGCACACTGTGCAGAGGACACAGTACACTAACTGTAAATACTGCAGCTGCCTGCCTGTGGTATTATTAGGATCAGAACAACAGCAATTGTCTTCAGGTAGCTTTAGGTGCACACTGTGCAGAGGACACAGTACACTAACTGTAAATACTGCAGCTGCCTGCCTGTGGTATTAATAGGATCAGAAGAACACCAGCAATTGTCTTCAGGTAGCTTTAGGTGCACACTGTGCAGAGGACACAGTACACTAACTGTAAATACTGCAGCTGCCTGCCTGTGGTACTAATAGGATCAGAAGAACACCAGCAATTGTCTTTAGGTAGCTTTTAGGTGCACACTGTGCAGAGGACACAGTACACTAACTGTAAATACTGCAGCTGCCTGCCTGTGGTATTAATAGGATCAGAACAACAGCAATTGTCTTCATGTAGCTTTAGGTGCACACTGTGCAGAGGACACAGTACACTAACTGTAAATACTGCAGCTGCCTGCCTGTGGTATTAATAGGATCAGAACAACAGCAATTGTCTCCAGTTAGCTTTAGGTGCACATTGTGCAGAAGACACAGTACACTAACTGTAAATACTGCAGCTGCCTGCCTGTGGTATTAATAGGATCAGAACACCAGCAATTGTCTTCACGTAGCTTTAAGTGCACACTGTGCAGAGGACACAGTACACTAACTGTAAATACTGCAGCTGCCTGCCTGTGCTATTAATAGAATCAGAACAACAGCAATTGTTTCAGGTAGCTTTAGGTGCACACTGTGCAGAGGACACAGTACACTAACTGTAAATACTGAAGCTGCCTGCCCGTGGTATTAATAGGATCAGAAGAACACCAGCAATTGTCTTCAGGTAGCTTTAGGTGCACACTGTGTGGAGGACACAGTACACTAACTGTAAATACTGCAGCTGCCTGCCTGTGGTATTAATAGGATCAGAACAACAGCAATTGTCTTCAGGTAGCTTTAGGTGCACACTGTGCTGAGGACACAGTACACTAGCTGTAAATACTGAAGCTGCCTGCCTTTGGTACTAATAGGATCAGAAGAACACCAGCAATTGTCTTCAGGTAGCTTTAGGTGCACACTGTGCAGAGGACACAGTACACTAACTGTAAATACTGCAGCTGCCTGCCTGTGGTATTATTAGGATCAGAACAACAGCAATTGTCTTCAGGTAGCTTTAGGTGCACACTGTGCAGAGGACACAGTACACTAACTGTAAATACTGCAGCTGCCTGCCTGTGGTATTAATAGGATCAGAAGAACACCAACAATTGCCTTCAGGTAGCTTTAGGTGCACACTGTGCAGAGGACACAGTACACTAACTGTAAATACTAAGCTGCCTGCCTGTGGTATTAATAGGATCAGAACAATGGCAATTGTCTTCAGGTAGCTTTAGGTGCACACTGTGCAGAGGACACAGTACACAAACTGTAAATACTAAGCTGCCTGCCTGTGGTATTAATAGGATCAGAACAACGGCAATTGTCTTCAGGTAGCTTTAGGTGCACACTGTGCAGAGGACACAGTACACTAACTGTAAATACTGCAGCTGCCTGCCTGTGGTATTAATATGATCAGAACAACAGCAATTGTCTTCAGGTAGCTTTAGGTGCACACTGTGCAGAGGACACAGTACACTAACTGTAAATACTGCAGCTGCCTGCCTGTGGTATTAATATGATCAGGACAACAGCAATTGTCTTCAGGTAGCTTTAGGTGCACACTGTGCAGAGGACACAGTACACTAACTGTAAATGCTGCAGCTGCCTGCCTGTGGTATTAATAGAATCAGAACAACAGCAATTGTCTTCATGTAGCTTTAGGTGCACACTGTGTAGAGGACATAGTACACTAACTGTAAATAATGCAGCTGCCTGCCTGTGGTATTAATAGGATCAGAAAAACACCAGCAATTGTCTTCAGGTAGCCTTAGGCGCACACTGTGCAGAGGACACAGTACGCTAAATGTAAATACTGCAGCTGCCTGCCTGTGGTATTAATAGAATCAGAACAACAGCAATTGTCTTCAGGTAGCTTTAGGTGCACACTGTGTAGAGGACACAGTACACTAACTGTAAATACTGCAGCTGCCTGCCTGTGGTATTAATATGATCAGAAGAACACCAGCAATTGTCTTCAGGTAGCTTTAGGTGCACACTGTGCAGAGGACACAGTACACTAACTGTAAATACTGCAGCTGCTTGCCTGTGGTATTAATATGATCAGGACAACAGCAATTGTCTTCAGGTAGCTTTAGGTGCACACTGTGCATAGGACACAGTACACTAACTGTAAATACTGCAGCTGCCTGCCTGTGGTATTAATAGGATCAGAAGAACACCAACAATTGCCTTCAGGTAGCTTTAGGTGCACACTGTGCAGAGGACACAGTACACTAACTGTAAATACTGCAGCTGCCTGCCTGGGATATTAATAGGATCAGAAAAACAGCAATTGTCTTCAGGTAGCTTTAGGTGCACACTGTGCAGAGGACACAGTACACTAACTGTAAATACTGCAGCTGCCTGCCTGTGGTACTAATAGGATCAGAACAACAGCAATTGTCTTCAGGTAGCTTTAGGTGCACACTGTGCAGAGGACACAGTACACTAACTGTAAATACTAAGCTGCCTGCCTGTGGTATTAATAGGATCAGAACAATGGCAATTGTCTTCAGGTAGCTTTAGGTGCACACTGTGCAGAGGACACAGTACACAAACTGTAAATACTAAGCTGCCTGCCTGTGGTATTAATAGGATCAGAACAACAGCAATTGTCTTCAGGTAGCTTTAGGTGCACACTGTGCAGAGGACACAGTACACTAACTGTAAATACTGCAGCTGCCTGCCTGTGGTATTATTAGGATCAGAACAACAGCAATTGTCTTCAGGTAGCTTTAGGTGCACACTGTGCAGAGGACACAGTACACTAACTGTAAATACTGCAGCTGCCTGCCTGTGGTATTAATATGATCAGGACAACAGCAATTGTCTTCAGGTAGCTTTAGGTGCACACTGTGCAGAGGACACAGTACACTAACTGTAAATACTGCAGCTGCCTGCCTGTGGTATTAATAGGATCAGAAGAACACCAACAATTGTCTTCAGGTAGCTTTAGGTGCACACTGTGCAGAGGACACAGTACACTAACTGTAAATACTGCAGCTGCCTGCCTGTGGTACTAATAGGATCAGAACAACAGCAATTGTCTTCAGGTAGCTTTAGGTGCACACTGTGCAGAGGACACAGTACACTAACTGTAAATACTAAGCTGCCTGCCTGTGGTATTAATAGGATCAGAACAACAGCAATTGTCTTCAGGTAGCTTTAGGTGCACACTGTGCAGAGGACACAGTACACTAACTGTAAATACTAAGCTGTCTGCCTGTGGTATTAATAGGATCAGAACAATGGCAATTGTCTTCAGGTACTTTAGGTGCACACTGTGCAGAGGACACAGTACACTAACTGTAAATACTGCAGCTGCCTGCCTGTGGTATTAATAGGATCAGAAGAACACCAGCAATTGTCTTCAGGTAGCTTTAGGTGCACATTGTGCAGAGGACACAGTACACTAACTGTAAATACTGCAGCTGCCTGCCTGTGGTACTAATAGGATCAGAAGAACACCAGCAATTGTCTTCAGGTAGCTTTTAGTTGCACACTGTGCAGAGGACACAGTACACTAACTGTAAATACTGCAGCTGCCTGCCTGTGGTATTAATAGGATCAGAACAACAGCAATTGTCTTCATGTAGCTTTAGGTGCACACTGTGCAGAGGACACAGTACACTAACTGTAAATACTGCAGCTGCCTGCCTGTGGTATTAATAGGATCAGAAGAACACCAGCAATTGTCTTCAGGTAGCTTTAGGTGCACACTGTGCAGAGGACACAGTACACTAAATGTAAATACTGCAGCTGCCTGCCTGTGGTACTAATAGGATTAGACGAACACCAGCAATTGTCTTCAGGTAGCTTTAGGTGCACACTGTGCAGAGGACACAGTACACTAACTGTAAATACTGCAGCTGCCTGCCTGTGGTATTAATAGGATCAGAACAACAGCAATTGTCTTCAGGTAGCTTTAGGTGCACACTGTGCAGAGGACACAGTACACTAACTGTAAATACTGCAGCTGCCTGCATGTGGTATTAAGAGGATCAGAAGAACACCAGCAATTGTCTTCAGGTAGCTTTAGGTGCACATTGTGCAGAGGACACAGTACACTAACTGTAAATACTGCAGCTGCCTGCCTGTGGTATTAATAGGATCAGAACAACAGCAATTGTCTTCAGGTAACTTTAGGTGCACACTGTGCAGAGGACACAGTACACTAACTGTAAATACTGCAGCTGCCTGCCTGTGGTAGTAATAGGATCAGAAGAATACCAGCAATTGTCTTCAGGTAGCTTTAGGTGCACACTGTGCAGAGCACACAGTACACTAACTGTAAATACTGCAGCTGCCTGCCTGTGGTAATATTATGATCAGGACACCAGCAATTGTCTTCAGGTAGCTTTAGGTGCACACTGTGCAGAGGACACAGTACACTAACTGTAAATACTGCAGCTGCCTGCCTGTGGTATTAATAGGATCAGAACAACAGCAATTGTCTTCAGGTAGCTTTAGGTGCACACTGTGCAGAGGACACAGTACACTAACTGTAAATACTGCAGCTGCCTGCCTGTGGTATTAATAGGATCAGAAGAACACCAGCAATTGTCTTCAGGTAGGTTTAGGTGCACACTGTGCAGAGGACACAGTACATTAACTGTAAATACTGCAGCTGCCTGCCTGTGGTATTAATAGGATCAGAACAACAGCAATTGTCTTCAGGTACCTTTAGGTGCACACTGTGCAGAGGACACAGTACACTAACTGTAAATACTGCAGCTGCCTGCCTGTGGTATTAATAGGATCAGAACAACAGCAATTGTCTTCAGGTAGCTTTAGGTGCACACTGTGCAGAGGACACAGTACACTAACTGTAAATACTGCAGCTGCCTGCCTGTGGTATTAATAGGGTCAGAAGAACACCAGCAATTGTCTTCAGGTAGCTTTAGGTGCACACTGTGCAGAGAACACAGTACACTAACTGTAAATACTGCAGTTGCCTGCCTGTGGTATTAATTGGATCAGAACAACAGCAGTGCTAGGCCCTTCTCGCCTGAGTTGGAATGTGATACACCACGTGGTAGGCCGGGACCTCTCTTTTCTTGCACTGAGAGGTCCGTCTTGTGTCAGGCCCAGGAGGAAGAGAGCACAGGGCAGGACTTTGACTTCTTATATAGTGCCTCCCAGCAATCTCTCCGATGGCAGCAAAGATCCCTAGGATATGCAGTCCTGGTACGGAGTCATGTCAAGCAATTAACAGTCTGAGGAACTACTCATCCCACAATGCCTTTAGCTTGGCTCACAAACATGATGTCAGTTGAAAACACTGGGCACTAAAGGGACATGCAATGCAAAGAAAAACCGGAGGAACACTGGACTTTATAATTGTATTCCACATAGCTACAATCATTTTATTGTGCCCATGACTATTCACAAAGTGTGAGTAATACTCTTTCTTCACCTCATTAAAGTCTATAAACCTGCACTTTATTGGCGCTTGTATTTTCTCCTAGTGGAGAGAGACTGTCACTGTGACTCAGGAGGGGATGTGTCGTGTCTGTGAGGTGCCATCATCATCTGTGCTGCTACACACTGCTTTCAGTGTCACTGTGAAAGTAAATCCTGCTGCTACTAGTGCTGCAGTGTGTGTGTGTCAGAGCTGTGAGAGTGAATGAGGAGGAGGAACGCCGCCCATAAGACTCGCCACACCTCCTCATATGGTGTAAAGGGGATTCCCCAAACCACTTGAAGAGCCTCTCATCTACTGGTTGGGAGCCAATATAACAACTGGGGCTCGGGATGAGCCTATTGGGATGATGCTGGGATGATCATTACTGTCCAAACTCCTGGAAGACCCTGGTTGTTTGGCCACATGCACATGCTTTGCTGACCTTTCTTTAATTAGAGGGTCTTATGAAGCTGGTAAGCCTGCATTCTTCTCATAATGAGGTGGTGGTGTCACAGCTTGGATCCTTTTAAATGGCAATGGATGTCCACTGTATGCACTGATCTTCTTAAGCATTTAAAGGGGAACTTGAGTCATTTTTCATCTTTCCATCTATTAAATCTTCTGCCCTTGTTGTTTTAACTTTGGATATTATTTTTTTTTTCTGCAAGTAAATACCTTATACAGCCCTCTTCCTGTTTCTTGTCTGGAAAAAAGCCTAGGCTTATGATATCATGCACAGCTCTCTCTCTCACTCTCGTGAGAGTTTGCCTCTGTGTGTCTGTGTAAATCCAGGAAGTGAACAGGCAGCAGCTGAAGCTGCCCACAGTTAAAATGATTGCAGCCAGACTGAGTGGAGGGAGATTTCTGCAGCATATTTGGCAAGTACAGAATCACAGCAAATATAAAATAATATGCAAAGTGGTTAAAGGGAAGCTTCAGAATGGCAAAGATGTTTTTATTCAAAATTATTTGCGCAGACTGCAGCTTCTCTTTAACCATACCCGCCTGCAATATAGCAATATGACGTGCTCAAAGTGGCTTAGTTATCCTGACCAGACGTCATATGACGTGATCAGGATAACGAGCCAGGGCGCGGTGGTGCAGCGTGTCAGTTTGACACACCACAACTCCGATCTAGGTAAAGAGTCTCTAACGGAGACTCTTTACTACGTGATCAGCTGTGTCCAATCACAGCTGATCATGGTGTAAACAGGAAAAGTCGTTTTTCGGCTTTTCCTCACTCGCGTCTGTCAGACGCGAATAGAGGAGAACAGATCAAGCACTCCTCTGACAGGGGGGTCTGCGCTGATTGATTATCAGCGCAGCCCCCCGAGGATGCCCACCCAGGACCACCAGAAATGCCCACTACTTGTGACCACCAGGTATGCCACGCATGGACACCAGGGATGCCAATCAGTGCCCACAATTGATGCCAATTAGTACCCACAATTGATGCCAATCAGTGCCCATCACTAATGCCTGCCAGTGCCTCCTTATCAGTGATGCCCATCAGTGCCATCTATCAGTGTACATCAGTGCCACCCATCAGTGTCCATCAGTTCCACCTATTAGTGCCCATTCATGCCCATCAGTGCCACCTATCAGTTCCTATCAGTGCTGCCTATCAGTGCCCATCAGTGCCGCCTATCAGTGCCCATCAGTGTCGCCTATCAGCTCCCTTTGGTGCCACCTATGAGTGCCCATCAGTGCCACCTATGAGTGCCCATCAGTGCTGCATATCAGTGCCACCTATCAGTGCCCATCAGTGCCACCTATCATTGCCGCATATTAGTGCCCATCATCAGTGCCACTTCATTGGTGCCACCTCATTAGTGCCCATCAGTGCCACCTTATCAGTGCCCATCAGTTCAGCCTCATAGGTGCCCATCAGTGAAGGAGAAAACTTACTTATTTACCCAGTTTTGTAACAGAAACAAAGAAAACTTTTTTTTCAAAAATGTTGGTCTTTTTTAAATTTGTTTAGCAGTAAATAAAAATCCCAGAGGTGATCAAATACCACCAAAAGAAAGCTCTATTTGTGGAAACAAAATGATAAAAAATTTTGTTTGGGTACAGTGTAGCATGACTGCGCAATTGTCATTTAAAAAGCGACAGAGCTAAAAGCTGAAAATTGGCATGGGCAGGAAGGGGGGAAAGTGCCTGGTATTGAAGTGGTTAAGCAGAGGATCCCTTTTTCAGTTTCACAAACTTTTTAGCTACACCTGTACTTTTCTTCGTTTAATGCTTTTTTTTGTGCTTTTTTTCCATACCATTTACTCCTTTGGTGAGAGCTACATGTTTTCACTTATATGTTATGATCTACTTCGATTCCTCACCTGGGTTCACTCTTACTAAAACCATGCTTTGGGCTTCAGTCCTCACTATATCATTAGACATGCACTATTTACATTGACATATATTTTATTACTCTCCACAGAGTGTCCTTTGCGACACACATTGCATCGCAGCACTAAAGCCACCACCCCCGGCTTTCAATCGATCGATCACAGCGGCGATCCTCTCGCACTAATGACACCCCCTCCCTGCGTGGTCAGTGGCCTTGCCTTATACTGCGGTAGAGGTGCGGGAAGGAGCATGAGGTGGCAGGGCACTGCTAAATCCGGGGTAGGCCGCTGCAGTGCTTTTTGCTGTGCTTTTTTGCTTTTTTGAACCCATGATTTTACCACGATTTTGCCATGTTTTTTGCTGTGATTTGCGTTTTTTATTTATTTATTTTTTTATTTGCTGTTGGGCAGATTCAAAATGTGGCAAATCGCAGTAAAAATGCACTACATGCTTTTCTGCAACTTCTCCATTGAAGTCTATTGAACCAAAAACGCAAAAAAGCAGCGTTTTAAAAAAGTCCCTGACCCTTTTCAAAAACACAGAGGCAGAAAAATGCATTGATATGTGTTTGTTTTCCAGAGGAACCCATGTTAAAAATAATGTTCTGTGTTTCTGCAAAAAGCATGTAAAAACGCATTGGTGTGAATGGAGTGAACGGGCGTACACACACACTTCACTTCACTGTAAAACTGTTACTGAAATCTTTTAAAAATCTATAGAAAGCATTTAGTGCCAAACAAGAAGAAAACGTTTTATAAGAAACAAATATTGTAAGGAGTTTGCTTAAAATACTTAAAGTAAAAATGTAAAGGACACCCAGAATAAATGTAAAGGGCACACAGAATACAGTGCACCTGGAAAGTATTCACAGCGCTTCACTTTTTCCACATTTTGTTGTTACAGCCTTATTCCAAAATGGATTAAATTCATTATTTTCCTCAACATTCTACAAACAATACCCTATAATGACAATGTGAAAGAAGCTTGTTGTCCGCGCTATAGCCGAAAGACGGCTACAGCGCGGACTCCAATTGTCGGGAGGGCGTCCCTGGACGTCCTCCTGTTCACTTCCGCGATGCGCGCTCCCGCGAGCGCGCATCGGGTAAATTCTGCTCTGGCCGTGTCCCTTGGACACAGCCAGTCACAGATCGCCGTAAACGGCCAATCACAGCGGCTGTTTACAGCGCGATCCGAGCTTCCAATGAGAGAGATCTCAAATGTAAACATATCAGATCATCTCTCATTGCCGGCTTTCTCTCCTCACACAGAGACCGTGTGTGAGGAGGGAGAGCGATCTGTGAAACTGTGAGTGCCAAGCTTTTAGTTGAAACACCCAACAGTGCCCATACAGTGCCACATCAGTGCCACAGTGCTCATTACTGTTGCTGCCATCTGTTATCAGTGCCATCTGTCAGTGCCATCTGTCATCAGTGCCATCTGTCATCAGTGCCATCTGTCAGTGTCACCTGCCACATCAGTGTCACCTGTCAGTGTCACCTGCCACATTAGTGCCACCTGTCAGTGTCACCTGCCACGTATCAGTGCCACGTATCAGTGCCATCTGTCAGCGCCATCTATCGTCAGTGCCACCTGTCAGTGTCACCTGCCACATCGGTGCCACCTGTCTGTCACCTACCACATCAGTGTCATCAGTGTCACCAGTGTCACCTACCACATCAGTGTCACGTATCAGTGCCATCTATCACCAGTGCAATCTGCCAGTGTCACGTGTCATCAGTGCCACATATCAGTGCCATTTTTCATCACTATGTCACAAAGAGTATATTCAGCTGAGGAGGCATATAATATTCTTGCGGCCGACGAGAGCAACGGGGAGCTCTCCGCTTCGGATTCCTATTCAGATTCTGAGTCTGACGTGGACTACGAGCCTGTCCTCAGCAGTGGTACACTGACAGCCTCAGAGGAGGAGGATGAGAGTCTGCCCGCCAGACGTACTGGTGAGGATGCAGTACCATACACCAGCACCGCAATGCCATCCACCATCACCACAATGCCATCCACCATCACCGCAATGCCATCCACCAGCACCGCAGTGCCATCCACCAGCACCGCAGTACCTCGACAAAGGCCACGTACCAGTGGGGTGTCACCTCAGGCCCAAAGGGTTAGGTCCCATGCCAGCCTTCCCTACTCCCTTGAGAACCCCTTATGACTTCCTCCTAATTCAGGAGAAGCTATCATTCCCCCTTTCACTGCCCAGCCAGGAGTCCAGGTGGACACAGAAAATTTTTCACCAATAGATTTTTTTCAACCTTATTTTTACTGAGGACATGCTTGCATCGATTGTGGCCCAGTGCAACCTATATGCCCAACAATACATAGCAAGTAACCCAACGCCCTATTGTGCCCGTCCCTACGAATGGAGAGCCAAAACAGTGGAGGAGTTTAGAATTTTTTTGGGCCTCACATTCTGTATGGGACTAACCAAAAAAAATGTATTACGTTCCTATTAGTCTACCCTCCCCATCCACCACATGCCCATCTTTTCCTCTGTAATGCCCAGGACCAGATATCTCATGATTATGAGATTCCTACACTACAATGAGAATACCCAGTGCCCTCCCCAAAATGACCCAAATTTTGACAAGCTTTATAAAATTCGCCCACTACTAAAATATTTTTCTGATATCTTCCCCCAGTTATTTACCCCAGACCAGCACATATGTGTGGATGAGTCCCTCGTCAAATTTAGTGGCAGGTTGGGCATAAAACAATTTATTCCCAGCAAAAGGGCCCACTATGGGGTGAAAATGTATAAATTATGTGACCGAGCTACAGGGTATACCTATGCCTTCATGGTATACGAAGGGAAGGACACCCAGCTACATCCCCCTAATTGCCCAGAATACATTGGATCGAGTGGGAAAGTCGTTTGGGAACTCATAAACCCACTCCTGGAGAAAGGCTACCATCTGTATGTGGACAATTTTTACACTAGTCTGCCCCTGTTCCGCAATCTTCACAGACAGAAGACTCCAGCATGTGGCACCGTAAGGAAGAACCGGAAGGGCTTTCCTCAAAGCCTCGTGAACAAAAAGCTAAGAAGAGGGGAGATGGCGAGCTTACGGAATGAGGAAATTCTGGCTGTGAAGTGGAGGGACAGAAGGGACGTCTATGTGCTTTCATCAATCCACAATAATACCGTCGTGGAGATAACCAGGAGGAATGGGGTAATCCAAAAGCCAACATGTATCTACGAATACAACAAATTTATGGGGGGTGTCGACTTCAACGACCAGATGCTCGAACCCTACCTTGCCACAAGACGAACATACCAGTGGTATAAAAAAGTTTCAATTTATTTGTTCAATTTGGCCATATATAACAGCTACGTTATTTATCATAAATCCACTGCAAGCCCCAAATCCTTCCTTGGATACCAGGAGGAAATCACCACTACCCTTGTATTCCCGAACGGCCCACCAGAAACCATTCGATCCGATGTGATTAGTAGACTCTCCGAACGCCACTTTCCAGAAAAAATCCCCCCAGACCAACAGGCCAAAAACGGCAGAAAAAATGCCGGGTGTGCACCAAAGGAGGAGTGAGAAGAGACACTACTTTTTATTGTCCTTCCCAACCAGGCCTCTACATAGTTGACTGTTTCCGCCGTTACCATACTTCACTAAATTATTAGTGAAGTATGGTAAACATAACTCCCTCACTTCCTGCCATTTACCTTTACACCCCTTATGCCTCTGCTTGCTCTGTAACTGACCCTGGCTTGTTTTTCGACCACACTTCTGCCTACCGATTCTGTTTATATCTCTGCCTGATCTGGAACTGACCCTGGCTTGTTATTCGACCATGCTTCTGCCTACCGATTCTGTTTATATCTCTGCCTGATCTGGAACTGACCCTGGCTTGTTATTCGACCACGCTTCTGCCTACCGATTCTGTTCATACCTCTGCCTAATCTGGAACTGACCCTGGACTGTTTGACCACCCTTTTTGCCTGCCTCTTGGACTGAGCTTGTACCCTGCCACTGGACTAGTGGGATTCATAACACAGGGGTCTCACATATGTGAGGGGCTCCAGAATTGTTTTTCTGGATGAAGAAAACATTTTTTTTTGTTTTCTCATTCCTAGATTAGGGTCTGGAGACTCGGTGGCTTCAAAGAGATTTGGGTGGGAGAAGCCTCTACCCTTGTCCCCATTCTGTCCTGAATGAGGCCCTAGTTTTGCCTGCTGCCTGTAGGACCTATGCCATCATGCCTCTGCCTGTCGCATGAACTGACCACACCACATGGCTGGACCATGTTCCTGCCTACTACCAGGATCATTATTTTGGCACTGCTGACAATCTCTGCCTGCACTGACCCTGGACTGTATATGGACAGTATCCCTGCCTGCTGCCTGTACTGACTACGGACAGTGTTCCTGCCTGTTGCCTGGACAATTGCGTTCGCTTTTGCTGACCAAGTCCCTGCCTGCTGCCTGGACCAGTGCTATCCTCCTGTGGGCAATTGTGCTACTAAAACCACAGGTAATCTTTTTTTTTACCCTTTGCTCAGCAGAATGTATTTTGGGGTGTAATTCTTGGTATGTGCATGCTATGTGTCCCTAGAACACCTGACTGTGTTCCTTGTATGTGGCCAGGCTGTGTAAAAGTCTTACACATGTGGTATCGCTATACTCAGGAGGAGTAGCAGAATGTATTTTGAGGTGTCATTTTTGCTATGTACATGCTATATGTTGGAAATAGCTTATAAATGGACAACTTTGTTTAAAACAAAAATGCGTTTTCATTTTTTTCCACATTTTCCAAAAACTTCTGGAAAAAAATGAACCGTTCAAAAGACTCATTATGCCTCATAGATTATACGTTGGGGTGTTAGCTTTCCAAAATGGGGTCATTTTGTGGGCGTTTCCATTGTCCTGGTGCTCCAGGGCCTTCAAAAGTGTAATAGGTGGGTGAGAAATGAGATGTGTAATTTATGCTCCTAAAACCCTTGAAGGTGCTATTTCAGTATTGTGCCTCTGTATGTGGCCAGGCTGTATAAAAGTCTCACACATGTGGTATCGCCATACTCAGGAGGAGTAGCAGAATGTATTTTGGGGTGTCATTTTTGCTATGTACATGCTACGTGTTGGAAATATCTTATAAATGGACAACTTTGTGTAAAAAAAAAATGCGTTTTCATTTTTTTCCACATTTTCCAAAAACTTCTGGAAAAAAATGAACCGTTGAAAAGACTCATTATGCCTCATAGATTATACGTTGGGGTGTTAGCTTTCCAAAATGGGGTCATTTTGTGGGTGTTTCCATTGTCCTGGTGCTCCAGGGCCTTCAAAATTGTAATAGGTAGTTAACAAGTTAGATGTGTCATTTATGCTCCTAGAACGCTTGATGGTGCTCCCTGCATGTTAAGCCTCTCTATGTGGCTAGGCTGTGAAAAAGTCCCACACATGTGGTATCGCCATACTTAGGGGGAGGAGTAGCAGAATGTATTTTGGGGTGTCATTTGTGGTATACACATGCCATGTGAGAGAAATAACCAATTACAATGACAATTTTGTGGGAGGAAAAAAAAAATCTTCATTTTGCAAAGAATTGTGGGAAAAAATGACAACATCAAAAACCTCACCATGCATCTTACTGAATACCTTGGAATGTCTACTTTCAAAAAAGGGGTCATTTGGGGGGTATTTGTACTGTCCTGACTTGTTCGGGTCACAAGAAATGAGATAGGGCACCAGTACATCAGGTGTGATCAATTTTTTATGATTTGCACCACAACTTGTAGACTCTATAACTTTCACACAGACCAAATAATATCCACTAATTTTATTTATTTTTACCAAAGATATGTAGCAGTATAAATTGTGGCCAAAATTTATGAAGCCCAGAGGTGATCAAATACCACCAAAAGAAAGCTGTATTTGTATGAAAAAAAGGACACAAAATTAATTTGGGTAAAGTATTACATGACTGAATAATTGTCATTCAAAGTGTGAGAGCGCTGAAAGCTGAAAACTGGTCTGGTCACGAAGGGGGTTTAAGTGCCCAGTTGTCAAGTGGTTAAAATCCTTGCAAATTTATTAAAAATAAAAAACAAAAAAATCACATGTACATAAGTATTCACAGCCTTGCACCTGACACTCAACATTGAGCTCAGATGCATCCTGTTTCCACTGATCATCCTTGAGATATTTGGACAACTTGACACATAGGGGCAGATTTACTAAAACTGGAGCACTCAGAATCTGGTGCAGCTATGCATGGTAGCCAATCATCTTCTAACTTTAGCTTGTTCAATTAAGCTTTGACAATAAAACATGGAAGCTGACTGGTTTCTTTGCAGAGCTGCACCAGATTTTGTAAATCTCCCCCATAGTGTGTACATCTTCCCATATAAGACTGATATGGCTGGACCAGGGCCGGCCCTACCATGGGACCCGATGGAGCCATGGTTCCAGGCAGCACATTCAGGGGGGCGGCAAATTGCCGCCTGCCAGCTACCCCGTTCCACTCGCTCCGCTGCGGATCCCACTGGGAGGATCCGTCGAGAAAGGTCCTCCATTGGATACTGTACTGCGCAGGCGCATCGCTTGTGCAGTACGGAGGACAAAGGAGAACGCAGAAAGTCTCCGAACATGAACAGCTGTTCATGAGCTCTCCACGGCGCCTGCGCTTCAGAGTACATTGTGCCACACGCTCCTGCTGTTGATGTTCGGAGACTTTCGGCATCTCCTTTGTCCTCTGTACTGCGCAAGCGCTGCGCCTGCGCAGTACAGGGTGGACAGTATCCGATGGAGGACCTTTTTCAGCAGAACACCGGGCTCCTCACAGTGGGATCAGCAGCAGTGGCAAGTGACAATCCACAATGTGTGCCTGGTGACGTGGCAAGCGACAATCCGGTACGTGTGGCAGGTGGTGTCGTGGCAAGGTGGCAATCCGCAATGTGAGGCAGCTGGCAAGTGACAATCCGCAATGTGTGGCAGGTGGAACCGTGGCAAGTGACAATCCGCAATGTGAGGCAGGTGGCAAGTGACAATCCGCAATGTGTGGCAGGTGGCGCCGTGGCAAGTGACAATCCGCAATGTGAGGCAGGTAACGTCGTGGCAAGTGACAATCCGCAATGTGAGGCAGGTAACGTCGTGGCAAGTGACAATCCGCAATGTGAGGCAGGTAACGTCGTGGCAAGTGACAATCCGCAATGTGAGGCAGGTAACGTCGTGGCAAGTGACATTCCGCAATGTGAGGCAGGTAACGTCATGGCAAGTGACATTCCGCAATGTGAGGCAGGTAATGTCGTGGCAAGTGACAATCCGCAATGTGAGGCAAGTAACATTGTGGCAAGTGACAATCTGCAATGTGAGGCAGGTAATGTCCTGGCAAGTGACAATCCGCAATGTGAGGCAGGTAATGTCATGGCTAGTGACAATCCACAATGTGAGGCAGGTGGCAAGTGACAATCCGCAATGTGTGGCAGGTGGCACCGTGGCAAGTGTCAATCCGCAATGTGAGGTAGGTAACGTCGTGGCAAGTGGCAATCCGCAATGTGAGGCAGGTGGCAAATGGCAATCCGCAATGTGTGGCAGGTGGCAAGTGACAATCCACAATGCGTGGCAGGTGGCAAGTGACAATCCACAATGTGTGGCAGGTGGCACAAATAGAGCTTTCTTTTGGTGGTGTTTGATCACCTCTGCGGTTTGTATTTTTACAGGTCCTCTTTATACTCCTTTCATGTATAGAGCCATGACAGGTCCTCTTTATACTTCTATATTCATGTATAGAGCCATGACAGGTACTCTTTATACTTCTATTTACATGTATAGAGCCATGACAGGTCCTCTTTATACTTCTATATACATGTTTAGAGCCATGACAGGTCCACTTTAGTTACCATGATATAAAATAATGGATGTGGGGGCATTGTGGTGGGCGTGATTTTTTTTTTGGGGGGGGGGGGGGCAGCATTTCATTCTTGGTACCAGGCAGCACAATGTCTTGGGCCAGCACTGGGCTGGACAAGAAAACCTGTATGGGTGGCCTTGGGAATATTGAGTATGCTGTCATAACATACATTAGTCTTCTGTCTGAAGGCCAGCCGACAGGACCATAATGCCAGCACCAATGGATAACTACACGTTTTGCTGTATCCTATTGGTACGTGATCAAACACCTAAGAGGTATGGGGCATCCTAGGCACCATGAAGTAAAAGATGGAAATGGGAGGGGGGGGGGGGAATAGAAAAGCTTGCCCGACCGGCTCCGATGGAGAAAAAAGAGGGTACCAAATAGTCTTATGAAGAACCTCATTCAATGTGGCAGCTTGTAAATGATGCTCTGGGATGGGTAGTTACTAATGGATTGAACAGTGGATAGCAAAACCCTATTTGTTCCCTTGGGCTAGACAGGGTAAACAATAATATATCACTTACAGCAAAACGCGTAGTGATCCACTGGTCCTGGCATTGTGATCCCATTGGCTGGCCTTCAGATAGAAGACTAATGTTATGACAGCATACTCAATATTCCCAAGGCCACCCATATAGGTTTCCTTGTCCAGCCATATCAGTCTTATATGGGAGGATGTAAACACTATGGCATACTCATGCATTCATCTTTGTAACATGTTTTTATAATGATATTTAAAGACATTTTGATATTTTATTTTACCTTTGAGTACTTCTCTTCCCCTATTGGGATTATAGTGGCAGCCTTAAAAGTCAATTTTTCCATTTCTTTCTTGTTTTAGTATCACATGGTATGTTGCAGCTGTTTTTGATGTTGAGCATAACTTAGCGCAGTTTTCATTTCTATGACACATTTTCCAATAAAAGTTATTACTGCAGTGCCTGGTTGAGTGCCGGCTTCCATTATACAGTTGTTCATGCATGGCTTGCAGGAGCCTCAGCCGCAGCACCAATCTTCATCATGGCCTTCACGGACCACCTGGGTTAAGCATTAAGAGTTTGCTTTTTTTATTAACTAATTTTACCTCTTTGGGCCAGATGGATCCATTTAAAAATGTTCTAAACAATAAAATATTAGTGAATCAATGTCAGTATGGTGATTAGATTATAATATGAACCCAACTGAGAGACTTGTATTGTAATACCAATAACATTATTTTTCCTCCCCTTTTAATCATGACGGTACTGTATTCTGTTGTGAAATGTCAGTTTATCGACTGTGTGCAGCTGTCAAATCCTGGGTCTCTAGCTGCATGACTTTCTGACCAAGTATGCTCTCCGGTGGACCAAATATGAATTGCACTCTCAATTGTGATTCTGATGTCACCTAAGCAGCAAATATTTCTGCTAAGTATATTGGAATCTTATCTTGTTCTCATCTTTCTTGGATCAACTGCAACCTGAGGTTTGAGTAAGCGCTGATTTTAGCACGAAGCGCGTTACCTTTTATGTTCCTGTCATACCTGTGATGTGATTTTAATGCTTCAGGGCCAGTTCACACCATAGAAACGCAGTTCGGATGCGTTCCAGGTGCTTTTCTGCCTGCGTGTTTTTGATGCGTTTTTGGTGCAGTACAGTGCGTTTTTTCCCCCCTATTTTTTCTTAACCTTAAATAAGGACATGTATGTTCTAGTGCGTTTAGGTGCATTCCAGTGCGTTTTTGATGTGTTTTACAGCGTTCTAGTACAGGCCAGTGCAAGAAAAATGCAGCACGTTCTACTTTTTTTGTGTAACTGGAACGCACTGGAACTGCAAGCACTGGTGTGAACTATGCCATTGAATACCATAAAACCTACTTTCCATGCATTTTTGATGCAGAAAAAAAAAACGCACTGGTCTGCATGTGGTGTGAACTGGCCCTCAATAAAAATACCAAGGAGTGCAGTAATATTCCGGATTTGTGCATGTTACTGAATCTCACAGATGAGCTGTGCAGCACCCGGCATTGCAGTTCACAACATGTGGGAGTCGGCCACTCACCTAGAGCGGCATTACTTTGACCTTACTGATCCCTACCTTGATATTAGAGTGCTAATTGCACCAACTGCTTTTGTTGTTTTGGTTCTGGTTCCACTATTCCTTAAAATCTCTTAAAAATCTCCTTTATTAGACACACCAATATCACTTACAGTGAGAAGCCCAAAAAGGAAGGACTGGGTTAAAAGCATATCCCCTGGGTCAGTAGAAATAAGATATGTTGAGCTGGTGGCCCTAAGTACAAATAATTCACAACTCAAACAGAGCAGGAACTCTAGTAATTGACAATTTTATTTTTTAAATGTGTATTTCACAGGGCAACAGTCATCTTATTCAGCTCAAAAAGTGCTTCAAAATTTACAATCCATTCTTTAAAATCCCATTTATCAGCATATATGCAAAAAAGGGGAGGAACAAATGACCATATCCTTGAGCCTAGGTTCACACATATGCGATGCGGGAACCAGCGAGATTACAGCGCCGGTTCCCGCATCGCATCTCTCCCGCAGGCAGTTCACACTGCCCTCTGCAAACCGCTGCGGGTGTCAATACAATGTTAATGACACCCCCAGATCGGTTCACTGATCGCAGCGTGAATGGTGAACTAGCACAGGAATCGGATCGCATGGGTGAGAACACCTATGCGATCCGATTCCAGTGCGGGGTAAAAAACGTCCTTGCACCTTTTTTTTTTGCGAATCCAATGCGAGTTCAGCCATACAATTGTATGGCTGAACTCGCACTGCACAGACATCGCATACGATTGACCCCACAGTGCAGGTGCGAATCACATGCGATATCTGAGATCGCACAAGTGTGAACCTAGGGTTAAAGGCACACACACCTTTCCCTAATCCTACGAGTCATGGCAGTGTTATGGCACACGTTGTGTGGTGCACTTTTTTTTTTTAGCCCAGTGGATAAGCGATTAGCACTTTTGCCTGGCAACACTGGGATCATTGGTTCGAATCCCAATCACGGCACTACCTGCTGAGAGCTCAAACAATGCTATTTGCTTTCCCAGCTTCCTTCTGTGAAACGCATCCCCCTCCCCCTTCCCTACAAATGGAGATCAAGAGAGGTGGCTGTTACCCTGAAAAATCTATATTTAAGATTTTTCATATCTCATAGATATGATGTGGGTTAAATAAGAGTTCTTTTCGACCAAGAGTGAAAGCTTAAAATATAATAACATTTATTAGGAAGCAGTTGAAAGTCTAGCTAATACACAATCATCTATCGTCTTATGCCAAGGAAGAAAATATTAGGTTGAAATAAAGTATTTCCATGAAGGAATACAGGGTATATTCCTCAATACAGTAATCTGCACACATATTTAGTTACAAGTAAAAGGGCATTCCTTTCCCATAATTACCCATCCTTACCAAAGTTCCTTTCAGCTTGCTGGTCTATCAGAAAGAGACCGTTACCTCCCCCTTGGCTCTGAGTATATCAAACCAGGCTGATGTCTCATTGGTTGTCCTAGCTTGGATCATGATTGGAGGACTGACTCCATAAGTCAGCCCCTTTTCATGCAAATCCTTGTGACTATGCTGGCCGGGAGTTCATTGAATTTCCCCAGGAAGTTAGGTGTTGATTATGGGTTGGGCCCCCTCCAAGGCATATCCCAACATGGGATCCTTTGAAAGGAGTAGGTGTAAAACAATTGAATTGGCTCTGCATTGTTTGTATATACATGCCTTGGCCCACATTCTCTGCTCTTAGCAAAAGCTTAAATGAAACCCTTTTTGCCCGGCTTTCATAGATGCCAGCTAAATATAATATATTCATTATTACAATATTTTACAGTTATTAATGGAGATTTCAAATAAACTCATAATGCAACCTGGCTGTGTTCCCTTCCTGTCCTAGGGTGACAACACTGCTCCTCCCAAGACAGAGTACAGTGTGTGTGTTGTCATCCTGGGGCAGAAAGTGTGCTTCTGGCAGAATCACCAGGTGAAAACAAGGGTGGAAAAGGCTTAGAAAAAAGACATGAATGCAGCCACCACATCTAAGGAACGCTAAGCTGCCATTTTTTATTCTTACAGCTTAGACAAGGTGGATACATTATTTTTATCAAGCTTTTTTCCTTTATTCTCATACACTTTTAACATCACCTGTATATTAGATGTGTATTTTGGCCAGTGAAGCACCTTTTTGTCATGATCTGTCAAGGTTATCTGCAAAAGATTGGCAATTCCACTTTGTTTTTATTACTTCTTGTTCTTCTACCCTGAAGTAAGCTCACTCTGGGGGAGATTTATCATATCAAGCAAGTTACTCACAAGATTAGGTTTAAGTGCAGTGAAATTTTGGTGAAAATTAGGTTGTTCTTCAATAATATACTGTATATCGCTTACCCCCAGAGGAGCCACTTGGTATGGCGGGTTCTCTGTTATTTGCCACAAATCTGAGAACTGAACTACATTTCCCAATGTCCTGTGCGGTTGCATCACCCAAGAGGGAGAGGAGATATGTGGTGCATCAGTAAGTTCCCTTTTCCCTGGGTATTACTGCTGCTGCAGACACTCCGGGCCGCGGGAGGGGGAGGTATAGCAGGCACAGAAATAACACACTCTGCAATAACACAGCTGAGTGGGGGGGGGGAGAAGCCTGAGCGCTCCTTTAGCCGGCAGAGCCCCTGGCTACACACTCCCTCAACCAAAGAATCTTTGGTCCATAAAGAAGGGACCGAGTCCAATAACAACTAAATGTCCATAACCTGACATGGCATAACGGGTGAACAATAAACCAGGCAGTAAGTTAAACAGGCATAATAAAAATTTATTTATCTAATAGGCTATTTTCTACTAAACATTTACACTATATGGACAACCCACCAAGGTATGTCAGGTGGTGAGCTAGAGTCGCTTTCCACAAAAACTGGAGCAGAAAAAACTGGCATTTCTTGAGACCTTTGAGTGGTGACAATAGTCTCTTCCTTGAGCTCTTGCCCAGTAAGTCATTTGTCAGTCTTTTTTGGTCATTGTTCTTTGGCTCGGATTGCCCTTCTCCAGCAGATTCTTCATCTGGCTCTATGGGTGTTTGGGAAGTCTCTGTATTTTCCACACACAGTGAGGTTAGAGGGTCTTCATGACTTTCTGATTCATAACCCTGTGGAATGAATTCAGGGGCCCCAGGTCTGAGTGTCCCCACAGTTGGTCACAACCAGTTCACGCAGGCATCTTCCTCCTCACTGTTGTCTTCTTCCTCAGTAGCTGGTGGAGAAGGAGGTGATCTGGTCACCAGTTATTGTCTGAAAGAGACTTTCTGGGTAGGGGGAAGACTCTGTGACCGAGGCATGCAAACAGCTTCTGCTAGCGGCAGGAGATGGTTTCTGTGCCAGACTCTCTGTGGACCTGTCTTCCCGTCTGAAAGGATTTGGTACACCGGTAACTCAGGTAACTGCTTGCAAATGGCATAAGGTTAAAGCGGAGTTCCGCCAATTTTTTTTTTTAAAGTCAGCAGCTACAAATACTGCAGCTGCTGACTTTTAAAATATGGACACTTACATCTGGTCTCTTCTTAAATCATACTTAGAAAGTTTAGGCAGACCTTCATCTCTTACTTGGGTGAGATTGCAGTATTGTCTTGGGGAAACCTGCAGCAGAGACTCCTATAACTTCAACTCCTGTTGCTTCCCTATCCTAGGTCATAAGACCTTCTTAAAGTATTTGTTATCCTAAAAAAAAAAATACTCTGTTCCTTTAAAGCATGAATAACAGCACAGTGCTTGTGCTGTTTAATTTGGTACTCTGTAAAACCTGAAATACCTGGTTGATCCTGCCAGTTTCTGCCCTCCTCGCTGTAAACTGACCACAGTTTATCATGACTGCTGAGCCCTGATGCCGTGGTGAGTTTACGTGCCTCCGTCATCCGCAGCCCTGCTCTCTGCTCTCCTCTATCTTCTGTGTCCTCCTCCCCCCTCCCCTCCCTGCCTGTCAGCTAGTCTGTGTGGGAGCCGCCCCTCCCCTTGTAGCACCACTCCAAGCAGTGCACACATTGCTGCACACAAGCACTGCCAGCCCCACTGCTAGTATAACATGTAGTATATACTGTATGCTTTTTTGTAAAATTCTTCTTCTAAATACCTTATTCTTTCTCCCCGATTTTCTAGGCTCACTAGAGCCTAGAAAAAGTTTTGCCTTTGGTTCCTATAGGGATAACCACGCCACTATCCTGGCGTTCCTTCAGTTAGTTAGCCACTAAACGATCAGCATTTGGGCCCCTAACTTCACTGGAGAGTTAGTATTATTGAAAACACTAAAGGAAATCTTCCCATGACTTTGTTGCAGTGCCCTGGGCAACAATACTTCAGGGATCAACATCACCTCCATGTCCATGTCTTGGTTGATCCCAGCTGAACTAGACTAAAGTTTGTAGACATGCCACCTCTCCTGGATGCAGTATCTTCTGAACTCTGTCTAGTCGCCACAACTTCCCTATTCCTTCCGCCGGGGCTTTCTGTTCTTGTACTATGTGCTGATAAACTTTTGGCAAGGGGTGTAGACTCACAGTATGTCATGTATGAGACAAGGAAAGTGAATAGTCTCCTAACAAGATCAGTGTCTGTTCATACTATCAGGGAACTCTTGTTGGCCCCAGGTGGACAAGGGCACACAATGGTTAATGTATCGAATGTCTCTAATCGCCCAACCAACAAAGAGTCTCAAGCCAACTTCATTGGCAGATACCCATCATAGGGGAAATTCTGGGTTCCAAGACCCAAAATTTCCAGCTCTTCCAACTTCTTTAGGGGTAGGTGCTTAAGATACGTGTCATAGAGGTCTCAGTACAGCAAATTCACCTGTGCTCCTGTGTCCAAAGGGCCTTCGAGAAGATGTCTTCTACTTGAGATATAAATTAAAAGGGGTGTGGCGCTCCCTACAGGGTAGTGTAAGGGAGGGGGGCGGGGTTGTCTGATGGGTTGTATTATATCATTCTGACTTGATCTAAGATTGTAGGTTCCATTCCTTCCTTTAGCACAATTTGGTACAGCATCTTGTTTAGTCCTCTGATGTATGCATTCTCCCTTGTGTTGTAATGCATGCTTAGATTGATAGTTCAGATCAGAAGCCTTCTCTGCCCAAATTCCTATTGTAGCAGGGCAAGGTAATAATAACCCAAGCAGGCCTTTTGACTGAACTTGATATTTCTGATAGCCTCTGCAGCAGTTCCTCCCAAATACTCCTTTGATGCATTTTTTGTCGTGTGCCTCTGGAACATCCCATTTTTCCAGAGCCTGCATAGCCTGCTCCATCCAAGTTTTTTACTCTTCTACCCCAAGGGGCAATGGCTGGGTCCCTGATAAGGGTCTTAACTTTCTGTAACCTGCTCCTGGATGATGCTAGCCTGATTACACTTGGTCATTGGTTTCCCAGGGTGTTGAAGAAGTCTGCCCCTATGATAACTGAGGTTGCTGGCATAGAAGCTCCTTTGATGGGTGTGGCGTGACATTCTCTGGACTGGCATCTGGCACTCTCAGCTGAACCAGGTGGGCTTCAATGTCATTAGCCGCATACTAGCACCCTAGAAGCAAGCAGGAATCCCCCTTCTTCACTCTAGAAGTGCGTAAGTGTGAAAGGTGAATTGATTTATTTTCCTGTGTAAACACTGGCTAGTCAAGAACTAATTCTGTGGATGCATGTTGGATCTGCTCTTTTATCCAGGTGTCTCCAGGGATATCGGCCACTACGCTCGGCTCTCAGTGGCCATTTTGCTCTTCACACCCCTGGGTTGCAGCAGCAGGATTTATGTTGACTGTCTCTAGCTCATTGTCTTGGTTGTTTGCACACAGGAAAGAGGGATCCCAGATGAGCCCCCACGTGTAGCACTTACCCCCTAGAGGAGCCGCTTGGTATGACAGATTCTCTGTTCTTTTCCACAATTCTGGGAAATGATTTGGCCCCTCTGACACAACTGGTTAGGTAGTGAGATGCTGCAAACACATATGAACTCAGTTATTAGTATACTACCCTCCAATTGTATCATATTATAGGAAATAGACAAACAGGCTATGTAGTGGTAAATACAAAAAAGATATTATAACCAAGCAAAAAAAATGACAATACTCAGAAATCAATGAACAAGTAAAGGAGTTAGTTTAAATGCAGTAAACTAGCTGATGAGAATACTTGGCTATACTCTGGTGGTTTATGTAGATTACTGTGGTACTAACCTAGTATCTGCAGCACTGGCAAAGGGCAGCATAAACATTTAACCATATAAACAATGCATCATAACCAGTAAGGAAAAAAAAGTACTGTAGTCCCCTCTGCAACAATGATCGAAAAAAAGTCACAAAGTGCACTCTGTGTATATAGCCTGAATGTAGGTGTATGTATAGCTTCTGAAAGTGGAACCCCAGGAAGGTAGTTGTACAGTGTCTGGCACCTGGTTTGCTGACTTCCTAAAGGTGAACCCCCAGGGAGATAGTTGTACAGTGTCTGGCACCTGGTTTGCTGGCTTCAGTCCACTATTGGTGGAGCCCTATCTGTTTGGTGATGCACTTGGTTACCGTCCTTTAAAATCTGCATGCAGTGGTTGGTTTGGGGATTATTAAGCAAATGGGAGGTCTCCTGCTGTACTGACCTGCTAACAATGGTGAAGGAAACACAAACACAACTGCTCACCAGTTCTGGCACTCAGCGAACCATGCCCTGGACACATGCCTGTCCCTGGTCATCAGGAACCTGATCCTTGGTGGTTCAGTGCTTGATAACCAGTCCTCAAAATTCAGCCTCAGCATTCTGGTCTCTGCATAGCCTCAGCCACAGGTCCCCGGCCTCTGCACCAGCTCAGCTACAGGTATCTGATCTCTGCACAGGCTCAGCTGCAGGTCTGCACCACTCTAGTTCCCAGCAGCAAGAGGAAGTTCTTCTCAAAGGCCTGGGAGAAATGTACTCATCTCCCCTCCTCTTACAAGGTGTCCTTGTCTCTTGTAGTTCACAGCCCCATTCACTTTAACAGTACAGCTCTCTTTTCGGACTACATTTCCCAGTGCCTTGTCCGGTTGCATCATCCATGAGGGAGAGAAGATTAGCTCTGCATCAGCAAGTCCCCTTTCCTCTCTGCGGGTATTACTGTCGCTGCAGCAGGCACAGAAGCACTGCCCTTAGATCTTCTCTAGCCGGCAGAGCACCTGGCTACAACTGTATATCCTGCAAGCATAAAATAAAATTTTGTAACATTTTACTCAAAACACAGACAAACTTTTAGACTTGGCCAAGGACATGATTTATATTGAAGTCACACTTCTTAAGCAGCAGATGGGGAAATTTATGAACCAATCTGCTTTCTAATAGTAAATCTGTCTCACTACCCTTTTCCATTGCCATGCTCTGCATCAAAATTGATTAATGGCCCTTCTGTATTTTTAAGAAAGTTGTATCAGCATCAATGAGAAATCAACTTGCCTTTTAAAAGTCACAAAATACCCTGTACTAGTGACAATGGGGTTGATTTACTAAAGGCAAGTAAATGAGTGAAAACTTCACTTTACAAAGAATACCCAATCATATGCAAAGAAAATAAAAAAATAAACAGAATTTTTGCTTGCACATGATTGGATGATGAAAGTTAGCAGAGTTTCCTCTCATTTACTAAGCTCTGGAGCAGCTGCACTTGCAAAGTGCACAGTCTATTGTGACCCAAGGAGATCATGCTGACTTTCGAGGAGGTAAAACTAAATTTTCTACTGCTTCAAGCCTGTGAAAATCCAAATCTACAGTTTTTTACTGAGAGTGTTGCTGTATTTGTTTCAATTTTGCAATTAAAGCCAGATTCCACAAGGTTCCAGGATTAAAGGGACAAACCCAGGCATGTCAAACCCTGTGCAGCTCTCTTACACCTTCTCTGTGGCCTTTAGTGATTTAAGGATAAGAATAAAATTTTCTCCCAGCTGGTCTCCAGTTGACTAGTTGCAATTGTAACAGAATGCCCATTTATGTACCGTGCTCAGATTCAGGCAAATGCCCTTAAATTCTTTTCCCACCACGCCCCCGGTTTCTGGACAAGCACAGGGAAGATTAGCTTTTTTACTTCTATCGTGAAGCAGTTCAGAGAGGCAACACCTGATAAGGCAAATGTAGCTTGGCAAATAATGTGCAGCCAAGTGAGAGGCACTCCACTGTCAGAATCGACATACAGGCAGCCAAGCCAGAGCCTAATATTACACAACCGCCCCAAAAAACATAACTACTGTGGAAGTTCCACCCTGATTACCGCAGTTCCAATAGGGTGTACAGGGATGCATAATTCCTACCGCCCGACAATGCGGGCAGATAGTATTTTTTTACATTTAGCCCTGTTATGGGCATGCAGCAGGGTTTTACTTGTTGGATGGAAGCATTTGGGCGGCTGCGCTGCCACCCAAATGCTTCCACAGACCCCTATAAAGTGATCTAACCATGCATGTGGCTCCCTGCTATGTATCCCGGGCTCCGCTTGCCCATCTTCGTGCCTGGGACCAGCATAGCGGGTGCTGATGGGTAGAGGAGAGGGAGGGGTGCGAACATATGTCCGCTCTCCTTCCCACTCCTGGGTCCCTGTTGACATTTTTCATTGGCCATCAAGGCTGGGAAAAGAATGTAATAAAGTACGATGTGCACTGCATTACATTCAGTGGAGCACAGGAGAGACATCCAGGGTCTAAAAGACTGTGTGTAAGGGCTGGGCTCAGCCCTTCCTTCTCTGAGCTGGCCGCTCAGCTGTTGGCTAATTGCCAGCTCCTATCTCTCCACAGTGACTCACCTGTTGATGATATCCTGCTCATCAGTCCTGCCTACTTAAGCTATCCAGCCCAGATGATCTCTGCCTTCGCCTTGGTCAACATCACAGAGACTATCTCCTGCGTTCCTGTTAAAGAATTGCTTGACTGACATTCCTTCTGGCTCCAGATCCTGCTTGCTGTTCTACTACACTGTTCCCTGGCTTCCTGACTTTCTGGTTTGTCTGACTATACATTCCGGTTACCGAACTTTGGCTATGTTTTGATTAAGTTTGTTCTATTTACTTTTATTATTAAACAAGTTTGATTCAACTGTATTTCTGTCCTGGTCTGATTCATGGTTTCTGACACTGTGACATGTCAAGGACACTGGAGTGTTTAGCTAGTCAGGTAGAATGCGCTGCCTGTGGCAAAGGGGCAAATGCTTACCTTTTATGTGAATAATGGACTAATCCATGCATCAGAACTGTTTAGTGTTTGTCACCAGGTGGCGTGAGCAGTGCTGACCTGAGAGAACCTCTATTCACAATTTCACAATATGAGTATTTGATAGGACATGTTAAGTAAAGTTCTTTAGATTGAGGGGGCGGAGCTTGCCACGGAGGAAGATGGACGCTCAATAGAGGAGCTCCACAGCGCTCGGGAACATACCGGCACACATCGCCTGACCCATCGACCTAAACCCGCACATAACCATCTGCGGATCTGCAGCACAGCTCGGGGAACCGATCGATCATGCCACGGCGCAATAAGGAGAACCGGAGGCCGCAAAAACTCACTGAATACTACCCGCTCGGGCCTAAGCAAGATGGCGGCGGCGGGACAGCGGCGCGAGGTATGTCTAGTACCCCCCTATACGAGGCAGGCAAGGGTAATCCACACAAAAGGAATGCCCCACAAAGAAGCACACACTCTCCTATACATACCCCTACCTCGGGCAGCCTGGAGAAAGCAAGATTGAGGCTGGATGCCTCGGATTCTAGCCGAGACATAACACCAGGCCTAGACTCAGGAGAAGATACCAGAGATCTCCCTGACTCAATAGATCTCTTTCCTACTACTAACCAGCCTGTCCTGGACACCACACTAAAGGACATGTTAGTCTCTCTTCGGAGTTCACTACATGCTGATATGCTATCCTGTGTTCATAAATTTGGTGTGGAACTGAAGGAAACTGTATCCAGGGTAGATCATATTGAACACAAAATGGGGGAGTTCGCGACCACCATCAATGATCTTGTGGACGCAAACGATAACAATGCTGATGAATTGGATGTCCTTAAAGCAAAATTAGCAGACATTGAGGACCGCTCTAGAAGAAATAACTTTAAAATAAGGGGGATCCCTGAGTCGGTCCAGCAATCCGACCTGCGCACCTACACAGCCCAACTCTTTCAGGCTATATTACCGGATCTAACACACCTGGACATTACCGTGGACAGGATCCACCGCTTACCTAAGCCATCTCACCTACCAGACAACATACCAAGAGATGTTATACTCCGGCTACACTTTTACCAAACAAAAGAACGCCTGATGGCGGCTTCCCGCAGTAAAGATCTTTTCCCACCACAATATAAAGATCTACAATTTTTTGCTGATCTATCACAATTCACTCTGCAGAAGCGTAGGAACCTAAATACAATTTTCAAAGCGCTAAGAAATCACAAGATCACATACAAATGGGGGTTCCCTACTAAATTGATCATAACTAAAGATGGAAAGGAACACGTTGTTGTTACTCTCACCAAAGGGATACAGCTACTCCAAAGATGGCATATTATAGCAGAGGATTCACCAAAGGCTCACGTTTCACGCAGCCCTGAGCACCTCACAGATGACTGGAGCTTGGTCACCTCCAAAAACGCCCGCAAGCATACACGAGCTGACTGAAGCCAGTGCAGATTACACTCTACTGTTTCCCAAGCAGAGGAAAACGCTAAGCTGAACTGTTTCGTTGTTTACCCCCCAAATGCAATTTAAGTGACTATAAGTCACACTCAGGTCACACTGACCTTTACAGAGTTTGGTTTAAAACCCCTCTATGTTTTTCTTCTACACTGTTTCTTTTCTGTGTTAACCACTGTGTATGTCCGCAGCCGCAAAAATTACCAGACATTCAACTACTTGATCAAGCAGAACCTCAGGAATTCCACGGTCGCAAAGAATCATCCCCTCGTCATCTATGGATCAACGTTACTGAACCCAGCACCACATGTAAGTGTTACCAACACATGTTACCCAACACGCTTAAATCCGACTTTGCACTATGACCATTACTTTTCTAACAATTAATGCCAGAGGCCTTAACCATCCTGCGAAACGCAGATCCATGTGGAAAGAAGCCATCCAACATAAGGCTGATGTCATTTGCATACAAGAAACGGACTTCAAAAAACAAGCCCAACCTAAATGCTCTCACCCCAAATTCCCATATGTTTTCTCTGCAAGTGCAGACGTAAAAAAGAAAGGAGTACTCACGGCAATTAAAGACACTGTAGCCTTTTGCCTTCATTCGGAAATAAAGGACGTGCAGGGTAGATATCACATCCTAATCTGCGATCTCAACAATACCACCTATACGGTGGTGAATGTATACGCTCCAAACACCATCAGACCCGCTTTCTTCACAGGCCTATGAGACAGGTATCTCGTTTGCAAAGAGGCCGCCTGCTCTTATGTGGGGATATTAATCTGCCACCGGACCCCACAATGGACTCTAGCTCACTAACTAACAAGAAAACCCAAACCTTACAACCGCTACTGAGGAACTACGACATATACGATGCATGGAGATGCCTTCATGCTACAGAGAAAGACTTCTCCTTTTTTTCAGCTAGTCATAAAATTTATACTCGATCTTTTATTGATAGACAAAGGGTTATTAACCAAACTTAAATCCTCTACAATTAATAATATCACTTGGTTGGATCATGCTTCGGTGTCGCTGCTGGTGGATGACACTTCCACAATCAACTCCACTTATATCTGGAGATCCAACCCGCGGCTGTTACAAGATGATCCCTCCAAAACAATATTGCAGAAAGATCTAGTCGAATTTTTTGAACTTAATGTAAACTCAGTCACTGATCCCTTTATGACATGTAACGCACACAAAGCGTTTATGAGAGGTCTTCTCATTAAACTTGGAGCTAGGGCTAAGAGGATGAGGGGGTAGCGTATATTAGATGTCTCTGGACAAATTCAAATACTAGAATCCCAGAACAAAGCAAATTTCTCCCCTGACTTATCAGACAAATTGACCAAACTAAGACTTGAACTCCGAATGATACTACTGGAGGACTTTGAAAAGTCCTCCAGGAGGTTGAAAATGACATATTACGCAAACGGTAATAAAGCAGGGAAATTATTAGCAGACAGATTACGAGGACATAGACATAAAACTAAACTTCCCTACATTATACACCCTGAAACCCAAACTAAATTATACCATCCTCAAGCTATAGCGGATGCATTCAGTACTTATTATGGTTCTCTTTATAACCTGAAAACAGACCCAAACACGATTCAACCACAATCCCACACAATTTCTGAATTTCTTAACAAAATCCAACTTCCCCAACTTACTGACACTCAAAACACAGCACTGAACTCTCCATTCACGACACAAGAGATATCACTAGCGATAGACTCACTCCCCAGTAATAAATCTCCTGGTCCGGATGGTTTCACGAGTGAATACTTTCAGACGTTCAGAGACATTCTAACTCCCAGACTTACAGAAATATTTAACCAAGCTGCCTCCTCCTCCTCTTTTCCACCTGAAATGTTGAAGGCAATGATTGTGGCATTACCGAAGCCGGGGAAAGAATCTAATACCCCTCAAAATTTCCGCCCGATATCGTTACTCAATAACGACCTAAAAATCTACGCTAAATTAATAGCTAGTAGATTGGTAAATCTCCTTCCTTCATTGATTTACCCAGATCAATCTGGCTTTACCACAGGATGTCAAACAGCGGATGCGACCAGACGCCTGATCAACCTCATCCATCTAGCTAACAAGAGTGGAACGCCTTCTCTGCTCCTCGCTTTGGATGCAGAGAAGGCATTCGATAGGATTCATTGGACGTACTTAGAGCAAGTTTTAAACAAATTTGGTTTCCAAGGCCAGATGTACCGGACTATTATGGCTCTGTACACAACGCCATCAGCACAAGTATACGTATCAGGTACATTATCTACCCCATTTAGTATAACAAATGGCACCCACCAAGGTTGCCCTTTATCCCCCTTAATTTTTAACTTGTTGATGGAACCATTGGCAACTTATATTCGCCAACACCCCCAAATTAAAGGGATCACAATAAGAAATAGAATGCACACCATCAGCCTATTCGCGGATGATGTCATCCTGATACTTACTGATGTAATGTCCTCCCTGGCTTCGGTCCACCAAACCCTACAATTTTTTAATGCAATATCGTATTACAAAGTTAATGAAACCAAGTCATATCTATTGGGGTTAGGCTTATCTGACAAGATGAAACAAAACATCAGAAACAAATTTCCGTACATGTGGAAAGAAAATGGTATATCATATTTAGGTATTACACTTACACCCACAGTCTCCGATCTAGTTAAAGAAAACTATATTCCATTTTTAAAGTCTCTGAGACCCAAACTAGACAAACTGAAATGGTTTGAACTTTCTTGGACTGGGTGACTGGCCGTATTTAAAATGCAGGTTCTGCCACAGTTCTTATATTTATTCAGAACTCTACCCGTACCAGTACCTAAATCATTTTTCCAGCAAGCACAATCTGAAATAGATAGATATCTGTGGTTTGGGAAAAAAGCAAGATGTGCCTTCAATAAGATTACTAAATCCAAACAAGCGGGGGGGATAGATCACACAATAATTAAGGATTATCAAGTGGCCACCGTTTTGGCACAGGTAAAAGGTTGGTTCCCTTCCCACAATATTTCCTTGTGGACAGAATTAGAAAAATCTCCAATTAAAGGAGGGAATCTGAACAATTACCTAATAACTAATACACATCACTCATCTACTTCACTTGCAAGTTCTCCAACTATTCAAGCTTCTATCGAAGCCTGGCAATATCTCCTCAAACATATAACACCTGAAGGACCTCAAACTCCTCTAAAATTTCCAATCACGGCTCACAATTAGAATTCACAATACCAGACTTATCATTAATTAACTGGAGCTATAGAGGAGAACTATTGCTGGAAGACCTTTTTGTAGGACCCACAATAAAAACATTCAGAACATTACAGATTGAATATGATATCCCAACCTCTGACTATTATAAATATATTCAATTATCCCACTTACTAGATAAAAAGAGTAATTAACTTATCACCCACCTACCCTGGCAAATTGTCACCTTTCTTACACATAAAAGTACAAAACTCAAAGGTACAGCATTATTTTATAAATTTCTACAGAATAAACACTCTTTCAGTAAAACCACTAACATAGAAGCATGGGAAAGGGACTTTAAGAAGAACTATACAGAAGACCAATGGAAAAAAGCACTTAATGTCACATATGCATCCACTAGAAGTGCCAACTTATGGGAACTGCATCACAAAATTCTATTGCGGTGGTATCTCACCCCTTACCGTATTTCCAAATTTGTACCAGGAGCTTCTCCAGAGTGTTGGAGGAAGTGTGGGAAAACAGAATCGCTGCTACATGTGATGTGGTCATGCCCACGTATTCAGAGGTTTTGGGCGCTTATATTTCAAATAATAGAACAAATCACAGGTATAAAAGCTGCATATTCCCCAGGTATGGCACTTCTTTCATTGGAAGACTTACCATAGTACGCCATTGGAAAGACACCAGGCCACCTCCTATAGCAGAAACCCTCCAATGAATAAACACGCATAGGATGTACGAAATACAATTCGCCTGGAGTCTAGGAAACCAGGGGAAAATTTCTAAATTATGGGATCCCTGGTCAACATGGTACCCACAAAACATGGGTCTCAGATTCTTTGGAAAAAATTAAATGGAAATACCACAGTGTAATAGCTATGATAAATCTTTCTATATAGGCTGTTCAAAGGACATACTAAGTTATTGTTGGTTTACTTTAGTTAACACTTCTTTATAATTTTCCTTTTATGTCATGTATTAATCTATTGCCATTGGTATATAACCATTATTCGTGGCCAAAGATAAGTAAATAAATTCTGCAAAGTGCGGATGAGGGGGGCTTCTCTCTTTCTCGAACACAGCTAGTTCCCATGTGGGGTGTTGGGGGAGAGGAGGAGTACCGTCTGAATAGCAGTCTTAGCATGAGGCTACTGATGTTGATGTAAATTATAAGTATGAGAATGTAAATATCTCTACCTTCTATGTATTCAACATGACAGCATTATTGATGGTAATGTACACGACTGTTCTTATTATTCTTTTGTTATTCTTTTGTAAAATTCCAATAAAAACATATTGCAATTAAAGTTCTTTAGATTAATGGAAAGGGGTGGCATTCTCGGCTGAGAATGGGGCCCACTTTCATATGTATATGGTTCAGACCTATTATAGGGTGTACTTACACTGCTATGCTGTCCTTGGCTAAGGACAAGTAATCACTACTTAATCACTTATGTATATATTGCACAATGTTATTATAGGGATAGGATGCATTTGCATTGCTGTTTATTTCTCTTTCAGGTGTTGCTGCACCAGTGTGTCTTCCTTGGACAAGGAGAGACAGGGATTCAACATGGATGACAACGCTAACCATTTATACCCTTTTACTACTGTATATATTAGATAGATAGTTAGGATATAGGGTCATTGCTTATGTTTCCTTTAAATATTTGGGTGGTGCGTCACCTTTGAATTGTACATAATGTTTGATATTTAATTTGCTCTGTGTGAACTATCATTCACTCATGTATCTGTCATACATGTTCATTTCACGTGGTACACCACGTGCACTGTTTGTCATTGTTATCCTTCCCATGTTTCCCCACCCATCCCAGTTTTTGCCAAGACATTCGCTCTTAGACTTGAGAGCTCAAATTATTTTTCTGCAAACTCCGAGACGTAGTTTTGTAGGCAGGGGGAGGATGTAGCAACCTGATGTTTACGCAGGAGTGCTCTTAAATTTACTTGCCAGGTATAGTTGCCTTGGCTAATTGCTAGGGATCAATTGATTTCACCCTAAGTCTGGAATTGCTGCACTTCTCTCTTCTGCCGCTAGGTTGCCGTGTACCTGGTGACATTAGATAAGACAAGGGCAATGCGAGGACAGATTAGGAGTATATAGCCAATGGGCAGGGGTTTTCCTAAATCCCTTGGCCTGCTGGGAGAACCTATATATTTGTGTGGAGTCAGGTGATCGGGGGGTTCTGTGCCACCTGGACGGCTGTCTGGGTGGACCTGTGTTGTGCTGCCCCGGGCTGCTAGGCCAGAGTCTGAGGCCTATCCCAGGGACATATGGCTGCTAGGTTGTCTGAGGGCCTATCCAGAAGCAAGAGAGCAGCGTAGGTTTGGGATTGCAGCTTGCAGTCCAACCAGAAGTAACGCTTCTGCCGGCCAGAGAATCCCTCGTGGTCAGAGGTAGAGGGGAAGCTGTCGCCACTAAGGGACCAACCACCTCATTACCAGGGACCACAGTGAGTAGCTGAAGCAAGTACCGGAGCAGTGTTCTCACCAACCAGGGATGGTGAAGAATTGGGAAACTTCAGCAGGTGTCAAGCCAGGGACCCAGCCAGCGGAGGTGACGCTTGCAGAGCAGCTTTGTGTGCCAAGCCAGGGACCAGGCAGGCCAGTGGGGTGACGCTTGAGAAGTATCTGGAGTGCCAGGCTAAGGACCCAGCAGGGAAGCGGGGGTGACGCTTGAGGAAGATACTGAGTGTGAAGATTGGAAGAGCTAAGGGGATCCAGTGGAACCCTCTCTCCCACAGTTCTGTTCAAGAGACAATAAATCTCTTTGCATTCAAGAAGTGTCTGGCACCCATGAATCTACCTTTCATTACACACACCATGCCTTGTAACCCACCCTACATAGAAGGATGTCAGCTGTATCTAACTCTGGAGGTAACTATTAGGCCTAAAGAGGCCTGGGACTTTGCTACATAAGTAAAAAAAAAAAAAAACCTCCCTGATGCTGTGGTGAAATGTTCTAACAACCTGCAACACAGTCTGTCTCCCCCAATGTCCTCACAACATCTGCCTCAAGCCTGGATACATACCTTCCTTTTCCTCTCTACAGAGCCCCAGTCATGTTATGTGTAGTTCTACTGCCATTCTGTAATACATGCTCAGTCTGTTTACAGACTATATCTCCCACAAGTCATAATTGCACCCAGCATGCTCTGCCCTTCCCACAGTCCACGGCAGCTCAGTTTTCTCTTCCTCTCTGCAATCCCTGGTGGTGGGTGGGGCTTTCCTCCTGTTCTCTCTGTAGTTGTATATGGTCCTTAACAGCTTAGGTGTGGGAGGATTGATGAAATACGAGCCAGCAACAGTAAAAGCCCGATATTTTCTGCCAGATAGAGCAGCACTGTAGACCAGGGGTTGTGTTTCAGGTTACAAGCAGCCTACTGCTGGAAAGATTTACTTTAGTTACTGGCAGGTCCACATTCAGCAGGATTGGTGACAAATCTTTTGGCAGGAAAACAGCTGGCCAATGACTGTAACCTTTCCCCTCACTGGGCGGTATCAGCACTTAACTCAGCTTTGTCATCTGGACTCACCTCTGGGTTATCTTCCGCCTTCCTTTTGTATCTTCTGACCTGCTCCACCACCCTCCCTCCCTTTTGTTCTGTCTTTCAATCTTTATGGGGTAGGGTAAAGTTTTAATTGACTGGTCTTTTAATGGTTAATATAGGTTCTGTTTTGTAATAGAGGTTAAAACTTATTTCATAATTAAAATGTATTTAAACCCAATATAGGGGCTTCAGCCTAGTTTTCCTACAACCCTTATCATGTGTTCATGATTAAGGTATGTGGCTATGGTATGATGGATGTCTACAACCACATGTCCACCCACCGCTGCCCCCAGAAAAAGAAGCAGACCCTCCTGTGACATCATGGGACCAGCTCGATGTCCATTTAGAGAAAAGTATGTATGTTTTTATAAAATATACTGGGAAGTGGGTTTCATAGGGGTGACGGAAGGTGGCGGTGTATACAATTATTACTCAACCTCTTGCCAAATCGCCCACAGTACATATACTGCAGGCATGCGGCACAGCCAGGCACCACGATGTACTGGTATGCAGCTCTACTTCCTGGCTGAGAAGCAGGGAGAATAAACAATCAGATCTGTTAGTAAAAGCAGCACACTCTACATTTGTTAGGCACCCAGAAAAAACCCTTTGCTTGCACCTTGATATTAACCCCTTTCCTAGTCAGTGTTAATAGTACAGTGTACAGTATTATATCTGATCACTGTATTAGTGTCACTAGTGACATTAGTTAGTGTCCCTCCCAGCCAGTGTCTGTTAGCGCCAGTTTTCCCGCCACACTATCACAGTCACACTATATGTCGCTGATCATCGCCATTATTAGTATAGCATCTATCGCTTTGTAAATTCCAGTATGTATACCATAGTTTGTAGATGCTATAACTTTCACACAAACCAATTAATATACACTTATTGGGATTTTTTTTTTACCAAAGACATGTAGCAGAATATATTTGGCCTAAATGTATAAAGAAATTTGATTTTATTGGATATGTTTTATAATAAAGAAAACATAGTTTGTTTTTTTTTCAAAACTTTCAATATTTTTTTGTTTATATAATAAAAAATAAAGAAAAACCCAGTGGTGTTTTATTTGTGTATTTCTCTTCCCCCCTCTCTCGCCCTTGTCCCTTCTGACTTTAGAGATACCCTCTAACTGGGGGGGCGAGGTATAAGAAATGGACACTATTTCAATAATGTCAGTTAATGCTAAGGGACTAAACACTCCCGAAAAGCGACATATACGCCTCCAGGATCTGAAAAGATCAAGGATTGACATAGCATTCATCCAAGAAACACATTTTAAAGGGCATGGTTTCCCTCTTCTTAGGAATAGAGCCTTTCCAATAGGCTACCATGCTACCAACCCTGTTGCTAAGACAAGGGGGGTGTCTATTTTGATTTCTGATAAGATTCCATGGACATGTACAGTACAGAGACCTTGATGGATGCCGGGGGGCAATACCTGCTCCTAAAAGGTAAGATTGGGGGGACAAGGGTAACCCTTTCTGCTTTTTATGCCCCTAATACACAACAAGATTTCTTTGTTAGGAAATTTTTGGATAAAACTATGAGATTCCAGGAGGGCCAATTGATTATGGGGGGAGATTTGAATATCCCTTTAGTTCCAGGTGAGGATACCTCTTCAGGGGTCTCAGCCATACCCGCGGGTGTCCGGAAGTGAACTGTTAGGTTTAGTGGATACATGGCGCCTTTTCCACTCTGGAGAAAGGGACTACTCCTTTTTTTCACCTTCACATAAATGCCACACTGCACGGGGACTTAGTTGTTCCTCTGGCACTTAAGGAATGTAATTTTCAGGGCACCTAATATGCCACTAGATCTTTTCTACTACGGTTACAATATGTAATATATGCTTTATTTACTCATCATAGATCCTATGGCCTCCTTACCCTCCAATTATACTTTGGCGCGGTATCAAGACTGTCCACGTCTGCTTTGGGTAGCTTCTGTGGTTGCACCCCACTTGCACGCGGCCCATTACTACCTCAGCTTCCGGGATGGACACCCTCTTTGCGGCCCTGGTCTTTCATCCTACACACCCCCAGCATCTACTTTTTGCATGTAAGTATCCAGGATCGGCATATTTGTCCCTTCCTGTTATACTTAGTATTACATTAGATTAATTATACTCCAATTTTTCTACATATTTGGGAGCATCCGCCCCTGATGAGTGTTCTATACATGAAAAGCGTCGGACAATTCAGGATGCCAACATACACTCATATGAGTTATCATTTTAGTCTACTGTCTATCACACAATTAGGTCTTTTCATCATACTGTGCCACCCCAAAGATTTGTGTATATATATGAATTCATGAGATTGCTCATTAATCTTCATATTGTCATGTGTTTCCAAGCTAATATTATTTTGTATCCTTGATATCCATGTTATATGTGTGGTTGCAATATTATCATGTGTTTTCAAGTCGATATCATTATGTATCCTTGATGTCCATGCCATATGTGTAATTGTATGTGTAAACTTATGATTTATTATTGTACTTGTTTTATACCACTGAGATCCAATTGTTGTGTCTTGCTTGACAATAAACAATTTTTTCTTTTACATACCCCCACTGTGTCGAGAACCTCATTTAAAGTCCCAAATTTCTCCCTTTTTTTCTGAATACTGACATTAGGGATGGAGGCACATGTATATGTGCCTCATTTAAAGTCCCACCCGTGTTTTTACACTTCCCCCCTCTTTGCATACTCCTTTTTTTCAGCTCCAAATAGGACATACTCGCGGATAGACTACTTTTTCATTCCGCACAATCAATTGCATGTAATAGAAGAAGTAAGTATTGGAAAGATCACCTGGTCAGATCATGCACCAATTTTTTTGAAGTATAATCTCTCAGATGTCCAACTCTCCGGCCCTGTGATGTGGAAATTAAATGAAAGTCTTCTACAGGACCCCATTGTGATAGAGGAGGTTCATAAAGAGGCAATGTGGTACTTTCAGATTAACAACACCCCTGAATGTAACCCCGGAGTGATTTGGGAAGCCCACAAAGCAGTGATGCGGGGAATTTTGATTAAACACCGGGCTAGGATTAAAAGAGAGAGAGAAGCCAAGCTAACATCGCTAATGGCAGATTTACATCGTTTAGAGACGTTGCATAAACGAATTCTTACTTTAGACGTGGAACGGGATCTTTTCACAAGGCGTAGACAGATTACAGATCTACTTTGATATAAAGCTAAAAAAGCAATACAAGTAGGAAGAAAGCAGAGTTATGAATATGGGAATAAATGCGGTAAACAACTAGCTAACTCTCTGAGGGAACAGCAATTAAGGACTTATGTTTCAATGATTATGGGAACTGAGGGTGAAAAATATCTGCTGCCCAGAGAAATAGCACAGAGGTTTGGGGACTTTTATTCAGCTCTGTATAATTTACATCTGAACCCCCAAAATCAAACTGCAGTGGAAGAGTATGTGGCATCTTCTGGGATGCCTAGTCTGGCGTCCATTGCACGGCAGGAATTGGAAATACCAATTACTCTGGAGGAAGTACAAAAAGTGGTGAATTTGGCAAAATTGGGGAAGGCTCCTGGCCCAGATGGCTTTACTGCCCAATATTATAAGCTGCTCTTTCCTATTTTAGGACCTTATTTGGTTAAAATGTATAACGGATTGGGAGATTTAGGTTTGTTTCAGATGAAATCTCTGAAAGCTTTAATTACGATCTTACCTAAGGAAGGCAAGGACCCATCACAGTGTGGGAGTTATAGACCAATATCCCTTTTAAATGCGGATCTGAAGCTTTTCTCTAAGATCCTGGCGATGCGGCTCCAACAGCACTTACCCCCCCTGGTCCATCTGGACCAGGTAGGGTTTGTTCATATGCGGGAAGCACGAGATAATATGATCAGGACTTTGAATTTAATTCATATAGCTAATACTTCTAAAACCCCATGCCTATTCCTGGGAACAGATGCGGAGAAAGCTTTTGATCGTATCAACTGGCAGTTTATGTTTGCAGTGTTAAGACAAGTAGGATTGGGAAATAATATGATTAGATGGATTTCAAGTATTTATATACAACCATCGGCTCAGGTTAAGGTGAACAGGGTACTGTCCCAGGTTTTTAGAGTCACAAATGGAACTAGACAGGGATGCCCACTCTCTCCAATATTATTTATTTTGTCCTTAGAGCCTTTAATGTGTAGGATTCGATCAAATTTAGATATTGGGGGTTTATCAATAGGAGGTATGCAGTATAAAACTTCGGCGTACGCAGATGATATGTTGTTCTCATTGACTAATCCGATAGTATCTTTACCTAACCTACTTCAAGAAATAGAGACATACGGCTCTGTATTGGACTTTAAGATTAACTTATCAAAATCGGAAGCTATGGGAGTTGGGATCCCTAATGACACATTAAGAACACTGAAGTTAGGCTACAAATTTAAATGGTCAGACCAAGCCTTGAAATACTTGGGAACTTCTATCCCAGCAGATCTTTCACATACATACAATCTTAATTTTCCACCAATATTACATAGAGTGCGAGTTCTGCTGGAGGGATGGCAGAGAGGGTTTCACTCCTGGTTTGGGAGGTGCAATATTATTAAAATGAATATTTTGCTGAAGTTTTTGTACTTATTCCAAGCATTACCTATCGATATACCTAAATATTATTTCAAACAGATACATTCCCTTTTTTACCAGATTTATTTGGGCAAATAAAGACCCAAGGATCAGTAGATCTCTGTTGACTATACCCAAACAAAATGGTGGACTAGCTGTACCAGACCTGTACAAATATTACCAAGCGGCCCTATTGAGTCGGCTGGTTGATTGGAGCAGACATGGGGATTGGAAGATCTGGCCTGCCCTGGAGTAGGCTCAGAGCAGTGCTCTACTGCAACGAGCCGCTTGGTGCTACAAAGGTCTCACAGCTGTCACAAAGGTACATCCGTTGATAGGACCTTCCCTAAAGATGGGCTTTGAGCTCTTCTCTAAGGGTAAACTATCGGCAATAATCTAACCATTGTTTCCAATATTGGGGAATCCCCAGTTTGAACCGGGTCTTGGGAAGGGAAATTTTACGGTACTGATAGACCAGGGGATCTTCCAGGCCTTTCATTTTTTAACTGAGAGAACATGGCCCACGATATCTTCATTGACAACAGGACCCACACTATATCAATTGGACTTCTTGTGTGTGGTACAGCTGAGACAATTTCTAAACACTTTAACCCCACCAAGTAGCTATGAGCGCACTTTAACTACTTTTGAGAGATATTGTAATGGAAGAGGTGTATTTCATCAAACCCTGTCCAAAACGTATGCGCTGTTGCTTGCACCCTTGGAGGACTTTCGGTTGCCCTTTTTTAGGGAGTGGGGGAGAGATCTGGATCGAACCTTTACGGAAGAGCAATGTATTAATATAATACATAATACATTGAGTCGTCGATCTGTATAGGAATCCAGGAGACAAACTTTAAGATTTTGTCCCGGTGGTACCACACCCCAGCATTCCTAAACAGATGTTATCCGGAAGTAGCAGATAACTGTTGGCGCTGTGGGGAGAAGGAGGGGATGTTAATGCATATTTTTTGGTCCTGTCTCAGAATAGGGAACTTTTGGAAAGAAGTTAGGAGAATTGCTCAAAAATTTAGTGATCAGGAGATTCCGGAGGATCCATCTTTCTATTACAGGATACTAAAATCTCAGTTAAATTATATAAGAAACCTATCATATTGGCAATGTTTCCCTCACACAGACACAACATGTGAGGAAAGGAATGCCGATAACCAGCTGATCACATGGTAAAGGGCCGCTGTGATTGGCTCTTTACCGCGTTCTGTGTGTCCCATAGATACAGCCTTCACAGAGTGCGACTGAGGGGGGGGGGGGGGCTGAGAGAGGGAGGGGCTAAGAGAGGGGGCTAAAAGAGAGGGGGGAAACTGACAGAGAGATGGGGGCTGAGAGAGAGGGGCAGAGAGAGAGGGTGGTGGACAGAGAGGGGGGCTGAGAGGGTGGTTGAGAGAGAGGGGGGCTGACAGAGAGGGAGGCTGAGAGAGAGGGAGGCAGACAGAGGGTGGTTGAGAGAGAAGGTGGTTGAGAGAGAGAGGGGGAGCCTGAGAGAGGGTGGTTGAGAGAGAGAGAGAGAGAGAGAGAGAGAGAGAGAGAGAGAGAGAGAGAGAGAGGGGGAGGCTGAGAGAGGGTGGTTGAGAGAGAGAGGGGGGGAGGCTGAGAGAGGGTGGTTGAGAGAGAGAGAGAGACAGAGAGACAGAGAGAGAGAGAGAGAGAGGGAGGCTGAGAGAGGGTGGTTGAGAGAGAGAGGGAGGCTGAGAGAGGGTGGTTGAGAGAGAGAGAGAGGGGGAGGCTGAGAGAGGGTGGTTGAGAGAGAGAGAGGGGGGGAGGCTGAGAGAGGGTGGTTGAGAGAGAGAGAGAGGGGGGGCTGACAGAGAGGGTGGCTGAGGGAGAGGGGGACTCAGAGAGAGGGTCTGAGAGAGTGGGGGAACTGACAGAGAAAGGGGGATGATAGAGAGAGAGGGGGGTGAGAGAGAGGGGGGCTGACAGAGGGGGGACTGACAGTGCCCATCTCATTAGTGCATATCAAATGCATCCCCATCAGTGCCCACCAAATGCAGCTTATCAGTGCCCACCAAATGCAGCCTTATCAGTGCCCACCAAATGCAGCCTTATCAGTGGACACCAAATGCAGCCTACCAGTGCCCATCAATTGCAGCCTACCAGTGCAGTGCCCACCAAATGCGGCCCACCAGTGCCGTACCCACCAAATGCAGCCTATCGGTGGAGTGCCCACCAAATGCAGCCCTCCAGTGCAGTGCCCACCAACAAATGCAACCCACCAATCATGCAGTGCCCACCAAATGCAGCATATCAGTACCTGGCTCACGATCTCCTGCTGAGCTTGGATTTGAATTGTCCGCCAGGGTGGCCACTGTAAGAAAGTCAATCTCTCATTGGATCAGTGTACCATCTATCACAGAAGCCGGTCTAGGAGGCAGGACTTTCTTACAGTGTCACCAAACAATTCAGAACCCCAGCTCAATGACACAGCAGGAGATTACTGCTGTGTGCCACACACGAGGAGGAGGGGGGGCTCCACTTAAGCTTCAGTGCCCGGGCACAGTGCACCTGCCCAGGATCGGCCCTGCAGCTGGGATATTGCGTGGCACTTGCGGGTGTCAGGGAGCCACAGGCAGAATGTGGGAGACTTGGGATGTCTGCTATAGCATGGTCAGAGAGTAAATTAGCGCAGTGTTGAATAGCAAAAACATGGCCCAGTCATGAATGGGATTAAACCTTCTGGAGGTCAAGTGGTTAAACCCCTTAGCGTCTCCTTTTCCCACCATGACTTTTATACTGGCTTTTCACAATGACAAATGCAGTCGTTTTTATGATGAATGAAAGGTTTAATGCAGTATAACAGTTTTAGTCGTTAAATCATACAATTTTTTATAGAGGTAAGTATCTGGTTTATGTGTCTCTTTCGCTCATTGCCTTTACTTGATTACTCGGAGCTTTTTCTGTGAAAACTCAAGGCCTTAACAGGAACAATAAAGTTTCACGAAAAAGGAAAAAAAGCGCCAGCTCAGCGTATACGATCCAGCGCCAACTCTCCGCCCACTAAACCATAGGGATCCAGAGAGCAGGGATAGAGCGTCCACCTTAGTATTTCCTGTGGGCTGGTGCACGTAGACGAAGTGTTATGTGATAGGAGCAGGCGGGGCAGACATCCGGTGACGTGTGTGATATAGAAGTCGGCGTGTGAGCAGTGCTACGTGTCCTAGTGATCAGAGGCCGGTGAGAGAACAGTGTCTGAGCAGCTACATCATACACACGGTAAGTATAGATGGGACTCGGGGGGTATGGAATGAGGACACAGTGAACCGGGATTATTCTTTACAGGGAGTCAGTGCCAGCTCTCCGTAGTACCTCCGTGTGTTTCCTGTGAATAATAGGCTGCAGTTAGACGTCAAAGTGACTCTAAACTTGGGTTTAAGAAAAGTTCTCTATATGTGTATTCCTATATCATATATTTCTCTCAGCCTCCTCCAAATCCCTTCCTTCCCGCTGTGATGTGACTACATTCATTCTCCATGTCCCCTGTATGCAGATATGTAGACACTCTCTTCCCAAGATGGACTATGGGATGTGTAGTGTGCATAGAGCAGTGTACTGTACATCATCACAACTAATGTACACTGATAGAAATAGATTGCAGGACCATTAATTAGTGGACATGTAATGGATTCTTTTTGGAAAATAAAGATTTAGTGTGCTTTCTCCATCTGTGTGAAACATTGGGTCTCTGGGGCTGTGATATCCTGTGTGAACCCTTCCTAAGTGTACGAGATGTATGTGAACCTATAAATGTATGTCTAGGAGAATGTAAAGGTGGAGGGATGTCTGTAATCTGTGGGGTGTTTTTTTTTTTTTTTTTTTCTCATGCATTTGATGTGTTCCGTACATTGTGTGCAGCTTGCTAGGGTGTAAAGTGGCAGTCTCTAACCTTCTTTTTGGTACTAGGGACCAGTTTCAGTTTAGTGGCAGCTTATTTTTCCAGGAATCAGGAGGGGGGGGGTATATACAGAGTCGGTCCACAGCTGTGCTACAGTGTGCTCAGCTCCCCTCAGCAGTGCGGTCCCCATTAAATTATTGTAACGCAGACTGCACTGTAAAGGGGCACTGTGATATAAAGAGGACTGCACCGTAGAGCTGCACAATTAATCGTTAAAAAAATCTTGATCTCGATTCAACCCCCCGATGATCTCTATTGCTGAGTTTGCCGATTCTTTCATATAACAAGTGGAGAGACTTATCGGCTCACTCAGCTGTCAAAAAGAAAACATCCAGCAGTCTGCCAAGTTTTTCATGAAACATTGTAACTAACTCTTCCTTCTTGGATCAAAGGGATAAAACTTCTGTGTGGAAAAAAAAAAAAAAAAAAAATCCAGGCAGTCTGCCAAGTTTTTAAACAACGTGTAAATGCAGGAAGTTTAACCACTTAAAATCTAAATCTTTTTCTGACACTTGTTTCTTAAAGCGGAGCTCCACCCTAAAGTGGAACTTCCGCTCATCGGATCCCCCCACCTCCGGTGCCACAATTGGCACCTTTTAGGGGGGAGGGGGTGCAGATACCTGTATGATACAGGTATCTGTACTCCGGGAATAGCTAGCCGCAGATGCCGCAACGCTTCACTTCCTGATTCCCTGACCGAGGATGGTGGCGGGGGCAGCCGAGAACCGAGCGATTGCTCATCATCTGCTGCCGACATCGTGGGCACCCTGGACAGGTAAGTGTCCATTTATTAAAAGTCAGCAGCTGCAGTATTTGTAGCTGCTGGCTTTTAATTTTTTTTTTTTTTTTTTTTTTTTTTTTGAAGGTGGACCTCCTCTTTGTTAAAATCAGTATTTTTTTTTTCCTAGAAAATTACTTGGAACCCCAAACATTATATATATTTTAGCAGAGACCCTAGGGAATAAAATGTTAATTGCTGCAATGTTTTATGTCACACTGTATTTGCCCAGCGGTCTTTTAAACGCAATTTTTTGGGGAAAAAATACACTTCAATGAATAAAAAAAACCCTGAAACCGTAAAGTTAGCCCACTTTTTTTTTTTTTTTTTTTCGTTTTAATGTGAAAGATGATTTTACGCCGCGAGAATCGTGATCTATCTTCTAAGCAAAAAAATCATGATTCTCATTTTAGCCAGAATCGTGCAGCTCTACTGCACTAAGGGCCCATTCACACCACAAACTGCACATAACTGCATTTTTGATTGCATGTTTACATTGATTTGAAGCACTCTTGAATGTGTTTTCGGTACATTTTTCTACACACTTTGGGCTTGACTTAAAGCGGAGTTCCACCCAAAAGTGCAACTTCCTGTCATCTGATTCCCCCCCCCCCCCCCCTCCGGTGCCATAATTGGCACCTTTTCGGGGGGGAGGGGGCAGGATACCTGTCTTTGACAGGTATTCTTTCCCACTTCTGGGAGCCTCAACCACGGCTATTGACGTCATGGCTGGGGCTCCCTTTTCCTCCCCTGTCGCCGGGCCAGTAGGGCCTCACGCATGTGCAGTAGGGTTCCCGGCATGCAGCAGAAAGGCTACACTGCCGGGTACCCATACCCACAATGGCAGCACTCGACAGCTAAAGGAAACATCAGCTGCGGTGCCATCATCGCTGGACTCCAGGACAGGTACGGTAAGTGTCCTATTATTAAAAGCCAGCAGCTGCAGTATGTGTAACTGCTGTTTTTTTACTTTTTTTTTTTTTTCTTTTGGGGTGGATCTCCGCTTTAAAGGGGCAAAGTGTGTGACGTTTGAAGTGCGCTCCCTGCATTTGCAGTGCAGAAAAATGCAGCATGCAATACTTCTGTTTGTTTTTTCTGTGCTGAACTGCATTGCAATGATGTCAACTATGCCCTTAGGATCACCTTGATTTTGGGCTTTCTGTTAAGTTCCCTTAATACCACTGTGCCCCTAGCAATTACAGCTTCCTCCATCACAGTGCCCCTTGCAGTCCTGAACCTCCCCTTTCCTGTCTAACATCAGAGACCCCTGTTAATCTCTGCTTCCACGTGCACAGTCCTACATATTGGTAAGGCAAAGACAGTTATCAGCCTGTGTGTTCTTGCCCCACCAACGATGTTATCCTATCAGCAGAATGGGGGTGGGAGGAGCTGCAGGTCTGGAAAGCGGGTTGGAGCTGCCCAACTCATGTTAAAGCGGTTGTATACCCGCTGGCTTTTTTTTTTTTTTTTTTCTCCTACACCTGCAAGGGAAAAGGCATAATGAGCTAGTATGCACCGCATACTAGCTCATTAAATACTTACCTTAGAACGAGGCGCCGGCATCTCACCCTGTCCACGCCGAGGGAGCTGACATTTCCCCTCGGCGTGTCTTCCGGGTATCACGGCTCCGGCGCTGTGAGTGGCCAGAGCCGCGATGTCGTCACTCCCGCGCATAAGCGCAGGAGACTTCTGTCCGGCAAGCTCCGGAGTTTGCCGGGCTGTCAGCCGAGAATCCCCTGTGCGCATGCGCCGCTCATTGCGAGGGGAATATCTCCTAAACCGTACAGGTTTAGAAGATATTTTTTTTTTACCTACAGGTAAGCCTTATTATAGGCTTACCTGTAGGTAAAAGTTAAAAAAAAAGGTATACAACCACTTTAAGAAGCGGGTGATTACCTGCTTGTTATGAAAAGACTCCTCTGTGCAGATCTTCATCTCCTCCCACCCCTTGCTCTGCTGATAGCCTGTGTTCTCTCCTGGCTGCACAGCAGGAGTTGAGTGGTAACCACAGTCTAGGCAACTAGGCCCAAAACATAAATGTTTCATGCATGCATATTGCATTTATAAAAAAAAAAACTGCATCTGCTGATAGGATTTGTTTACATCTCCAGCGGTCTTGGAAAAGCGATCTGCAGTAGATCACTTTCAGAGAGCAGTGCAGGTCCAGCTAATGGGCATTCGGGAGGTGATGCAGCCACCTCCCAAATGCCTTTTTTTTTTTTTTTTTTTTTTTTTTTCTGGCAGGCGAATGGGCTTTTTGAATGGAGAATACAGTGCCATAACCAGGAGCCCAGCTTTTGGCTCAGTTTCAGCTTGTCTTGTTCTTTGGCAGTACTGCCCGCTGAAAGTGTTGGGGGATAATTTGTGCTCCAAAGCATTGTGGCCACGATATGTGTGCATTCCCTCTCCATGCAGTAGGGGTTTGTAAAAACACAGCTCAACTATTCCTGTTCATTAATAGCCCAGCCAGTTACCTGTTCTTTTTACAGTAGAATGACATTTCCAGGCATATCATTTTTATACTGCATATTTTTTGCTATATTGTTTATTGTACTTCAACTTTTTTTTTTTCTTTTTAGACACCATGGATCAGGTAATGCAGTTTGTTGAGCCCAGCCGCCAATTTGTGAAAGATTCTATCAGACTTGTCAAGAGGTGTACTAAACCAGACAGAAAAGGTGAAAAATTGTGTTTTTTTTTTTTTTTTGTTTTTTTTTTCTTCTTTTTTTTTTTTTTTTACAGAGGGGGGATTTGACTAATACTACAGACCTCATGTCTAGGGTTTTGTTAGTGTGACACACCCTAGAAAATAAGCTGTAGCTTGGGGGTTGCTTATGTGGAAAGGGGAAGATTTGAAAAAATTTAGATTAGTGATACAGTAAAGTAGAACTCAAAGTAAAGATTTTACTCTGATGGGATCTTCTGTGTGGTCATAGCGGGAAAAGATGGCTGCTGACATTTCTTTGTATTTCCATTCACAAGACACAGTGCAACTCACGCATGGGCAGTAGGAAACAGGCTGTGATGCCGCAAGGCTTCATTTTCTGTTTCCCTTACTAGAGATGCCTGCACCAGAAGCCAGTTGAAGAATCGGTTTGGATGAGGACATCATTGGTTCCAGGGGCAGGCAAGTGTCCTTCTATTAAGCCAGCAACTACAGTATTTGTGGTTGCTGACTTAGTTTTTCTGGGGGGCAGCCTGGAGGTCCTCGTTAACCACTTGCCTACTGGGCACTTTCACCCCCGTTCTGCCCAGATCAGCTTTCAGTGCTGTCGCACTTTGAATGGCTATTGCGTGGTCATGCAATCCTTAGTTTTAGGCTGAACTTCCACTTCAGTTCTGTTTGTATCAGAGATAACTTGGTTTAACGACAGCACGAGTCTTGGGCTCCATGCATACCAGCTCAAAAATGCTTGATAAAAACGCTCATAAGGCTTTTGTCAACTTCTAGGAGCTTTTTATTCAATATAATTTTTTTTTTTTTTTCATTTTTTTGAGACTGTGCTTTCTTTTGGTGGTGTTTACTTACCACTGGGTTTTACATTTTTGCTGAACAAACAAAATAAAATAAACTGAAAATTTTGAAAGGTTTTTCTTAGTTTCTGTAATAAAACTTAGTAACTATATAACTTGTTTTTTCTCCTTCACTGCACTGTTGGCTGCACTGATCATTAGGACACTGATAATCAGTGCCCCAATTATCAGTGTAGATGTCGCCTGTGTGAATTGCCACTTGCTGTCAGCGTGAGGAGAGGACTGCTAACTGGTAAATCCTGTTTATGCTGTGATTAGACACCAGACAATGGTACATATAAGAAAAAACAGGAATTAAGGAAACCATTCCAAAAAGCAATTCTTCAGAGAAACAGGCAATTTAGCAAAAAATATATAAAGTTTAATTATGCAAATACATTTAACACTAATCAAAAATAAACAATACCATCAACAATTCATTAAAATTAGACAACGTTGTCTGCATACTCAGATGGCCACCACACACATCCATACACCCCCCGTTGATAACTTTAAGTAATTAAAATCACAATTGTTTCCTGGGGGAGAAGTAATATTCCTCCAGGAAACGCAAGTACTGGTAAATAGTCAAACAAGAGCAAAGGCAAAGCTCTAAACGTGTGTAGCCACAATATTGCATGCAAGTAGTTGCTAGTAAATGCAGTAAGTCGGTTGAAATTGCATAGACCGTGATTGACTTTGAGCATAGGACCGGGGCCAGTCACAGAGAGTTGCAGTGTGGATGGATGGTGTACATGAAGGAAGTGTCTGTTCTTGAGCCAAAGTTGCACGGCAGTTTGTGCAGGCTAAAGAACACCTTTGCTGGCGGGTAGGTATGTGTCTAGGGTGCAGGTGAGTATGTATGTATGTATGTATGTACAAATCTCCCGGTCGGGAGGTGTAAAACTGGGGACCTCACCTCTTTCCCGACAGCCCCCACAGCCTCTGCATCGGTGAACAAGAATTACGACGTCAAAATCAGAGTCAGTGAACACGTCCAAAGCATTGTTAACAAGGACGATGAATGCCCCTTGGCACTGCACTTCATCAAATTTCATGATGGTGACCCCACTGGACTCCTCTTTAAGGGTATCTACAGGTTGAATTAACACCTTTTAGAAGGGGTGATTTTGATAGGATTTTATGTCAAAAGGAGAAAATATGGATATACAATTTAAACAGCATGCAACCGAGGGGGTTAAATCATGAGTGCAATCTTTCTGTATTTCTTACACCGTAGTAGCCTGGTTATTAAGCAATGGTTGTCTATGTCTTCTTTTCAGTCTCATTTAATTTTTGTTTCTATTTTCCTTTTTATTGTATTCTTTATTATTTTTTTCTTATTTCCTTCATTGTTTGTTTATTTTTTATTTCTATTTTTATTTACTTGACTTCGTTTTCCTTTCCCTCTGTGGGTCTATTGGGATCCCTGCACTCCCAGCCTGACTCGCTGATGTATCATTGTTAATTAGTTATGCGGACACCTGGGTAACCAGGCGCCGATGCCATCAGTTTTCCGTGAGTGCAACTGGAAAGCCCCAGAATCTAAGGACGGCTGTGGCTGCCTTGTTGCTCTCTGAGGGACATCAATATTCCTGCTTGCACTCAATGGAATGAACCGTGGAAATAGACGGAAGCCAGCCTTAGAGCTCACGGCAGTTAGGAAACGCAGAATCAGCTTGCTCACCGGTGCAGAGGCTGTGGGGGCTGTCAGGAAAGCGGTGAGGTCTCCTGTTTTACACCTCCCGACCGGGAGGTTTGTATATACATACATACATACTCGCCTGCACTCTAGACACATACCTACCCGCCAGCATAGATGTTCTTTAGACTGCACAAACTGCCGTGCAACTTTAGCTCATAAATAGACCCTTCCTTCATGTACACTATCCATCCACACTGCAACTCAGTGACTGGCCCCGGTCCTATGCTCAAAGTCAATCACAATCTGTCTATGCAATTTCAACCGACTTACTGCATTTACTAGCACCTACTTGCATGCAATATTGTGGCTACACACGTTCGGATCTTTGCCTTTGCTCCAGTTTGACTATTTACCAGTACTTGTGTTTCCTGGAGGAATATTACTACTTCTCCCCCAGGAAACAATTGTGATTTTCATTACTTAAAGTTATCAACGTGTGTGTGTATGGTGGCCATCTGAGTATGCAGACAACGTTGTCAAATTTTAATGAATTGTTGGTGGTATTGTTTGTTTTTGATTAGTGTTAAATGTATTTGCATAATTAAACTTTTATATTTTTTTTTTTTTTTGATAAATTGCCTCTTTCTCTCTGGAGAATTGCTTTTTGGAATTGTTTCCTTAATTCCTGTTTTTTTTTTTTCTTATATGCTAAACCAATTCAGAGGAACTCACCACAGATCCTAATCAGAGAATTTTTCTGATTTGTGAGCATTTGGCTAACCACAAGCAGGTGCTTCTTAATTTTGTACCTTGATCTGCGAATTTAATTTGCTTAGGTTGAGCCTTTAAGTCATTTTTTATTTCTTATTTCTGGTCAGACAATGGTACATAGTTTCATGTAGTATTAGGCTCCATGCAGTCTAGTGGTTTTTAAGTTCCTAAAAGCTAAATGGTGTTATCCTACGTGTCCATGCACACTAGTAGTTTAGTGGGGTGTCTTATTTTCTAATTTTTTTTTTTTTTCACAAGGGGGGGGCCCTAAGACTCCAGTACTGTTGTCATACCACATTATCTCTGATTTAGCCAATCTTTTCCCCACACACGGGAAGGAGAGAGGGAGGAAAAAATAGGAATTAAAGTGGAAGTTCAGACTAAAACTAAAATCTCTATCTACTTGCATCCACAATCTCTAAGACTAACCTAACTAGCCCTCTGAAGCAAAAATGCATACCTTTTTTCTGAAGCTGCTTCGGTCCCACACTGAGCTATCATCGGGGCTTCAGTGTGTAGGAGTATGCAGAAGAGGCAACGGACAACGGAAGCCACAGTAACTCTATGGGTGATGTAAATTCCCAGCCATTTGTCGACTGTCTCCTGCACTCAGCATATGTCACTGGATACGAGATCGGCTTTAGAAAACGTATGTATAGCAATTTTTGCTTTATAGGGCTATATAGGTTAGTCTTTAGATTTACATATTTTAGTTTTAGGCTGAACATCCACGTTTAAAAAGTACCTTAGGAAGGACTCAGTCCAGATTTGCTTTGGTAAATCTAAAGGAAAATTGGACAAAGGTGCTAATCATATATGATGTGGCTAATCATGTTTAATTTTATTTGCAGAATTCCAGAAGATCGCAATGGCAACTGCAATTGGTTTTGCAATTATGGGATTTATTGGATTCTTTGTAAAACTAATTCACATCCCCATCAATAATATTATAGTGTAAGTGTAAATCAAATAATTTTATTAGGATTGGAATTTTCTGCCACAAACAAAATGATCGCCAACACATTCTGTATATGTCCTGGTCTGTAATAATGGAAATGTGTAACTGTATGATCTGAGCCTGGATGGAAAGCTGTTCATTTAACCACTTCAGTTCTGGAAGGTTGTACCCCCTTCGTGACCAGGTTTTTTTTTTTTTTTTTTTTCTATTTAGCACTATGCTACATTAACTGGTAATTGCACGGCCATGTAACTCTGTACCCAAATGACATTTGTGTATATTTTTTTTTTTTTTAAATGGAAATTTCTTTTGGTGGGGTTTGATCACTACTGGGTTTATTATTTTTATTCTATAAATGGAAAGACCCCAAATTTTGAAGATAATTTTTTTACTTTCTGCTATAAAACCTATTCCACAAAGAAGGATTTCTTCATACATTTAGGTCAAAATTGTATTCTGCTACATGTCGTTTTTTTTACTTTTTATTTTTTTTTTAATAAGTGTATATTGGTTTGTGTGAAAGTTCTAATGACTACAAACTATGGTATATACAGCGGGTTAAATAAGTATTCAACATGTCACCATTTTTCTAGGTAAATCAATTTCTAAAGGTGCTATTGACATGAAATTTTCACCACATGTCGGTAAAAATTCATACATACAGTATCTCACAAAAGTGAGTATACCCCTCACATTTTTGTAAATATTTTATTATACCTTTGCATGTGACAACACTGCAAAAAAAAATGACTTTGCTACACTTAGAGTACAACTCTAAGTGAAAATGTCCAAATTGGCCCCAAAGTGTCAATATTTTTTGTGGCCACCATTATTTTCCAGCACTGCCTTAATCCTCTTGGGCATGGAGTTCACCAGAGCTTCATAGGTTGCCACTGGAGTCCTCTTCCACTCCTCCATGACATCACAGAGCTGGTGGATGTTAGAGAGCTCATGTTCCTCCACCTTCCCTTTGAAGATGCTCAACAGTTAATTTTGGCAGCAAATTTCGATTTAGTTTTAGTCTTAGGACTAAAATGGCATTTTAGTTTTAGTCTTCTGCAATTGTTTTAGTCGACTAAATCTGTACATTTTAGTCGACTAAAATGTCCTACGTTTTAGTCGACTAAAATCTTCTAATGGGTGTAATTAAATTGTAATGCATTAGTTAACATTTCTCTACAATTTCCAAACTCATTATATACTGCTGGAGTGAAAAATCTAATATGTTATTTATTATGGTATTGAGGTATGAACATGCACTATGGACCAGTGTCAATTTTGAAGTCAAATTTCAATTTAGTTTTTAATCTTTTGACTAAAATGGCATTTTAGTCCCATTTTAGTCTTGGTCGTATTTTAGTAGACTAAAATAATAATCATTTAGTCAACTAAAATGTTTTAGTCTACGAAATTAACACTGATGCTCAATAGGGTTTAGGTCTGGAGACATGGTTGGCCAGTCCATCACCTTTACCCTCAGCTTCTTTAGCAAGGCAGTGGTTGTCTTGGAGGTGTTTGGGGGCAGTTATGTTGGAATGCTGCCCAGTCTCTGAAGGGAGGGGATCATGCGCTGCTTTAGTATGTCACACTACATGTGGGCATTCATGGTTCCCTCAAACTGTAGCTCCCCAGTGCTGGCAGACCTCATGCAGCCCCAGACCATGACACTACCACCACCATGCTTGACTGTAGGCAAGACACACTTGTCTTTGTACTCCTCACCTGGTTGCTGCCACGCACACACTTGACACCATCTGAACCAAATACATTTATATCTTGGTCTCATCAGACCACAGGACATGGTTCCAGTAATCCATGTCCTCAGTCTGCTTGTCTTCAGCAAACTGTTTGTGGGCTTTCTTGTGCATCATCTTTAGAAGAGGCTTCCTCCTGGGAAGACATCCATGCAGACCAATTTGATGCAGTGTGCAGCGTAAAGTCTGAACACTGACAGGCTGACCCCACCAACCCCTGCAGCAATGCTGGCAGCACTCATATGTCTGTTTCCCAAAGACAACCTCTGGATAGGACGCTGAGCATGTGCACTCAACTTTTTGGTCGACCATGGAACCTGTCCTTGTAAACCGCTGTATGGTCTTGACCACTGTGCTGCAGCTCAGTTTCAGGTTCTTGGCAATCTTCTTATAGCCTAGGCCATCTTTATATAGAGCAACAATTCTGAGAGAGATTTAACACCTGAGACTGCGTAACATGACACCGGGGAGGGAAAATGGCTAATTGTGCCCAATTTGGACATTTTCACTTAGGGATGTACTCACTTTTGTGACATACTGTATGAATATGTTCAGAAATTAAGTTATGTGTAACAAAGAGGAATGATGCAAGGAAAAAGTATTGAACACGCTAACTAAAATTTTATTTAAAGTGTTACCCCAGCAATTCATATTCCTGGTATGTGGCTGCTGTACTTGTATAAGAAAGTATCCTGTTCTTTGTATTGTTTGCTTTGTGTGAAATTGCTTTAATACTTTTTTCTTTTTCTCTTAATTTTCAGTGGCAGCTAGACTTCCCGGCTCAGGCAACCTCAAGGATTTAAACTTCACCGTTGTGTTAATGAACAAGTTCTAGTATTTTTTGTTCTTATGTATATTTTTTATTTGGCTTCATTCATGTAATAAAACCTGTAAAAATTTTTTTTTTTTTTTATATTCTTCTTTTAATTATGTGTGCCATATATTAAAAGTTGGTTTGGGCTAGTGAAGATGTTTTGTAAAAATTGTGCATGCTGTAATAACATGAGACCATACAGTAGCAAACACTTGGGCAAGGGTTTGCATTTATTCCATTGTACATGTATAACTCTAAAGGATTGGCATGGCCTTTCCCTCTCTCCTTTTAACAGAATAGGAATTTATTCAGTATATAGGTATAAAACAACACTAAAAACTTGCGTGAACAATGTTGGAGCACTTACAGAGTGCTATAGCAGGTAGGAGCTTCCACGTGCAGTGTCAAAGAAGCACAGCTGGGAGGTCTCTATTGAGGGATCCATGAGCACCGTGTGTTAGCCGCAGCTGGAGCGTCGGTAAGCCTTGTGCATATCTCCCAGCTTTTGTTTTTACTTTTTTTTTTTTTTTGGTAGTGTTTGTGGTGCTGTTCAAATATAATAGTGCTTTGCAGTAATGTGTTAACATAGTACATTAATGTAAAGGGGTCTTAAGTGTGAGAGTAGTGCTTAACGAAGATGGACCATTAGTAGCAGAAATGAGGATACTGACTGCATACATATGTATAAAGAACAGTACCACTGAATCCCAACATTCTGTCATAGTTGTGTGATGCCCTATTGATCTGTTTATCAATGTTCTGCTATATCAGATATTTGGTTATACAGTACTTTAGGGTGAAACCTTTAGGTCACTTTTATATTGTCATTCATTAATCAGCAAATGGCCATTTTTAATTAAATTGGATAGGTGCCAATTAATACTGCATTTCTTCACATGGAAGCCTTTGTGAGAATTTAGAGCAGTGGTTGTCAACTTGCAAGGTAAAAGGAGGCCTCAAATGTCTCCAATGGGCTGCATATAGAATTTATTGTATGTAATGCTCCAGAACACTTACAAACTAAAGACTTACACAAGAAAATGGTCAGAGATTGTTCTTGTGCAGTGGTTAGAGACTTAAGTCATACTATAGACCAGGGATATGCAATTAGTGGACCTCCAGCTGTTGCGGAACTACAAGTCCCATGAGGCATAGCAAAACTCTGACAGCCACAAGCATGACACCCAGAGGCGTGATGGGACTTGTAGTTTTGCAACAGCTGGAGGTCCGCTAATTGCATATCACTGCTAGGGATAGGTTGCATTAAAGTGCTAGACTTGACTAAAATTAGGTACCCTTTTCAAATCGGTGCTCCCTCTACTGACACTGCCCAAGGGCTGCACTTCAAACACCAAAGGGGTGCTGGTTGGGCACCGGGGCTTTAGAGCAGTGTTTCTCAACTCCAGTCCTCAAGGCGCCTCAACAGGTCATGGTTTCAGGCTATCCATTATTTTGATCAGTTTCACTGCCTTAGTAATTACCACAGCCATTTCAATCCTGAAAACGACCTGTTGGGGCGCCTTAAGGACTGGAGTTGAGAAACACTGCTTAAGGCTGGGTTCACACCTTTGTGAATTGGATGCAGGTTTCCATGCATCCATTTCGCATAGCAGGAGAATATAAACAGCTCTCTATGGAGTCTGTTCACATGTCTCTGGGGTGGCTGCGGAGTGCACTGCACAGAAACGCTGTGCGTCTTCGCCTCCGTTTCAGGGCCGAATTCAAGCAAAGATTCGTCCCTGAAATGGAGAACAGGGACGGACAGCGTTGCGATCCGCGTCCGGTTTAGGTGTGATCCAAACCTTTGAGTATTCATTTAGGTGAAGGTATGAGGATTCTCTACAATCTTTTTTGTCACATTTGTGATCAAGAAATTAATTTAAAGCAGAACTCTGGGATTGCCAAAAAAAAAATCCCCCATTAGTACACAACCCTACACAAAACAGTTATTACATTTGTAAAATTTCTTACCATTGAAGAGAAAAGTCAAATAGAATTTTCAGGAAGTCAGCTCTGTAATTCATAAATAATAAAAGAAAAAAAAGGCGCTAAAAAGCAAAATAACAAATAAAAATGCAGCTGCAACAAAAAACCACAAATATCAATGAGGTAATAACTAAGGAGAATAAAGTAAGGGCGCTTGCAATAAAGTGACAAATAAATACTTTGACAATAAAGTGGCATAAATATGTGATAAGACTTGTGTGACTGTAAAAAACAAAGAAAAGTGACAACACAAGAAAATGACCGTGAATAATAATGAAGTTCATGAACTCCTTGGGAGGTATGTGATAGAGTCCATTCATGAACATACAAGAAAAGCAAGTCCAGTGAGGAAGGATCACACACCCAAGTTGCATCCACCTTAACCCACATATGAGGAGAGGGGTATGTGAAGTAGGCATCCAGGCTGCAGGTGAATCCAGGTAATAGTGAGGTTTATGCCCTTACCGGAACAGGTGGACCTCCTTTAAGCAAGATGCGCAGGCAGATACAGCCCTCTGCAGGGACAGATGGACTCCCATGTTTCTCAGCAGGAATGGATGAGCTCCCACATATAGATCCTGCGAGGTCTATAGCGTCCCAGGGGTAAGCGACTCCAAGGTGTCAATCTAGGGAGAAGCACTCACTCTCTGCAAGGACCTCTGAGGCTGAGGAGCTGGTGTAGAAAGGAGGGGTTTGGGTTCCTGGAGAACTCTGGCCAAGTTTGCAGTTGGTTACCGGCTCTTTAGGAGGGACAGACTGCACCTAAGTGGGGAGGGTGCAGCTCGGCTGGGAGAGAAGATGGCCGAAAAGTTAGAGGGGCTTTTAAACTAGGTGGGGGAGGGGAAATCCAGATGTAGAGATAGCCAGTGTGGAACAAGATTTCAAGGTTTAGCGGATAGTGTTGGGGTATTAGTGGTAGGGTCATTAGAATACCTAAACCCAAGGTAAGCAAGTTGAAATTAAATCCAATTTGCAGCCTCATAGCAACTAACAAGGAGATAGTATGTGACCAGACAAAACTACAAGGCTTGTACACTAATGCTATAAGTCTGGCTAATAAGATGGGAGAACTGGAGCTGCTGATGTACGAGGAGGATTTCAATTTTGTGTGAATTTCAGAGACTTGGTTTGACAGCACTCATGATTGGCTGGCAACCATTCAGGGGTATTCCCTATATCACAGATATATGGAGGATAAAAAAAAGGGGGAGGGGTATGCCTGTATATCAGAAATGATATGCAAGTGAATGTGAGGGACGACATCACTAATGGAGCAAGAGAGGAGGTGGAATCCTTATGGGTAGAGCTTCAAAAGGAGGGAACTAAGGGGAAAGTACAGTAATACTGGGTGTATGCTATAGGCCTCCTAACCAGGGGGAGGCGGACCTTCTATCACAGTTTGGAATAGCAGCAAGGTTACAAAAGACAGAGATGGTGAAAGTCTTGAATATATTCTTTTCAGTCTTCGCAAATGAAACGGGAGGGATACAGTAACCAGGACGGTAATGTTAATTTAATAGCATGTCACAGGACGCACCCTCATGGCTAACAGAGGACAGAATTAGAAATAGACTTGAAAAACTTAACTTAAATAAGTCACCAGGACCAGATGGCTTGCACCTGAGGGTCCTTAACCACTTCAGCCCCAGAAGGATTTGCCCCCTTAATGACCAGGCCATTTTTTGCGATACAGCAATGCGTCGCTTTAACTGACAATTGCACGGTCATTTGATGCTGTACCCAAACAAAATTGACGTCCTTTTTTACCCACAAATTGAGCTTTCTTTTGGTGGTATTTGATCACCTCTGGGGTTTTAATTTTTTGCGCTATAAACAATAAGAGGCCAACATTTTAAAAAAAAAAAATTTTTTTTTTTTTTTTTTTACTTTCTGCTATAATACATATCCAAAAAAAATATAAAAAAACAAATGTATTCATCAGTTTAGGCTGATATATATTCTTCTACATATTTTTGGAAAGTAAAATTGCAATAGGCGTATATTGATTGGTTTGCGCAAAAGTTATCGCGCCTACAAACTACGGGATAGATTTAGGGACTTTTATTTATTTTTTTATTGTTTTTTTAGCAGGACTGCGACATTGCAGTGGACAAATCTGACCCCAAGTGAGACTTTTTGGGGACCAGTGACATTATTACATTGATCAGTGCTATAAAAATGCACTGATCAATGTAAAAATGACACTGGCAGGGAAGGGGTTAACACTAGTGGGCGATCAAGGGGTTAAGTGTGTTCCCTGGGTGTGTTCTAACTGTAGGGGGGATGGGCTGCTAGGGACATGCCAGAGATCTTCTGTTCCCAGTGATCGGGAACAGTGATCTCTTTCATGTCATAAGGCAGAACGGGGAATTGCCTTGTTTACAGTTTCCCATTCTGCCTCTGTACACAACGATCGTGGGTTGCCGGCGGACATTGAGTCCACGGAACCCACAGGTGCGCGCACACGCTATCTTTACACGGCCTCAGTATATCTGTGTGAGCTGGTCGGCAAGTGGTTAAGGAACTCAGTCAAGTGATAACCAGACCATTGTTCCTAATTTTTTTGGACAGTTTACTGACTGGAATGGTAGCAACTGATTGCAGAAAAGCCAACATGGCACCAATATTCAAAAAAGGCCTGAGATATATCTCTGTGAACTACAGGCCATTTAGCCTAACATCAATAGTCTACAAGCTATTGGAGGGAATGATAAGGGACTATATACAAGATTTCAGTAATGAAAACAGTATTATTAGCAATAATTAGCATGGACTCATGAAGAATTGTTCTTGCCAGACCAATCTTTTAACTTTCTATGAAGAAGTGAGCCACCATCTAGATAAAGGAAGGCCTGTGGATATGGTGTATCTGGATTTTTCAAAGACATTTGATACAGTTCCCCACAAATCTTTACTGTAGAAACTGAGGTCTGTCGGCATAGACCATAGGGTGAGTACCTGGATTGAAAAGTCCAAAGGGTGTTAATAAATGGAGAGTACTCGGAATGGTCTGGTGTGGAAAGTGGGGTCCTACAAGGAGCTGTGCTGGGACCAATCCTGCTTAATTTATTCATAACCGATCTAGAGGATAGGATAAACAGCTCAATCTCAGTATTTGCAGACAATACAGAGTTAAGCAGGGCAAGAACTCCTACGCAAATTTATGGGGTGGGCAACTACATGGCAAATGAGGTTTAATAATGAAAAATGTAAGGTAATGCATTTGGGTGCCAAGAATATGAACGCAAGTTACTCGCTGGGGGGGAACCTCTGGGGAATCTAGAATGGAAAAGGACCTGGGGGTCCTAGTAGATGACAGGCTCAGCAATGGCATGCAATGCCAGGCTGCGGCTAGCAAAGCCAACAAAATATTGGCATGCATTAAAAAGGGAATTTACTTGAGATAAATTGATAATTCTCCAACTCTACAAGGCTTTAGTCAGGCCACATCTTGTGGGTGCCATACAGTTCTGGGCACCAGTCCTCAGGAAGGATGTGCTGGTGAGAGTCCAGAGAAGAGCAACAAAGCTGATAAAGGGACTGGAGGACCTCAGAAATGGAGAAAGACTACTAGACTTGAACGTATTCTCTCTGGAGAGGAGAGGCATGAGAAGGGATATGATATTGATGTACAAATACCGTACTGGTGATCCCAGCATAGAGAAAAAACGTTTCTGTAAAAAGAAATTTAAAAAGACAAACGGTCATTCACTAAAATTAGAAGAGAAGCGGTTTAACCTTAAACTGTGTAGAGGGTTCTTTACTGTCAGAGCAGTAAGAATGTGTAATTCTCTTCCACAAACAGTGGTATCAGCAGGGAGCGTCGATAGTTTCAAATAACTATTAGATGGGTACCTTAAGGATCACAACATACAGGGATATACAATGTAATACTGACATAGACGCAAACACACAGGTTGAACTGGATGGACTTGTGTCTTTTTTCAACCTCACTAACTATGTAATTGCAGAGGACTTGAAAAAGAAGGGTCAACGCTGCAAATATTGACTCTTTGCATAAACTTAATGTAATTGGCAATGAAAGCCTTCGACACTTATGAAATGCTTGTCATTATACTTCAGTATACCATAGTAACATCTGACAAAAAGATATAACAACACTGAAGCAGCAGACTTTGTGAAAATTTATATTTGTGTCATTCTCAAAACTTTTGGCCACAGCTGTAGATTTCTATGTCCAAAAAATGGATATGTACTGGTTAAACTGCAATCATAAGTAAACCGGATTCCCCAGTTGTTCAAATTCAGTTGATTCATAAACGCATGCAAGGATGCTTCATCATCTTGCCAGAGTAAGAAGGCATCATCTATATAGCACTGCCACTTGGTTAAACATTAATTTCTCAGCTTCCTCTTCCCACCTCATCATAAATAAATTGGCGAGGCTGAAGGCAAACTTGGCCCCCATCGCAACGCCATTCCATTGCAGATAGAATTCCCCAGAGTACCAAAAATAATTGTGTGTTATGGCAAAATCAAGTAATTATTTGCCGATCCGTGAGGAGACAGATTCAGTCCCACTCACGATCGGCACCCTGATGGATTTGTTGAATTCTTGTGCACTTTAAGGAGATTATATACAGTATCTCACAAAAGTGAGTACACCTCTCACATTTTTGTAAATATTTTATTATATCTTTTCATGTGACAACACTGAAGAAATGACACTTTGCTACAATGTAAAGTAGTGAGTGTACAGCTTGTATAACAGTGTAAATTTGCTGTCCCCTCAAAATAACTCAGCACACAGCCATTAATGTCTAAACTTCTGGCAACAAAAGTGAGTACACCCCAAGTGAAAATCTCCAATTTGGGCCCAATTAGCCATTTTCCCTCCCCGGTGTAATGTGACTCATTAGTGTTACAAGGTCTCAGGTGTGAATGGGGAGCAGGTGTGATAAATTTGGTATTATCGCTCATCTGGTCTCTGGTCTATCTCATACTGGTCACTGGAAGTTCAACATGGCACCTAATGGCAAAGAACTCTCTGAGGATCTAAAAAAAAAGAATTGTTGCTCTACATAAAGCTTGCCTAGGCTATAAGAAGATTGCCAAGTCCCTGAAACTGAGCTGCAGCACAGTGGCCAAGACCATACAACGGTTTAACAGGACAGGTTCCACTCAGAACAGGCTTTGCCATGGTCGACCAAAGAGTGCACAGGCTCAGCATCATATCCAGAGGTTGTCTTTGGGAAATAGATGTATGAATGCTGCCAGCATTGTTGCAGAGGTTGAAGGGGTGGGGAGGTCAGCCTGTCAGTGCTCAGACCATATGCCACACACTGCATCAAATTGGTCTGCATGGCTGTCATCCCAGAAGGAAGCCTCTTCTAAAGATGATGCACAAGAAAGCCCGCAAACAGTTTGCTGAAGACAAGCAGACTAAGGATATGGATTACTGGTAGACATGTGCACACTGAAATATTTTGTTTCGGAATTTCGTTTTCGTCCGAAAAATAAATTTATTTAGTTACTCCCGAAATTCGTTTTTATTTATTTTGTTTAGTTAAAAAATGCATTCGTCCGAAAATTTGAAATAATTAAGGTCCAATCTGTCATTGAAGGCTTATGGTGTCTGTCGAATGTTCTAAGAAGATTCGACGGAGCAGCTAAACTGTACGACGCCGCAATCGTACATTTCCGGTCGAATCTTCCGCCTACAAGCTATAGTAGAATTCTAATGTTGTATGACACTAGTAATAATTATATTTATTATTATGATTACTAGTCAACCAACATTAGAATTCTTCTATAGCCTATGGGCGGAGCAGTTGACCATAAATGTCCTTTTGCGGCGACTGCTTCGTCGAATCTTCATGTTGAATCTTTTCTCTCTATGTCGAATAATCTTGGACTAATAGAGTTAGGTTTGGCACATTCGACCTTTTTTGCTATTGTCTCTATAATGTCGAATCTTTCCTCTCTATGTAGAATAATCTTGGACTAATAGAGCTAAGGATAATGAATGAATGAATGAATGAATGAGTGACTTGTATAGCACTACCTATGCGAACTGAATCGCCTTTTTAACCTACCAGCATGTCTTTGGATAGGCACATTCGACCACAGGTTCGATGGACACAGATCGCTATTGTCAGTGTCATGTCGAATCTCCAATCTATATTGAACTGTTGTCGCAACGAAAACGAAAATAAAGCATTTGTTTATGTGGGATCTTTTGGTTTTCGGACTCTGCGCGTTCATTATCGTTTGTTAAAACGATAACGAAAATAACTGAAATTCGGACGAAAATGCATTCGGACGAAAACGAATGCACATGTCTAATTGCTGGAACTATGTCCTGTGGTCTGATGAGACCAAGATAAACTTATTTGGTTCAGATGATGTCAAGCGTGTGTGGTGGTAACCAGGTGAGGAGTACAAAGACAAGTGTGTCTTGCCTGCAGTCAAGCATGGTGGTGGGAGTGTCATGGTCTGGGGCTGCATGAGTGCTGCCGGTGTCTTGCCGAATAAGTTCCTTCGGTGGATAAGTTCCCCCCCCGTACTGCGCAGGCGCAGCGCCTGCGCAGTACGAACTACTAACAGCCGCCGGAGATAGCCGAAGCTCAAGATCGCCAATCAGCTGTACACGGCGCCTGCGCTCTGGGTCCAGGTTCCTTCCCTACCATCCAAGTGGACCTAGAGGGGAATCTAAAAGAGCCGAGCGAAGCGAGGCCGTGCCCGAAGCGTGGCGAGCGAAGCGAGCCCGCGAGGGGCCCTCTTACAGGCGCCGTGTACAGCTGATTTTCAGCTATTCCGCTTCGGCTATTTCCGCCGGATCCTACTGCGCAGGCGCAGCGCCTGCGGAGTAGAGGGGGGAACTTATCAGCCGAGCGGAACTTTCTCGGCAGAACACCGGAACTGGGAAGCTACAGTTCATTGAGGGAACCATGAATGCCACTATGTACTGTGACATACTGAAGCAGAGCATGATCCCCTCCCTACGGAGACTGGGCCACAGGGCAGTATTCCAACATGATAACGACCCCAAACACACCTCCAAGGTGACTACTGCATTGCTAAAGAAGCTGAGGGTGAAGGTGATGGACTGGCCAAGCATGTCTCCAGACCTAAAACCTATTGAGCATCTGTGGGGCATCCTCAAACGGAAGGTGGAGGAGCGTAAGGTCTCTAATATCCACCAGCTCCGTGATGTCATCATGGAGAAGGACACCAGTGGCAACCTGTGAAGCTCTGGTGAACTCCAAACCCAAGAGGGTTAATGGAGTGCTGGAAAATAATGGTGGTCAAACAAAATATTGACACTTTGGGCCCAATTTGGACATTTTCATTTAGGGGTGTACTCACTTTTGTTGCCAGCGGTTTAGACATTAATGGCTGTGTGTTGAGTTATTTTGAGGGGACAGCAAATTTAAACTGTTGATTCAGCTGCTTTTTCAGACCAAACTTAGTTGTGCGGTCACATACCCTGAGGTGAGCACAATCACATGGGGGGGGGGGGGGGGGAGCATGTGTTTAAAGTCACTGCACAATTGTTTGGAGCACTACCACAAAGTCAGATCATTGGATATCGAAATTAACCTTCACTGTGGACTTGCTTATCATATGATTTTTTCATGGACTTACTTTCACTGTAAACTTGTTTGGAGAACTGTTATTTCTATTTGTTATTTTATCAATTGTTGATTCCATGTGCAATTTTCAATCGCTTATTTGAATGGATCATGCACTAATATAATTTTGGCTTTATATATTCAGTATTTCATTGGTTTATGTTACATATGGTATTGAGGATGCATTTATACAGCACTGCATTCATTTGATTTATTTAAGCAAATTTACACTGTTATACAAGCTGTACACTCACTACTTTACATTGTAGCAAAGTGTCATTTCTTCAGTGTTGTCACATGAAAAAATATAATAAAATATTTACAAAAATGTGAGGGGTGTACTCACTTTTGTGAGGTACTGTATAATAGGGATTCTAGGAGCCATAGGAACAAGGTAACTTTTTTATTTTTTTTTATCCAAAATGCCTGCTGCAAAAATATGTGTTTTTATATATATATATATATATATATATATATATATATATATATATAGAGGTGAGATCTCTCCTCAACAATAAGTATGACCATCAGATAATATTTCCTATTACCCTCATTTATTTTTCATTTCCCTCCCACAACCCCCCCCCCTCCTTTGTCTGCTGGGCACACCACTAAATTATTTCTATCACACAAGGTCTTTATTCTCAACTGGATATTTTATCTTGTTTATAATTAATATATACTCTGTCCAAATCTTTGAGTACCATATCCTTAATTACAGCCAAGGTAGCCGGGTTAAAGAGGAAGTAAACCCTGATGGGTTTTACTTCCTCTTTATTCCCCTGCAAAGTAAAAGCACAATAAGCTAGTATGCATCGCATACTAGCCCATTATGTGGCACCTACCTGCAAAAGAAGCCCGCGATGTCCATGCTGGTGGAAGCATCCATCTTTGCCCCTCTTCCTTCCAGGGGCCGCGGACTCCGGCTCTGTGATTGGCCAAGGCCACCTGACGTCACTACCGTGTCAACATTGGCGTACTACAGGGTAAATATCTCCTAAATGGCGCACGTTTAGGAGATATTTTCAATACATATAGGTAAGCCTTATTATAGGCGTACCTATACATAAAAATAGGTCAGGGGGTTTACAACCTCTTTAAAAACAGCATTACTTGATCCAAAATGAACCACATCATTGCGTCCATTACTATTCCTCACAATAGGATTTGACAAAAAGTATCCTTTAGTGTTTAATTTCTAAATAATTTGTGGACATCAATAAACGTCTCAAGCTTGTTAAGATTATGAACATGGGCAAAATGTAATCCCTTACTAAGAATATTTTTCTCTGACTCGGTGAGTTCAATACCACTTGAATTAAAAATGCCTTGTTCATTTACTTCTTTCTTTTCTTTGCTCTGTTTCCTTCTGCCTCCCCTACATCTTCTCTGTTTCCATTTTTTAGTGGTGCTCTTCCTAAAAAGTGTTGTGGGTTACCATTCCCTTTGTATGGGCATTAAGATTCCTGGGAATCATTTTCTCATCGATGTACTTTTCTAGGAATGCAATATCCCATGAAGTGTGTATTTTCATAACCATTGCATTCTTTAACCTCATGAAGATTCCCCTAATGTCAGAATTGAAAGTTGGTTCAGAATCCAAAATACCCATCATATCAATCTTTCTAGATTTACAGAAAACAAAAATATCCATATTATTCACCAAACAGCTGCAGGATCTATAATGCCCAAGGAAAACATATAAAAAATAACAAATTGTGTATCCTTGCGCTAAGTGAACTAAAAATAAGTGAAATGAGAACTGCAGCACCCTTCCACCTATCTGGGCATCAAATGTGACAAACTTGAAACAAAAACAATATAAAGGTGTGCTGTCCCTTTCAATGAAAAACCTATAAATGCAATGAACAATTCATAAATATATAAATAAATAAAATAATTAATGAATATCATTTCATAAATGAAGTGCTTAATAAATATAAGTCCATTAGTGAATGCATTTCATATCAAAAACCATGTCAAAAAAAGGAAATGTCTAAATGAATATAGGAAAAGTCCAAATAAATGTAATCCGCCACACCAATCAATTTCTGCACACAATTCTACAGTGAATGGCACCAACCAGAAAGGAGAAGAGAGATGTGTCAAAGAACCACTCAACCACAAAGGGTTAATGGTCTCCTTACCAGAACACAGGGCCTCTCAGTGAGATCACCAAACACCTTGCTGCTCTGCAGCCACTGAGACTATCTCCAGGAACAGCCAACTTTCCGGTCTTAAGTACACTCACTCAATGGAAGGATTAGACCCGGGACACAGTGGCGCTCAGCCGCTCAGAGCAAGCAATGTATTCTATTAATTAAGTCAAAGATTGTGACATCATCAGCCCGCCTCTCAAGCTTTGTAATCATTGCTAGAATATATTGCTTGCTCTGAGCAGCTGAGCATCTCTGCGGTAGACTCTTCTGTGTTTTGGGTATGAGGCATTCTCAGATCACACCCGGAACACAGTGCGGTATGCTGTATGTGGCCTCAGCTACATACAGTTTATACTGCAAATCCAGCAGCCTCACAGGTTAGCGAGGGAGATAGTTTTAGCCAGCTTGGCCCAAACGAACTATGTGAAGTGTGTGGAAAAATTGAATTCTTTTAAATGCACTTAGTTTTCATCCGATGTTTTTTTTTTTTGCCATCTGTGTCCCATTGGGGAGATTTACCTTTGCTTCCTGTCCAGTAGTCAAAAAAGGAAGTGGGAGGAAATCCTTGCGAATTAAGGGTATACGTTGGAGCCCGACAGGTAAACAGAATGAGTGTTCCCATTGGAGCATTTCCCCGCTATTACTTTTCTGGAGACAACCCAAAATTTGGGATTTTCTTTCAATAATAATGGTAAACAGGACAAATAGAGAGGGTGAATCTCCCTAACAGGAGCACAGACAGAAATAACAGCCTGACAGGGATTCTAATCCATCTCCACGCTGTTCAAAACTGAAAAAAACGTTTTGCCTTTGGTTATACTTTAAGGCCTCATTCACACAATTTTTTTTGTGGTAATCTGTACCAAATTTTTTCTCAACGGCATCTTACTGATGGACATATATTGCAATGTACTTTGGATGCACTGCAAATAATTACATATGCACTTTTTCTTTGTGTGTTAGGCAGCCTATTCAACTAAATGGGCTGCCCTAAGGCCCTGTTCACACCTATGCATTTTTTAGCGTGTTTTCAGTTTTTCAGAAACACACTACAGTCCATTTAACATGGTTTCCTATGGGTCACGTTCACATCTGCACATTTTATGGAATGGGCTAGGGACCAGAAGGTTGTGTTTTTGGTTCCATAGACTTCAATGGATCAAAAACGTGTATTGAAAAACGCAAAATGCACCTGGAATATGCATCAACTGCAACCTACCTAGGTGTGAACCAGGCTTAACAAAATGCACAGGGCAATAGTATGAATGGGCTCTGAAGGAAATCTAAAAAATATTTTCAGAGAGGTCAAATTTTTTTCACTAGAGGGAGATCTGTATTTTACTACCATCAATCAGTCTACTTGGATTGGCTACTATCTAGATAAGATAATCTAGAATGTATTGTTGTCAGTTAATTAGGAATGTGACTGCTTATAAGCTTTTACACTCTGTTGGAAGCCAGCTTTACCTTGCCAACTTGTTTCCAGCTGGTAAAATCTCAGGTGCTTGTGTTTAAATTGGCAGTATGAGATCCTAATTAATACTTTTTGGGAGATTCAAGTTACCTATATTAAATGTCAGTTTGCATTTATTAGCTCTTACATGTGATAAGTAATCAGCAAGTCCTTATTTTTAGGCAACAAGTGATATCCTATATTTAAACTAAAAGTGATACTTGCAAGTAGTGTTATATTTTTTTTTCTTTGAAACATACATACTGCATTTAAAGGTAAATTTGAAGAGAATTCTGTCAAGTTTGCATCATTGTGCCTTCCTTTCCTACATCCCCCTTACTACTTTTACAGGTTTTAGGGCCGGTTCACACCAGAAGGCAGTGCGGGGAACCATCTTACCATTTTGCTAGAGTTTGAGACCAGACCTTGTTTACTTACTAAAGGGGCTTACACTATTTCATAAGACGCATGAGATTATTCTACAATCTTTCTGAGCTGATCCCAGGAACCCACAAGAAGAGAACGTCCATTTTTTTAGATGTCTTTTCAGCTACCTAGAGGCTTAGGCTGGGTTCACACTATTGCAAAGCGGCTTAGGCTTATGCCATGTATACATGGCCGGTTTTGCCGTCGGAATAAACTCTAAAGGTTTTTCCAACGGAATTCCGCTCAAGCTGTCTTGCATACACACGGTCACACCAAATTTCAACCCTCCAGAACGCGGTGACGTACGACGGGACTAGAAAACTGAAGTTAAATAGCCAGTAGCCAATAGCTTCCGTCTCGTACTTGCTTCAGAGCATGCGTCATTTTTGGTGCGTCGGAACAGCATACAGATGAGCGGTTTTTCCCGATAGTAATTTGTTCCGTCGGAAAAATATAGAACATGTTCTCTATCTAAGTCCGTCTGAATTTTCGACGGAAAAAGTCAGATGGAGCATACACACGGTCGGAATATACGATTAAAAGCTCCCATTGGACTCTTTCTGTCGTAAATTCTGCTCGTGTGTACACGGGATTAAGAATTCTGTGTGTCTTCTGGTCCATTTCAGGTCCGAATTCAGCCAAAAATTCAGACCGGAATTGGACCTGAAATGGTGAACAGGGACGCACCGGACCCCTGCTGTCAGCCATTCCGCACGGCAGTGTGAACCCAGCATTAAAGAGATTTTAGAAGATCTAGTCATCTTCTGGTCCTGTTGAGCAGACCAAAGAGGGATTACAGGCAGCACCTCTGAAGAGACCAAAGTATCTCTTGGCAAACAGATAAGAAGAACAGCAGTGTGCAATCTGAGTGTAGTATGTTAACCACTTCAGCCCAGAAGATTTGGCTGCTGAATGACCAGGCCATTTTTTGCGATACAGCACTGCATCGCTTTAACTGCCAATTGCGCGGTCGTGCGACACTGTACCCAAACACAATTGACGTCCTTTTGGTGGAATTTGATCGCCTCTGCGGTTTTTATTTTTTGCGCTATAAACAAAAGAAGAGCGACACTTTTGAAAAAAACACAATATCTTTTACTTTTTGCTATAATAAATATCCCGCATTTTTTATTAAAAAAAAAAAAAAAGTTTTCCTCAGTTTAGGCCGATAGGTATTCTTCTACATATTTTTGATTAAAAAAATCGCAATAAGCGCATATTGATTGGTTTGCACAAAAGTTATAGTGTCTACAAAATAGGGGATAGATTTATGGCATTTTTATTATTTTTTTTTTACTAGTAATGGCAGCGATCTGCGATTTTTATCAGGACTTCGATATTGCGGCGGACATATCGAACACTTTTGACACATTTTTGGGACCATTGACAATTATACAGGTATAAAAATGCACTGATTACTGTGTAAATGTCACTGGCAGGGAAGGGGTTAACACTAGGGGGCGATCAAGGGGTTAACTGTGTTCCCTCACTGTGTTCTAACTGTAGGGGGGGTGGGACTGTCTAGGAGGAGAGAGAGATCGGTGTTCATATATAGTATGAACACACAATCTGTCTCTACTCCCCTTAAAGAACCGGATCTGTGTTTACACACACAGATCCCGGTTCTCGCCCTGTCACAAGCGATCGCGGGAGCCCGGCGGTCATCGCGCCCACTGGGCACTCGCATCGGCTCCGGGCGTGCACTCCTAGTGGCCAAAAGGCGAAGCGACGTAAGGCAATGTTGTTTCGCCCAGCCGTGCCATTTTATTGCAGTAAAACTGTGGCGGCTGGTCGGCAAGCGGTTAACAGATTTATTGTGGTGAAAAGACAAATGGCAACTTACTTTGACAGTTAAAATCTGGCTCATTACATAGTAAAGCCGGGTACACACTATTGTCATCACCGGTCAGGGCCGCTGTAATATGCAAAGCTAGTGCAGCAACCTCCCCTGCCCCCCGCCACAACACCTCTTTTTTTTTTTTTTCTTTTGCTACTTCAGCGATAACATTGAGAGGATTTTAATCACCATTTGGCTCATTTTATTATCCCATCTCGTTCTTGTCACATCAGGGTAGCGTATCTCTAACTTTTTGTATTTTATCTGCTATAAATATTCATGGTTGGTTTTTTACAAAAGTTTAGATTCCATTAATTAGCACTGGCCCATGAAATCCTACATACATTCCCACCCATACATTGGCCACTGGTTTTCCAGCATGCTCATTCGACAGAACCGGCCAACGTCTCCCAACATTCGGCCCGTGTGTGCGGGGCTTAAGGGCTTCCAGTGGACAGTGTTCGCCTGCTGGTGGCCCTGTGGTGCTCCGGGCAGAAAGCTGCAGTTTTGGTGTCCACCAGTAGGTATCTCCCAGCAGCCAGCAGGTTCCAGCAATCAGCTCCACGTGGCCACAGCTGCTGGGAGGGTACTTAAGTTCCACCTTTGCTACTGCTCCTTGCCTCAGTGTTTTGGCTGTTCCTGCTTGTACCCTGTTTGGTGTGCTGCTGCCTGACTTTGTAGCCATTTTCTCTTAAACTTGACCTAGAAAATTGTAAGACCTCTTAAGGGATTTTTAAGGTAATGAATTTAAATTTTAGGTAAAAATCAATTTTATTTTATTTTATATCGATCAAGGTTAAAATATACAAAATTAAAAAAAAAAAAAAAAAAATTCATCCAACAGACAAATGTTCAAAGTTCAGATTTCAAGGACAAATCTGTATATACATCAAATAATAATTAAATCATAATACAGATATTGCATAAAGAGAAGTGTGTAAAAGGAAGTGATGTATCACACTACCCAATACAGTCATAGATGACAACCGTGGCAGAGAGTAGTGGAATTTCCAATGCGTTTCAACATATATATCTTTTCAAAGAAAAGTCTTCTTCAGGGAAATACATCACAGTCTAAAAAATCAAAAATCGTAATATTACAATTTATAAATATTTATACACACATATACATTTCTTGCATTAGTTGGATTCTCGTATAACTTATGTCCTCCCAGAGCATCCCGCGGGTAAGTGTATTATCCCATAATGTGGTGGTTTAAGTTGTCCTATATCTCTACAAGACGGCTGGATAAAAAATGATCCCGGTAATGGGCGCCTTCAGCCTCAGATAACTGATGGCTGTCTGTAAAAATGGGGCAAAAAAATGAATGAGTGGGGGGTACCGGTGAGGCGACAGTGGGGGGGCGGCGGGGAGGCGGGGGGAGAGAGGGGGGGGTGGGCAGCCAGCACCACAGCAAAACTCCCCCCGTGCCCCCCCACTCCACCCCCACACAGCGACCCCCACACAGCGACCCCCACAAAAAACACCACACAACCAAGCCCCCCCTAAGCAGTTAGTTCAGCCATAAGTGCTAGCCTCCCAATATAGGGGGATCCTGTTCTTTAAAAGTGTGTGAGGCAAAAAAACACTTACTTTTTCAAAGGTGCAGGTTACATGACTTGGAACAGGAAGGGTCCATAGAGCTCCAGACCATAAATTCGCCCTGATGTTCCTAGGTGGATACCTCGGGAGGAATGAGGCCATTTGCCGTTTCTGGCTTCCTATATGTAGTGTGGGCCGGGATATGGGCTGAGACAAGGCGCCGCACTGACCAATGGCGTGGTTTGCCTGACATTGCTGCTATCAGGTGTGCTCAACGTGGGTACGTCGAGCGTCACCTAGGCAACAGACTCCGCTGTAAAGCCCGCTCATGCGCGCCGTGATGGCGTGCTTCTGATTGGGCGCGCACACAGCGGCGTGCCGTGTTAGTGTCAACGTGGGATAGTAATGTATGGGCCGGCTGTCATGTTGGAAAAGGGCCGTGCCCATACTAGAGATTATGTGATGATACGGCTATCCACCAGGGGCACAACATAGTGCCCAAGGTAGATGAGTCCTAAATAGAAAACTCCCCTGCCCAATCCCCCTAATAAACTCCTAAATTAGAAGTCCCACCATGTGGGCAGGGCGGGGGGGAAGAAAAAGTAAACAATAGGCTGAAGCCATAAAAAAAAAAAGGGGTCCAATTAAATCACACTGAATCCCCTTATTTCACTCTAGATGGATACGGTGGAGGGGGGATTGGGACTAGTAACCACCGACACAGAAATCCCTGCCTTGCATGAGAGGGCCAGGCAGGAAAAAGGGGTGGGCCCCATTGTATGATATAACAGTGGGGCCCCCCCTGTGTCGGGTAGGTATAGGACTTTTTTAACACCACCTCTAGGGCCTATGTAGGACCATGAACCCCCGCATGGTACACCCCCTCAAAGGTGCCGAGGGGGACAGCAGGGTACAGGAGACGGACCAAACAAGAAATGTAATATTGATAATAGAAAAAATAAAAAAAACATAATAATAATAACGTTAATAAACAAAATAACAAAACAGTATGTAATGGGTTTGTTCCACAATTCAACCCAGTAGGGGTTGGATATGTCGGCCCTGACTAGAGAGTGTTGTAGTGACAAATTTGCAAACCGCAAAAAATTAATTAGAATGGCAAAATAAATTGTTCAAGACTATATAATGTGTAATGATTAATTTATTTTAAAACCCCCAAGAGTTAAGCAATCTCTAACTTGTGCCCATATACACATAAGGGGTTAATAAGGGTTATCCCCTGAGGATATCTGGCCTGGAAGATGGAAAGAGGCAAAGGTAGGGTGGAGGGAGTGCCTTTAGTCGGTTTTGCCCGACCTAAAGCCCTCCAAAAAGGGCCTAAAGCTCTCCGTTTCGTTGATACCAGGGGGGTGGTGGCCCTAAGGCGCCTGATCCAGCGCATTTTGCGCTGGAGCAGGACCTTGTTCCAGTCACCCCCCCTGGTGGGTATGTGAAGTCTGTCCAAGACTGTGAAATTAACCTTGGGCATCCTATAATTGTGTTGTTTCGCTACATGCCTGCCTAATGGTAAATAGAGGTTGCCAATGCCCATGCTGTGTGTGTGTGCTTTTCAACTCTCTTAGTGAACTCCTGCCGGGTTTTCCCGACGTAGAAGGCCCCACATTGACATTGCATTAAGTAGACAACTCCCCGTGTTCTGCAGTTCGCGAAATGCCGTAGTTGAAAATTCTCCCCATTGGGTAAAGTAATCATGGTTCTCCTGCCTATTACTCCGCACTGTGTACATGATCCGCATGGATATTTGCCCCAGGTTTTGCAAGGATCTTTTCTTGCACTTCCTTTATGTTCGCTCTGTGTGAGCATATTTCCTATGAAGCCGGATTTTTTATAAGTGATTTGGGGTCTGGAAGTAACCAGGCTCCCTAAAGTAGGATCTTCTGTAAGAATTGACCAGTGGTTGGAGATGATCTTTCTTATTTGTTTGTGATCATTGGAAAATCTCATGATGATTCTGGTTGTAGTGTCTTCTTTCTTCGGGTCTTTCTTTTTTAAAATTATGTTTCGTCTGTCAGTATTTTTTACGCGATTAAATGCTTTTTTGAGAGCTGTTTTTGTATATCCTCTCTCCATCAATCTGGCAGTCAATTCATTGGATTCTTGCTGGAAGTCCTCGTATGTACTGCAATTTCTTTTGAGTCTTAGAAATTGGCTGAAAGGGATTGATTTTTTCAGTGGCTCTGGGTGGAAACTATCTGTGTGTAGCAGTGTATTGCCAGCTGTCTCTTTTCTATACAGTTTGCTCGAGAGTCCTCCAATCTGGTCTTTAGAGATGGTGATATCCAAAAAATTAACTTCCGTGGGGTCATAAGTCATGGTGAAAAAAAGATGGAAGCTGTTCCGATTCATGGAACTCAAGCATTCCTTAAGTGCATCTTCAGGACCGTCCCAGATAATAAAGATATCGTCTATGTATCTCTGCCACATACAGATGTGGTCAGAGTACATAGACGATCCCTCTCCCAGTAGGAAGTCTTTCCCCCACTCCCCCAGGTACAGGTTGGCATATGAGGGTGCGCAGCAGGTCCCCATAGCCACCCCCTGCACCTGGAGGTAGTGGGAGCCCCTGAACAGGAAAGTGTTGTGTTTCAAGATAAATTCCAACATTTGGAGTATAAAGGCATTGAACTTCCAGTCAGTGGTTGCTCGTTGCCTCAATGCGCGTTCAACAGCTGCTACTCCTGCATCATGTGGAATGCTGTTGTAAAGGGATTCCACGTCGATGGTGACTAGAAGAGCAGAATCGGGGATGATCAAGTTATCTAGAATCTGCAATAAATGGATCATGTCTCTAGTGTAAGATGTATATGGGTAAATCCATAACGTGGGGTCTAAGATGGTAATCTATTATTTGGCTGATACCTTCCGCGATTGAACCATTGCCAGAGATGATTGGCCTCCCTGGCGGGTCATCTAGTCTTTTGTGCACCTTTGGCAGGGCGTAAAATGTGGGTAGACGAGGGTGCTGTGTTCGTATGAATTCCCACATTTCTCTATTGATGGCACCTTCATTGAAAGATTCATCGACCAGGCATAGAAATTCCTGATTAAATCTCTCAACTATTGCCGGAGAGATTTTTTTTTATAACATTTGGTGTTGTTGAGAACATTAAGGCACATTTTTTCATAATCTTCATTGTCCATCAGGACAATGTTTCCCCCTTTGTCCGATGCTTTGATTGTGATGTTCATGTCATTCTTCAGGGTATTAAGTGTATGTCGGAGTTCTGGACTCCGGTTATTTTTCGTTGTTTGTCTATCTAAATTTTCAATTTCTCTGGTCGTCTGCTTTACAAATAATGCTATCTGTCAGGAAGGGCATGCCAGCACCCAAGATGGCTGCCGAAGAAGATGACCTGTTACCTCTGCCTGTCAGGAAGGGCATGCCAGCGCCCAAGATGGCTGCCGAAGAAGATGACCTGTTACCTCTGCCCCTGTCAGAATTCCATTGGTGCACACACACCCTGTGACAGCTTTTGACACCCAAACAGGCTACTTAAATTCAGTCAGTTTCCAGACTCAGTGCTGTCTGCTGCTGTCACATACCTGGTGATGGAGCCTGATATGCAGAGGACGGCCTCTCTTACAACTCTGACTTGGAGCCCCTGATAGAGCTGACAGGAAGCACCGAGATGCAGAGTCGCACGAGTGCCTGGCGGGATCACTGAACCTGGAGCTGGATCGGAGCACTTGGCCGGGCTGTAGAGGTGTCTGTAGGAATCCCAGAGCAGTGGTAGGCAGGTAGCTGGAGTGAGAAGACAACCGGTCCCCACAGGCAGAAGTGCAGGTGCAGCAGAAGGGATGGTGGCACCCTCGAGGCTGAAGAGAAGGCAGGTACAGGCAAGCCGGGTCATACACAAACGGGCATGTCAGGAACAGAGGCTGAAGCGGAATCAGATTACAGGCCGGGTCGTCAGCAGACTGGCAGCGAAGTGGCAGAAGGAGCAGGCAGATGCAGAGTAGAGGACAAGCCGGGGTCGGATGCAGGCAGGAAACAGGAACGCCAGGAAGCAAGCCGGGTCACAACAGGAACGGAAGTCAGGTAGGTAATTGCAGGATACACAGGGAATGCTGTAGAGCAGACAGCACTGAGTCTGGAAACTGACTGAGTTTAAGTAGCCTGTTTGGGTGTCAAAAGCTGTCATAGGGTGTGTGTGTACCAATGGAATTCTGACAGGGGCAGAGGTAACAGGTCATCTTCTTCGGCAGCCATCTTGGGTGCTGGCATGCCCTTCCTGACAGGCAGAGGTAACAGGTCGTCTTCTTCGGCAGCCATCTTGGGTGCTGGCATGCCCTTCCTGACACTATCGCTGGATTGAGGTTCAGCGGTGGAAATTTATGTGATTTCTTTTTGAATTTTTTGTCCATATTTGTATTGGGTTTGGCAACTTCTTCCTCTAATTCCTCCTCATCACTCTCCCCACATCCTAGTTCTTCTTCCAAAAGATCTTCTATGAGATTATTCTCTTGTAATAAGAGATTCAGGTCTCTTAGAGCTCTGAAGTCCGCTGTTTTTAAATTGGGTGCAACTTCTGGTTTAGTAGTTTTTTGTTTGGCATATAAGCTTTTCAGCAGCAGCTTCCTGGCGAAGAGGTGAATGTCCTTGGTGGTTTCAAAGCTATCCATGCCTCGATTGTGGCAGAAGGAGAGACCCAGGGATAACACTCTTCGCTCATCTTCAGTAAGTTGGTGTGAGGAAAGATTGATGACATTTAATTCTCCTTTTGAGTTAGAGGTGTCGTGGGTATCATCGTTAGTTGTGTGGGGGGCAACAGATTGAGTGGTGGTATGCTGTTTTTGTCTAAAAAACTATCGAGTTGTGTTAGTTGAGTCTTAGGGTAAGCCCCTGGTCTTTCTGATTTCCTCTTCCTAAATTGGGGGGAGGCCTCGTGTATTACCCTGAAATATACCTTTGTTCGTATTAGGTCTGCCGTTGTGACTCCATCGTTTCATGATCCATGGTACGTTTTTTGTTGGTTTGTTTAACCTCTCCCTCTGTCTCTTGTTGTCTTCCCAGAGGTCCCTTTCTTTTACCTCTAAATTGGCCGGTATGTGAGGATGCTGATGAGGAAGAATTAGATGGTGTATCTGAAGAATAATCATTTGACCTGTTGGCATTCTCTTGATATGGAGTTCTTGGGTTTCTTTTTTTAATTTTTTTGCTATCTGTGTTCCATTTATAAGCTCTACCCTCCCTGAAGGCGTTCTTATCTCTCCAGTATTTTTTCTCCTTTTTCATGAGGATGGCTTTGCCGAAGGTCTCCAGATGCTCTTTGAGTTTTTTCTCATAGGTCGCATATTCCTCATGCGTCTTTAGTGGGGAGAGTCGATCATATAGGGTTTTAATTTTCATATTCATACTGTCAAGTTGCTGTTTATATTCATTTTGGAGCAGCAGCATGAGGTTCATGGAGCAGTCATTAAGCTTGCTCTCCCAGTTCTTCTTGAGTTCTTTGGAGATATTTATTAGGATGGGAAATATTTGAATTCTAAGACCAATCGGGTTTATTCCTTCTCTGATGTATCTCCCAAGAGATTCGATGTGCCAATGTAAGGCTGATTTCTTTTCTAAGGTTTTTTTCAGACTAGAGAAAAGTGAGGATAGATCAGAGGTAACCTGCTCCTTCCCTTCGTAGCTCTTTTGAATGTTTGCCATAAACTCCTCCCATTCTCCTCCCTGTAGATCCCCCATAATTTCCCCTAGGTGTATTTCAACAACAATTTAGGGATTAAGATACAGATAGGATCAGAGAACAACTAGTTCTCTTGACTATAGATGCACCAATCTCCCCCAGTTTAGAAATCTATGGGGAGCAAAAAAATAGTGAACTTATAGTTATCAGGACTAATTAGTTATAGTATACCTTTTGGGGGTCCACATCCAGCCACCTGGGTCAATTTTGAGGTATGGGTGTATAATCCACCCTAATCATAAATTTATATACGTATGACCTCGGTGGTGTGGATGTGTCATTGCCATCATCCCATATGTATATGTAAAAAATTGTAAGACCTCTTAAGGGATTTTTAAGGCAATGAATTTAAATTTTAGGTAAAAATCAATTTTATTTTATTTTATATCGATCAAGGTTAAAATATACAAAATTACAAAGAAAAAAAAAAAATTTCATCCAACAGACAAATGTTCAAAGTTCAGATTTCAAGGACAAATCTGTATATACATCAAATAATAATTAAATCATAATACAGATATTGCATAAAGAGAAGTATGTAAAAGGAAGTGATGTATCACACTACCCAATACAGTCACCATAGATGACAACCGTGGCATAGAGTAGTGGAATTTCCAACGTGTTTCAACATATATATCTTTCCAAAGAAGAGTCTTCTTCAACGAAAAATAACCTCAGTCCAGAACTCCGACATGCACTCAATACCCTAAAGAATGACATGAACATCACAATCAAAGCATCGGACAAAGGGGGAAACATTGTCCTGATGGACAATGAAGATTATGAAAAAATGTGCCTTAATGTTCTCAACAACACCAAATGTTATAAAAAAAATCTCTCCGGCAATAGTTGAGAGATTTAATCAGGAATTTCTATGCCTGGTCGATGAATCTTTCAATGAAGGTGCCATCAATAGAGAAATGTGGGAATTCATACGAACACAGCACCCTCGTCTACCCACATTTTACGCCCTGCCAAAGGTGCACAAAAGACTAGATGACCCGCCAGAGAGGCCAATCATCTCTGGCAATGGTTCAATCACGGAAGGTATCAGCCAAATAATAGATTACCATCTTAGACCCCACGTTATGGATTTACCCTTTTACACTAGAGACACGATCCATTTATTGCAGATTCTAGATAACTTGATCATCCCCGATTCTGCTCTTCTAGTCACCATCGACGTGGAATCCCTTTACAACAGCATTCCACATGATGCAGGAGTAGCAGCTGTTGAACGCGCATTGAGGCAATGAGCAACCACTGACTGGAAGTTCAATGCCTTTATACTTCAAATGTTGGAATTTATCTTGAAACACAACACTTTCCTGTTCAGGGGCTCCCACTACCTCCAGGTGCAGGGGGTGGCTATGGGGACCTGCTGCGCACCTTCATATGCCAACCTGTACCTGGGGAGTGGGAGAAAGACTTCCTACTGGGAGAGGGATCGTCTATGTACTCTGACCACATCTGTATGTGGCAGAGATACATAGACGATATCTTTATTATCTGGGACAGTCCCGAAGATGCACTTAAGGAATGCTTGAGTTCCATGAATCGGAACAGCTTCCATCTTTTTTTCACCATGACTTATGACCCCAAGGAAGTTAATTTTTTGGATATCACCATCTCTAAAGACCAGATTAGAGGACTCTCGAGCAAACTGTATAGAAAAGAGACAGCTGGCAATACACTGCTACACGCAGATATTTTCCACCCAGAGCCACTGAAAAAATCCATCCCTTTCAGCCAATTTCTAAGACTCAAAAGAAATTGCAGTACATACGAGGACTTCCAGCAAGAATCCAATGAATTGACTGCCAGATTGATGGAGAGAGGATATACAAAAACAGCTCTCAAAAAAGCATTTAATCGTGTAAAAAATACTGACAGACGAAACATAATTTTTAAAAAGAAAGACCCAAAGAAAGAAGACACTACAACCAGAATCATCATGAGATTTTCCAATGAACAAAACAAATAAGAAAGATCATCTCCAAGCACTGGTCAATTCTTACAGAAGATCCTACTTTAGGGAGTCTGGTTACTTCCAGACCCCAAATCACTTATAAAAAATCCGGCTCCATAGGAAATATGCTCACACAGAGCGAATATAAAGGAAGTGCAAGAAAAGATCCTTGCAAAACCTGGGGCACATATCCATGCAGGTCATGTACACAGTGCGGAGTAATAGGCGGGAGAACCATGATTACTTTACCCAATGGGGAGAATTTTCAACTACGGCATTTCGCGAACTGCAGAACACGGGGAGTTGTCTACTTAATGCAATGTCAATGTGGGGCCTTCTACGTCGGGAAAACCCTACAGGAGTTCACTAAGAGAGTTGAAAAGCACACACACACAGCATGGGCATTGGCAACCTCTATTTACCATTAGGCAGGCATGTAGCGAAACAACACAATTATAGGATGCCCAAGGTTAATTTCACAGTCTTGGACAGACTTCACATACCTACCGGGGGGGGGACTGGAACAAGGTCCTGCTCCAGCGCGAAATGCGCTGGATCAGGCCCCTTAGGGCCACCACCCCCCTGGTCTCAACGAAACGGAGAGCTTTAGGCCCTTTTTGGAGGGCTTTAGGTCAGGCAAAGCCGACTAAAGGCACTCCCTCCACCCTACCTTTGCCTCTTTCCATCTTCCAGGCCAGATACCCCTTCCACTTGTTTGACCTTCTCCTCAGGGGATATCCCTTATTAACCCCTTATGTGTATATGGGCACAAGTTAGAGATTGCTTAACCCTTGGGGGTTTTAAATTAAATTAATCATTACACATTATATTGTCTTGAACAATTTATTTGCCATTCTAATTAATTTTTTGCGGTTTGCAAATTTGTCACTACAACACTCTCTAGTCAGGGCCGACATCTCCAAGCCCTACTGGGTTGAATTGTGGAACAAACCCATTACATACTGTTTTGTTATTATTTTCTTTATTAACGTTATTATTATTATATTTTTCTTTATTTTTTCTATTATCAATATTACATTTTTTGTTTGGTCCGTCTCCTGTACCCTGCTGTCCCCCTCGGCACCTTTGAGGGGGTGTATCATGCGGGGGTTCATGGTCCTCCATAGGCCCTAGAGGTGGTGTTAAAAAAGCCCTATACCTACCCGACATGGGGGGGGCCCATTGTTATATTATACAATGGGGCCCACCCCTTTTTCCTGCCTGGCCCTCTCATGCAAGGCAGGGATTTCTGTGTCGGTGGTTACTAGTCCCAATCCCCCCTCCACCGTATCCATCTAGAGTGAAATAAGGGGATTCAGTGTGGTTTAATTGGACCCCTCTTTTTATATGGCTTCAGCCTATTGTTTACTTTTTCTTCCCCCCCCGCCCTGCCCACATGGTGGGACTTCTAATTTAGGAGTTTATTAGGGGGATTGGGCAGGGGAGTTTTCTATTTAGGACTCATCTACCTTGGGCACTATGTTGTGCCCCTGGTGGATAGCCGTATCATCACATAATCTCTAGTATGGGCACGGCCCTTTTCCAACATGACAATGTTGGAAATGGGCCGAACATTACGGCCCATACATTACTATCCCACGTTGACACTAACACGGCGTGCCACCGTGTGCACGCACAATCAGACGCACGCCATCACGGCGCACATGCGTGGGCTTTACAGCGGAGTCTGTTGCCTAGGTGACGCTCGACGTACCCACGTTGAGCACACCTGATAGCAGCAATGTCAGGCGAACCGCGCCATTAGTCAGCGTGGCGCCTTGTCTCCGCCCATATCCCGGCCCACACCACATATAGGACACCAGAGACGGCAAATGGCGTCATTCTTCCCAAGGTATCCACCTAGCAACATCAGGGCGAATTTATGGTCTGGAGCTCTATGGACCCTTCCTGTTCCAAGTCATGTAACCTGCACCTTTGAAAAATGTTTTTTTGCCTCACACACTTAAGGAACAGGATCCCCCCTAAATTGGGAGGCTAGCACTTATGGTTGAACTAACTGCTTAGGGGGGGCTTGGTTGTGTGGTGTTTTTTGTGGGGTCCGCTGTGTGGGGGTGGGGTGGGGGGGGCGCGGGGGGAGTTTTGATGTGGTGCTGGCTGCCCACCCCCCCTTCTCCCCCCCACCACCCCCCCACTGTCGCCTCATTGGTACCCCCCACTCATTCATTTTTTTGCCCTCTTTTTACAGACAGCCATCAGTTATCTGAGGCTGAAGGCGCCCATTACCATGATCATTTTTTATCCAGCCGTCTTGTAGAGATATAGGACGACTTAAACCACCACAGTTGGGGGACTTCTGTGCCCCGGCATGGGATAATACACTTACCCGCAGGATGCTCTGGGAGGACGTAAGTTATACGAGAATCCAACTAATGCAAGAACTGTATATGTGTGTATATATATTTATAAATTGTAATATTACAATTTTTGATTTTTTAGACTGTGATATATTTCCCTGAAGAAGACTTTTCTTTGAAAAGATATATATGTTGAAACGCGTTGGAAATTCCACTACTCTATGCCACGGTTGTCATCTATGGTGACTGTATTGGGTAGTGTGATACATCGCTTCCTTTTACACACTTCTCTTTATATTATCTTTATATCTGTATTATGATTTAATTATTATTTGATGTAAATACAGATTTGTCCTTGAAATCTGAACTTTGAACATTTGTCTGTTGGATGAATTTTTTTTTTTTGTAATTTTGTATATTTTGACCTTGATCGATATAAAATATAATAAAATAGATTTTTACCTAAAATTTAAATTCATTGCCTTAAAAATCCCTTAAGAGGTCTTACAATTTTCTACATATACATATGGGATGATGGCAATGACACATCCACACCACCGAGGTCATACGTACATAAATCTTAAACTTGACCTTGCCTTGCATCCAGTTTTGTGCTGCCTTGTTTGGATCCCAGTTTTGTTTTCACCCTTTCCATCTGCCCCGTGCTTTCCCCTGCCTTATGTGTTTCTCATTTGTATGTATATAGTTAGCTTGCTAGGTTGCTGGTTAGGCATTTTGTCATTTAGTTTCATGCATTCTCATGTTTAGTGAAGTTGGTGTGTGGTTATTGTTCACTGTAAATAAATCTCACTTTAAAGATACATGGTCTGGTCCCAGTTTCTGTGTGTAGCTACATATATCTGGTCATACCAGCTGCTGATTCAGTCTCACAACAACAGGGAACCTCAGACCAGGATGGAAACACTGGGTGGATGGATACACCTGCAGGACCAAGAGAGCACACCGGTGGGCACCAAATTAAGTGCAGCATTAATTGCCTCCTTCCGACATCTTGTTGGTTTCCACTTCCTCAGCTAACTGTCATCCAGTTGGATGTCTGGATTTTCCAGGCTGCAAGTTGTAGGAAGAGGCTCCCCATCCCAGACGAATGAGCTGATCCCCTCACGGATTACAGACAAAAAGTGCCATTTCTTCTTCCAATGTGAGTTGCTAATTTACTAGTATTTCTCAGTTCAATTAATGCTGCATTAAGTTTGGTGCACCTCGGTGTGTTCTCTTGGTCCTGCAGGTATATCCATTCACCCAGTATTTCTATCCTGGTCTGAGGTTCCCTGTTGTGAGACTGTCCATCGGAAGCCCTTACTATGTGATGAGCCTGATTTTAACTGTCACAATGTGAGTTGCCATTTGTCTTTTCACCACAATAAATCTGTTCACATACTACACTCAGATTGCGCACTGCTGTCCTTCCTATCTATTAGAACCAGCTGTACTGGAATGATTGGTATGTTAGTCATATAATGCACTAGGTGTACAGCGATATAAATCTACATAAGATTACATAGAAAATACCATCCCATTAAAAACAATTCAAGCTATACTGTCAACCACAGCAGAGCATACAGTATGCACAGGACCCACAAGAAACAAGTAAAAGTTGTAACTATGCCCATGGGAGAGAGGGGGTTACAGTTACCAGCATTTTTATCACCTTGCAAGTGCTATGCCTCTCTAGTCTGGGGGCCATCGTCACCTTCCAGGACCAGCTGCAATGTCACTCTGTACAAACACATGGTGTAGGCTGCATCAACTGAATACCTATCCAAGGCTTTGCCCTGGATAGGTACTTGATTGAAGAAGCTTACTTCAGTTCATTGAAAAAACTAAAGAATGCAGATCTGCAAGCTGGGACCTGTCACGTACCTGACAGCTGAGCCTGGCGTGCAGAGGGAAGGCCTCTCATACAACCCTGGCTCAGGGACCACCGATGTTGTAACCGCGAGAGCGTGGCGGTGTAAGGGTGCCTGAACTGTCTTCCACGTGGCGGGTGCATCACCGGAGTGGACCAGAAAGCTAGACAGCAGGTGTTTGGCAGGCCAGCAGACTCCGGGCTGGCAGCAGGCAGTAGGAGCCACGCAGGTGCATGCAGAGCAGAAGAGACACAGGATATGTGGTCAGACGGGCCGGGTTGGTAACAGACAGTCAGATCCAGGCATAGACGGCAGGAAAAGGATGGTGAAGGTACAGGCAGAGATCAGCAATGTGAGTTCAGGCAGATAAGCAAGAGACAAGAAGCAAAGTCCAGATACAGGCCAGGGTCAAGGTAGAAGAGGTTCAATGGAGTCAGAGGCAAGCGGGGTCAAATACAGGAGTCAACAGGATCCGGTTCAAGAACACAGGTACAGCTGCAGAACAGACAGAAAAGTATTAGTGCAACTTCTGCACTTAAATATGGCATTTGGGGCCAACGTTATTGGCGCGCGAGCGCGCAAATATTTGTGCGCATGCGCACATTTGTGTGCCTGGCATGATGGGCACTTGGGGGATCACGCATGTGCTTTTCTGACTGCCCTTGAGCATCAGCTGTGCTATGGCTAACACATCCCTGACAGGACCTTTGCTGCACCTGCCCTTTTGGGGACAGCATTCTACTGCAAACTTGTACTCAAAAGTGGTGTGCACCAAAGCCCCCCTATTTTTCCCTATTTTTGCAGTAGCTGCCATGACATTTATTTAATACCCTTAAAAAAAAATAGGTCTGCCAAGTGGAAGACCGAGGGACAGAGGTTCTGTATGCAGAGGTAGTAGATGATTTTTTTATGTTTTTTATTAACAGTCATTTGTATGTAGATATTTATTTTATTTTTAATTTCTCTCTTTTGTTGTGAAGAAAACATGAGCAGGAATGGTTGTGCTACCTGGGCTCTGCCTTAAAAAATAAAGCAAGTCCTAGGTCAGAGCACCACTCTCCCTATACAAAAATGAAAACACTGGGCATTGCAAGATAATGCTGACTCAGACAATGGCCTTGCAAAGGTGATAATGGCAACAAGGTATTCTCTTGAAATGATCTGCACATGGTTCTCCAAGGTAAAACAGCTTTTGATTTGGTCTCAACTGCATTACTGGGCTCTAATGAGAATGTGGAGGGAGGGTATTGATATGGAAAAATTGGTCACTGGTGTTTCAAAGAAATTGGAAATGTCACTCGAGGAAACCAAGGAAGGAGAATATGAAAAATAACACCCACAGCAGAGTTGCAAATGATCAATTAATAGATTTGTGTCATTGAAGCCATCAAATATAGTATGTATCCAGTATAAAATAATAATAAAAAAAAGATTTTAAAGAAAATAGTAAGAAATATTGTACAATAATGAAACAAAATAAATAATAATGAATACAATGATCCACATTGGAGGGGATGCAATAGGATATGAGAAATTTCAAAGGTGAAGGCATGGTTGATTTACAAACTAAAATCATTTTCTCCACATGGTTTAAACATAGAAAGGGAAATGATTTGGTTTATAGATACTAAGAAGTCATAGTAACCTCGTGTATATTTAGAGACTGATATGCACTAGTGTTTGTTACACATTTATCATATTAATATTATATTATACTGTATATTTTTTTGGTGGTATTCATGTATTGATTTAGCAGGTGTATATATTTTACATTTTAAAATATTCACATGATATTTACAGTAGGTACAGTGTTTTTAATTACTATTCAATTATTTTTCACTTTCACAGTTCATAGTTGACATCAAAAGTATTGTTTAAGCTGCATTATAGACCTATAGCTTCCTGAAAGAGATATATCTCTATGCAAATCTAATGGATGGGGTTAATGTCATGATACGCTTTTAAAAAAGTGTAAGAGTGGGTATGACGGCGCTACCTTTAATTTTTAAATTTTTTTAAAACGGGGACAGCCTAAAGTTAAGCGACTCAATGAACGTGGTTTATGGAATATAGTACATATAAAGAGAAGTTTTCCCCTTGTATTAAGGATGTCACTTCAACAGATGAATATGTGCGGCTGGATTTATGCTGCAGGTATATAACAAACACTCAGGTGTCGCACAGAAACTGATGTGGTCTTACAGCATCTAGTAATGAGGCCAGAGGCTGTGTTACCTGTAGTGCATTTAATAAACCATATATCATATGCTAAATTCCTGTGTTAGATCCATAGCTATATCAAGCATTAGAAAACACCCGGAAACAGTGTATTGCAAATAAAAATACCATACAACACATGCAAGTTAAATCCCCTTAATCAAAGACCATAAATAGGGCCTGCGGCTTGCATATATATACACAACTGCAACTAATAGCGTAGCTGGAAATAACAACATAAAAATCACGGCAGTTATATCTCGGGCATATTATAACAGTCCCATATGTTGGCAATATCTTAAATAAATCCCCAATGGTGACTATGGTGCTGCAACAATTTGCCTGGTGACTCTCGTGCTCCCCCTCTTGGTAGCCTACTCACCAGCTCCCAAAACCCCACCGGGGGTATTACGCCTTTAATGTAATATGCTGGGTTGTTTTTCCTTGTTGCTTCCTCTGGTGGATACTTATGATATCCTCAGCTCCCCACGTCTCACATAAGGGTAATGCGATTATGCTGGAAGAGGAGTCGCTTGCCGCTATATTATATGTTGGATATTTCCTGGGCTTCTTACTTTGTAAATATGTCGCTTCCCCTCATAAGTAAAAAGAAAGAGCTTCCATGGTGTAATAAAGTTTAAAAACTTTATTTAAAGCTTAACATGCCCGTACAGCGACTTAGCACGTGGACAAAAAATAGGTTCAGATAAGCAAACAGAAAAAATAATTTTAAATACCAAAAAGTAAATAATAAATAAAAAGTAATAAAAAATAAATAAAAATAAAGATTAAAAAGTCCAGACACCAAATGTACACTCAGTCCAGATGGACAGCATAAGTTGCCGGACGTTAAAACAAAGTGAAAAAACAGAGTGAAAAAAGTCCCTCCTAAAAAGCATAAACAGTGAGGTGGGGGGTAAATTGCTCCCCAGCTGCTGGTAGCTTCCTCCTCTCTCATATGCCTAGGAGCTGACTAGCAGAGCGTGATACCGTTGTGCGCGCTTCGTCACATGACATGCTGAGGAAGTCATGTGACGAAGCGCGCACAACGGTATCACGCTCTGCTAGTCAGCTCCTAGGCATATGAGAGAGGAGGAAGCTACCAGCAGCTGGGGAGCAATTTACCCCCCACCTCACTGTTTATGCTTTTTAGGAGGGACTTTTTTCACTCTGTTTTTTCACTTTGTTTTAACGTCCGGCAACTTATGCTGTCCATCTGGACTGAGTGTACATTTGGTGTCTGGACTTTTTAATCTTTATTTTTATTTATTTTTTATTACTTTTTATTTATTATTTACTTTTTGGTATTTAAAATTATTTTTTCTGTTTGCTTATCTGAACCTATTTTTTGTCCACGTGCTAAGTCGCTGTACGGGCATGTTAAGCTTTAAATAAAGTTTTTAAACTTTATTACACCATGGAAGCTCTTTCTTTTTACTTATGAGGGGAAGCGACATATTTACAAAGTAAGAAGCCCAGGAAATATCCAACATATAATATAGCGGCAAGCGACTCCTCTTCCAGCATAATCGCATTACCCTTATGTGAGACGTGGGGAGCTGAGGATATCATAAGTATCCACCAGAGGAAGCAACAAGGAAAAACAACCCAGCATATTACATTAAAGGCGTAATACCCCCGGTGGGGTTTTGGGAGCTGGTGAGTAGGCTACCAAGAGGGGGAGCACGAGAGTCACCAGGCAAATTGTTGCAGCACCATAGTCACCATTGGGGATTTATTTAAGATATTGCCAACATATGGGACTGTTATAATATGCCCGAGATATAACTGCCGTGATTTTTATGTTGTTATTTCCAGCTACGCTATTAGTTGCAGTTGTGTATATATATGCAAGCCGCAGGCCCTATTTATGGTCTTTGATTAAGGGGATTTAACTTGCATGTGTTGTATGGTATTTTTATTTGCAATACACTGTTTCCGGGTGTTTTCTAATGCTTGATATAGCTATGGATCTAACACAGGAATTTAGCATATGATATATGGTTTATTAAATGCACTACAGGTAACACAGCCTCTGGCCTCATTACTAGATGCTGTAAGACCACATCAGTTTCTGTGCGACACCTGAGTGTTTGTTATATACCTGCAGCATAAATCCAGCCGCACATATTCATCTGTTGAAGTGACATCCTTAATACAAGGGGAAAACTTCTCTTTATATGTACTATATTCCATAAACCACGTTCATTGAGTCGCTTAACTTTAGGCTGTCCCCGTTTTAAAAAAATTTAAAAATTAAAGGTAGCGCCGTCATACCCACTCTTTAGTATCTGTTAAGCTTTGCAAAGTATCCTTTTTGGTACTTTGTGTGAGGGAGGCAGCAACCTTTGGCTTCTGACCCTAGAGACCTGTCCTAAGCGCAGTTTCCTTGGTTGAACAATTTTAAAAAAGTGTGTTCTGTCAGTGCATGTAGCTCCTGATGACATCCTCTTGGATGAAATGCATTGGGCAGAGCTTAATGCATTGACATGGTACACTGTCACCTCAGGTATTAGTGGCTGTATTTTATGTAATTCTAATCTGCTGGCTTTTTATGTACTTGTTTTTATTTGTATTTTAGCAAATGCTATCTGCTACAGAATGCTGAGAGCATTCTCTTTTTGCATGTGACCCACTGGATAGAGTTTTTTCCTGGTACTTCGAGGGATCAGATCGCCCTGATGGGATGCAGCACTCATGACATCTCCACAAAAAGGTTTATTGGACATAAACTGCTGGAGGGGACCCTGTCACTTGACTAAGGATTATTAAGCACTTTTTACTATTGATAACTGCCCACCACTGAAGACTGGAAGGGGACCTTAAAAGTCATGTGACTCGTCAGAAAAAATAAAAACTAGAAAGCATACATTTCTGTAGAAGGGGGCAATCAGAAGTGGGGAGTATTGTGCAGAGTATTGCAATAAGCGCTGGAAGCTTCTTGGATGCAGTAATACAGCTTTACTTTCATGGAGAAATATATTACGTCTTACAGGATGGAGAAACATGAACAAGAAGCAGGAATATACAATGCACTGAGATAGACAATACATCCTGTTATATCATAGAAAACATGAACTATACACTATAATACTACAGTGCCACCTGCTGCATAGATAGGTATAATGCATACGGTATTGTCAGTATATTAACACCTTTACATTACATGCTATTGTTCTTTTCCAACACCCCTTCTCAACAGCATGAGCTTTGTCAGATTATATCCAGCTTCTTCTGGAAATAACTATGATGTTCCTTCAATAAAGGCTTGGTGAGTGCATCAGCAGTCATCGCCTCTGATGGGCAGTATTGAATGTCAATAACACCTTGCTCTTGATTGTCCCTCAGTAGGTGATAATTGACGTTGATGTGTTTGGTCCTAGGATTGACTCTTTCTGATTGTGTAAGCTTTATACATCCTTGGTTGTCTTCAAAAATGGGAATTGGTTTTGACATGTCTATCCCAATGTCCAAAAAAAGTTGCCAAATCCATATCGCTCGTTGACATACGTGTGCTGCTGCAATGTACTCTGCTTCAGTTGAAAATAGAGCGACAGTTGCTTGCTTTCTACTAGACCAACTTATGGTTTCTTCCCCATACTGGAAGATGAATCCACTTGTGGCTTTGCGGTCTGTACAGTCTTGGCCCAATCAGCATCCACATATCCGACGAGTTTTGGAATCGATGTTGCTGATAACCGTAACTTCATCTGAATTGTTCCTTTGAGGTATCGCATCACTCTTTTTACTTCCAGTCATGCTGACAGGGAGTGGAAACTTTCCTGCATAGTATGCCCACTGCTGCGGCTATGTTTGGTCTTGTCACAGTGGCAACATATAGCAGTTTACCGATTGCTCTGCGATACATATCATTGTTGGGTAGCAAGTTTTCTGCTTCATTGCTCTTTAGATGGTTCCATAGGAGTTTTTACTTCATTTGCATCTTGCATATGGAATTATTCCAAGATTTTGGAGATTTTCTGAGATTGGTTGAGAAGATAACTTCCATCTTCTCTCTCGATTTGGATTCCAAGGTAGTAGCTAATGTTCCCTAGCTCTTTGATTTCAAATTTTTCTTTCAGCTTATGAACTGATTGTAATCCCCTTCTTGTTCAAAACAGGCTACAATGTTATTGACATAGATAAGAATGTATATCCATCTGTCTTCTTGATTCTTGGAGTAGAGACAGGGGTCTGCTTTACTTCTTGAGAATCCCTCTCTGGTAAGCACTTCATTCACTTTCTCATTCCACACATTTGCTGGCCTTCTTGTAGTCTTATCTTGTACAACTTTCTGTGCAAAATCAGTTTGCTGTTTAGACTTGAATGTTCATGCAGCTTTTGTAATGACGTCCACATACCTTTGGCTGTTTTCTCTGCTCTTATGTGGATAAGCTGGTCATCTTCCACTAGTAAGCTTATAATTGCTTTTGCCTGTCTGTCCTTCCTGTCCCAGTCCTCCGTCTCTCCGTCTTTGGGTCTGTTTGTATTCAGCACTGGCCACAAGTCATCCTTGGTTAGAAACACTTCCAGTTTAAACTTCCACAGCTGGTAACTGGGGTTGTTCAACTTTGCAATTGCAAACTTCACATTTGAACCGCTTGCCATCTTTCAGTAGCTTGCATACAGTACTCACAGACTTTTCTGTACTCACTGAGTATTCTCTCCAGTGCCTCTGGGTGCCTGGGACCCATAACCTATTGTGCAGAGTATTGCAATAAGCACTGGAAGCTTCTTGGATGCAGTAATACAGCTTTGCTATAAGACATGTAATATATTACATGTCTTATAGCATGGAGAAACATGAACAGGAAGCAGGAATATACAAGTACATGCACTAAGATAGACAATACATCCTGTTATATCATAAAAAACATGAACTATAAACTATAATACTACAGCGCCACCTGCTGCATAGATAGGTGTAATGCATAGAGTATTGTCAGTTTATTAACAACTTTACATTACATGCTGTTCTTTTCCAATGGGGGGGGGGGGGGGCTTGGAGCTCGGCTTTAAGTGTTAGGGTTACGAAGAGGTTAGTGTCCAAGTCTGGTCTGGTCTTCTAATGAGGACTACAAGTGCAAGCCAGGCATGATTCATTTTTGCCCCTGTTGGGAAGCTAGCCAGAGCAATGACATGCAGCTGATGCTGGACCAAGTGCAAAAAGGCTAGGGGAAAGGGGAGGGTCAGCAGCACAGAGATAAAAGAAAGAACTGTGAAAATATTTTATGAAAAAAAAAATGAAATTGTTTAAGATACAGAGCTCTGTAGTGAACTAGTCAGTGAAGTCATCCAGTTGGGGGTTTAGATCCTCTTAATGTTTTAAGGCTTATGTGAGGGGAAGGCTAAGCAATAGGGTCAGCCAAGGTTAGTGAGGTCAGGGGTGATAGAGAGCTGTTTTTACATTAGATTTGTTTTCAAATCCAAGCACCAAAATTCAAAGTACCTACAAACCACCTCTGAAATACAAAGATAGTTATTTGTACACTGAGGTTTCCTATGCAGTACAAACATTTTACCAGTTTTGTGAACGATGAAAGGTGGCACATGCTACTCTTGCCAATTTATTTGTACTCATTTGTTGTTTCATTTCTTTGGCTTTCCATGAGGTTATGAATACAAGTGGTTTTAGGACGTGTTTTCTAAGACCTGGAAATCAAAGTAAATAGCCTCCTGAAATCCCACATTATGTGAGTGTACAATTGACTGCACATCAGATAGGCTGAAAAGTGAGCATACAAACAAAGGGAATGCTGCAGCAAACTGTGAAGCTAGTAAAATAAATCTAATGTCTAAATACTATAAACAGAACCCACACACAATGGGAAAATAACACGCTGTAATATTGTACACATATCAACAAACCCTGCTGGAATAATTGCTTTGCCAAATGGAGCAGAACCACAAGAAATGCATAAATTGTGAAGAACAGTGGTGGGTCTGTTTGATTTTTCAGTTTTTGAATGAATGAGGCCATTGTGTCGTATTTGTTTATGTATTTCTCAACCTTTCTTAAAGTGCCAATATCTTGTTTCAAAGAAACACAATATACAGTCTTGTTTCATAAGGCATAGTGCTCTGCACTGGGCAAAAAGTTGCACTTAAGGTTGTGAAGTCATACTCACCAGAGTTTGTATGTTCTCCTTGTATTTATGGGTTTCCTCCTACAATTTAAAAACTCACTTATAGGTTTTTCACCTTCTGTCCCAAGAGGTAGGTCTTAAAGTCTGACTCCTGTAATTTTTTTTCCAGGGGTGGGGGGCGGTTGATAGAGTTGGTAAGGGTTAGAACTTCAGATTGATACTTCTATGTCCCCATTAGAGAGGCTTCTATTATAGGCCTGGGGTGTGCTGGGAGCGCACTGTGCTGGGAGTGCACTGTGCAGCGTGCTCCCAGCACAGAAACTGGGCTCTTACCAGGTCTTGTACTAACAATCACTTCTTATTCCAGGTCACCTGATCGCTGTGATAACCTCTGATTGGCTATCACAGTGATCAGTCACTGTACAGCCCACCCCTGTGTTTTTTTTTATCTCCTGAATGAAGAGAAATATACATTGTATCTTTCAATCCTTGCAGGAGAAAAAAATGTAAACAAACGTGTGTAAAAAAACATTTACAAAAATTAAAAAATAAAGAAATAAAATAGCTAGATCAAGGTTTGATGAAAATTATTTTTTTACTATGTTGGGTCAGTTTTCCTTAAAAATCCGTAGATATCCATTACCATTTACCACCAAGTGAAAGCCCAATTTGTCCTGAAAAAACAAGGTATAATCTACCTGGACACACAAAGTAATTGCAATGATATGTAGAGTTTTACTAATGCATGTCAAAGTTGCAAAATAGTTTTTCAGGCATTAACATTTGTTTTACCCTCAGTCACTAAGGGGTTAATGAATTTTTTTAATGTATTAAAACATTTAAAGTGTTTGTTTACAACGATAAATGGATATTTCATTAACCACTTGATCTCTGGAAGGTTTTACTCCCTTTGTGACCAGGGCATTTTTTGCTATTAAGCCCTGTGCTTTAACTGGCAATTGCTCAGTCATGTACCCATATGAAATGTATATTTTTTTCACACAAATAGAGATTTCTTTTCTTGGCATTTGATCACAACTGGGTTTTATTTTTTATGATATAAACGAAAAAAATTGAGAAAAAACCCTCAATATTTTCTACTTTATGTTTTAAAAGATATCTATAAAAATGTCTTCATAAATTTAGGCCAAAATGCATCCTGCTATATGTCTTTGGTAAATCAAAAGTCCCAATAAGTATTTATTAAATGTGTGTGAAAGTTACAAACAAATGGCAACCACCCCAACCTTTAACTGTCCTTTGCAACAAGGAACACGTAAAAGGGCAACGCACATCAAAGACAAACAAAATTTCCCATTCACTTTCCAGCTAGCCTGCAACAAAGCTAAACTGGTCCTGTCTAACAGTTTACGTTAAAAACAAGGGGCTTAGTCGCACGCATTTGCAAACATACAGTATGTTTAATGCCCCGTACACACAGTCGGATTTTCCGATGGAAAATGTCCGATTGGAGCGTGTTGTCGGAAATTCCGACTGTGTGTGGGCTCCATCGGATTTTCCGACACACAAAATTGGAGAGCAGGAGATAAAATTTTCCGACAACAAAATCCGTTGTCGGAAATTCCGATCGTGTGTACACAAATCCGACAGACAAAGTGCCACGCATGCTCAGAATAAATAAAGAGATGAAAGCTATTGGCCACTGCCCCGTTTATAGTCCCGACGTACATGTTTTACGTCACCGCGTTTAAAACGATCGGATTTTCCGACAACTTTGTGTGACCGTGTGTATGCAAGACAAGTTTGAGCCAACATCCGTCGGAAAAAATCCTAGAATTTTGTTGTCGGAATGTCCGAACAAAGTCCGACTGTGTGTACGGGGCATTTGCCGCAGTGGCCACATCAAGGTACCTCAGTTTACTGCGGTCCTTACTCTATAGTTTTGAGAGTCTCTTGGAATTTGGAACACATATATAGCAGTTGGATAGATTAAGGGTAGGTGTGCCTGACGGGAGCCCACCCCTCCTTAAAGGTATAGGGATGCACGGGACACCCAGCAAGGGTACAATGGCAGCTGAAGTTATTCCGTGCGTACCCGCACCGATTCACAAACTACAAACAAATGGCAACTGCCCCAACCAAAAACAAACTATTTCCCAGCTCACTTACCAGCTAGCCTGCAACAATTTGCTGTGGTCCTAACTCTATAGTTTTGAGAGTCTCCCAAATGGGGAGCATTGAGCAGGTATGCCTGGAGGGAGTCCACCCCTCCTTAAAGGTGTGCAAGTTAAAGCGCCTACAACTATAGTTTATATACTAGAATTTATGCAGCTATAGACGCTATACTAGTAATGACAGTGATCAGCGACTTATAGTGTGGCAGTCAATCTGGCACTAACTGACACTGGCTGGGAGGAACACTAACTGACACTAACGTCGCTAGTGACACTAATACAGTGATCAGTGATAATACTGTACACTGTTCTAATGACACTTATTGGATGACAGGGGTGATCAGAAGGACAATCAAGGGGTTAACTGTGTGCCTAACAAGTTTATGAGTGCTGCTTTTACTCAGAGAATCTGGCTTTTTTTCTCCCTGAACTCAGAGTTAATTTCAGGGAGAAGAAACACCAAGATCGCTGTTCAGTGTTCTGTGTGTTTGTACACACAGAACTCTGTGCTGTGATTGGACACAGCCAATCAGCAGGTGTAGAGCCAAAATCATTGGCTGTAAACTGCTGACAAACTCTTGCTGTGTCCAATCACAGCACAGCACAGAACAGGAGATGGGTTGAGATGTACCTGTACTTTGCCATGCCTGGCTGTGCCACCTACTAGCAGTAAATGTACTGTTAGCGAGCGGCAAGTGGTTAAAAAACATTTTATTACATCCTAAAATGTTTGTTTACATTTGTTTTTAATAGAGTGTGTTTCTCTGTGTGTGTATATATATATATATATATATATATATATATATATATATATATATATACACACACAGGCACACAATATGTTGTTTGAGCTTTGGGGTGCAAACCCTAATGCTATGGGCTACGCACACCTATGATCACAATCACCCCTCCCCACTCATGTTCCTAAACACCAGCACACAATCCACTGACAAGCCACGCACTTAGTGCCGTCATGTGAAAAGACACTCACCAATGAGCAGCGTGCAGAGGAGAAACATGCTCTGGGGCACTTCTAGGTGGAGTTGCAGTCCAGGGGTGCTGGAAATTCTCACGATGGGGGAGCTCATTATGAGTTTATTTGACACCATGGTCACTACATCCTTTGCAAGCTTTTTTCATACATGCCTCCTGGGCTGGGCCTTTTGGCTGGGACCAGAGGAATTTTTATACTGCCAAAAGGGCCAGGCATTGTATTGCCCATTGGCACCTGAAGCACTTTCTCCACTCCCCTTTCATGTTTGCTTGTAATTGTTTGTTTTTGCATGTACACAGGTTGGTACTTACTCACTCCCAACCAATAGGGTGTAGGTCCTAAGGCTTGCCCTAAAAGTCTAGGGGGGAGGGCACATGTCCTTTTGGTCAGGTTCTTCCTCTCCCATGGGGTCTTCCTTCTGGGGTGCCCCACCTAGTACTTGGGTAGGCCTTGCTTCTGCAGGTCACCTAAAGAAAGGGGTCTGTCTGGTTTCAGCTGGGTGGACCAGGAGTACTTCAGTCCTTGTCAAGAGCCTTGCACCCCAGGGGATCGGGGCCAGGGTTCTTTCCCTTTGGAGGAAAAGCATATGTACACCCTGTGCACTTTTTTTGTGTGCTTCATGTATGTGCACTCAATTTTTATGCACCTGGTGTTTAGTTTCAAGTTGCTCACTGCAACAAGCAGCTTCCAAACAAATAAAACAAAAAAGTAGGTAGAGTACATGCACATGCAAAAGTGTGGTGGCATACAGTAGTGACTGCATAGGGATACATAGGCAGGAGTGTGCTGGGAGGACATTAGTGGCAGAGGGTTGTGTGGGGAGTGCAGTTGTGTGGCAAAGGTGTGAAGGTGGAATGCAGAGGTGTGTGAGGATGGTACAGTGGTGCAAAAGTGCTTTGAGAGGTGGTAGAACAGTGGTGGTATGAGGTGATTAGTTGGGAACAGTGGTAGCAGAGGTGTGCTGGGAGTGCAGTGGTGGAAAAGGTGTGTAGGGGAAACAGTGATAAAAGAGTTGTTTTGGGGGGTGCAGGTGGTGTAATAGTGGAAATAGGGTGCAGAAGTAAGCAGTGATGGAAGATTGGTATGGGGGTGTTCCGTTTTAAGTACTTCTGACCACTGCACTCTGTATGTTGGAAAGGAATCAATCAGGAGTGTGCAACATGCATTAAAGCATATAGAGTGCAGTAATCAGAACTTTACCATGTACATTACATATGCATGAGCACCACCATACTCTCTACATTGTGCTGCACAGTACATATCCTTGATTGTTGTACAGCAATTGTGCTATACCTTACATTCTCCTAACCACAGCACTTTGTACATTATATACCTCAGTCATCTGCACTTTATAGGTTATATTGTAATTACATATTTCTGCCCAAAGTTTTCATTATCTCAACAGTTGCTAACTGCTAAATACCGTATTTATCGGCGTATAACATGCGCCGCGTATAACATGCACCTTAACTTTAAGAGGGTAGTTTCAGCAAAAAAACTTTACACAGCCCCCCTACATAGTACAGAGACCCCTGTACAACACAAACAGCCTCTGTACAATAAACAGCCCCCTTTCATTATAAAGACCCCCCCCAGGACAGGGACAGTGCTGGGGGGATACACTAGAGTAGAGAGAACTTCACACGGTCAGTCCCTTCTCCTACACCGCTCCTCCTGTGTCACTCACATACATCCATTAACGCCGCTGAGCCGCTCTCTCTCGTGGACCCGGTCATGTGACTGCTCTCCTCTCCTTCATTGACGGTCACGTGACCGCTCTCTTTCTCCAATCAAAACCTACACACGAGGAGGAGGCGGAGCGGGAGGAGGAGAGCAGTCACAGCGAGTGGATTCAGAAGCTTAGCTTTACACTGGGTTACGTTGGGAGAGCGGTGTGTCACAGTGGGCTGGCACTGTAGTGGTATTTTCTGACCTTCGGAGTTTACTGGCAGCGCTGTTCCACGGCCAGGAGAGGCGGGGCGGCCGGCCTGACACCCTCCCAATAGTTGGCACCTGGGGAGGACCGCCCCATCCCCTCCCCCTGTTGGTAAAAATACAGATATCGGAGTATAACACGCAGGCACGATTTACCCTCTATTTTCAGGGTAAAAAAGTGCTTGTTATACGCCGATAAATACGGTAGTCCTTAACTATTTTATTAAAATTCTTTTTTTTGTATTCTTTCTTTTATTCATTTTCTTAATTACATCAAAGACTTTATTCAACATATTACAATCATTAAAATCCCTTTGTATACCCCCTGCCATAAATCTTTACCCCCTCCCTCACCCCCTCTCCCCTACAAAGAAAGAAAAAAAAATTAAATTAAAAAACAGAGGAAAAAAAACACCCTCCCACCCCACTCTCTTTCCTCTAAAAATCCAACTTCCTTCCTTCCTTCCTTCCTTCTTTGAACTTTCCCAAGTAACCAATTCACTGCATACCCATAAGGTTGGTGTCCTAATCTGTTCTCAGTCTCCTATGCCCAGCATTTCCATATACCTCTTTGATTTCTTAAACTCTAACCGTTTCCCCCAGGTATCCTTATATCTCTCTACTAAGTCCTCTCCTGCATATTTTGTCTCTTCAATGGAGCATACTTGGTCAATTTTTAGGGCCCATTCTTTCATGCTAGGAATTTTTTGTGTTCGCCAGCACCTGGGGATCCAACCTTTAGCTGCATTTAATAGGTGCGGTGCTAAAGATATCCTGTATTGTGCTATGGGTTTCTCTGTTTTATGGAACCAACATCCCCAGGGTTCGACCTGTATGTGCTCCCCTGTTATTTCCTGGATTGCCTTAGCAAGCTCCCTCCAATAGACCTGTATCTGACAGCACTAGTACAATCCGCAAGTACGAGTCGCATCCCCTCCAACACAGGGGAGACACATCCAGCAAGAACCTCCGCACCCTCAGCAGGGTCATATACCATCTGGCAAAAAGTTTAAAACTCATTTCTGTCGTCTTGGCATCCATCGAGGAGAAACACACTAGTTTTAATATTTTCCTCTTCTGCTGCTCATCCAATTCTATCCCCAGGTGCTGCTCCCATTTCTCGAGGTAAGACGGGAACTCGGGTTCTGTTTCTTGCACCAGTACCTTGTATATTTTTGAGATATTGTGCTGGATACAAGAAGGAGATCTGAGCACATTTTCTATTGGCTTAAGATTATCTTTTCCCCCGTAATGGCTGCGGCAGTGTCTGTGCAAAGTGTTGTATTTGTGCATGTCTCCATTTGTCTAATGGCTTACTACCCCATTTTTTGCTTTAATGCAAAGAATGAACAAATCCTATCCCTATGCATCACATCCTGTAACTGTATCACCAATTCTTTTGCCCATCTAACAAAATATATATAATGCCCTTTCCCAGGTATAAAATAATTTGTGCCTATTAATGAAATCAAAGGTAAATTGTTCTCCCAGTGATAATGCCTACAAAGGCTATCTCATATTCTAAAGACATTTCTTGTCAGTGAATTTGTGCTTTTTGAAAAATCTCTATAAAATCATGGAATCCAAACCATCCTACCTAAATCTACTTTACTTTGTGCATACTCTATCTCATGTCTCTGAAACACAAAGAGTCCTTGGCTTTTTCTCTCTTCCCTCTTTAGAGTACCTTACCATGGCTTTAGCTTATAGCTTAATAAAAGAAAAATAACATAAGTAAACACATATAAAAATTGTTTTTTAAATGTATTTTATTTATATAGAAATATTTATTTGCTTTAAGAAAGAAGATACACCCAAAAATGCTACTCCCTTTTGAGGCACTTATTGAAAATGACAATATCTATTTATATTATATAAACTGTATACTGTATATATGCAGTGTTAGGCATTATTGTTTTCAAAGTAATATATAAAACTATGGATACAATTTACTTGAGTTGAACACTGCACAGATGTTGCAAAGCAGTAGGAAAAATGACTTTTGTTTTTATCACAGCAGCAGCGGAGACCACTACCAGTTGCAAATTCTGAACCAGTGATTTTAATAGGACATAAATTAAACTGCATATCTGATATCCTTCAAAACAAAATAGAACATACAAATTCCTTATCGGTACCTACCATTATATAGTATATACATTTTTTATCTTGTAGTATTGTACAGGACACTTGGCTGTAGTTATAGATTATGAGTTATAATATGCAGACTACCTTCAGGTTCAGTGCATGCTCATATAACCCCACCCGCTCCGTGAGACTCCACAGAAAAAGAAGGGAGGCACCTGGGTAAGTAAAAATTCCCTTTATCATAAAGGGGTTTTTAAAAAAAATAAACAATGATACTCACCTCTAAGTTGCAGCATCGGTGTGCAGTGGTTCCTTGTCGGCTCTAAGACCAAGAACTGAGCTCAGTTTTCAGTCTGCTCAAAGCAAGAGCAGTGATTGTCAGTCAGTTCTCTCCATTCTGCTCCTTCATCGTTCACTGGAGCGCCCAGCAGGAGAGGGGGCGGGCGCAGCTGGCTCTAGCAGGCAGCTGGATGCATCCCGACATATGGTAAATCTGCTTTTGTTTTTGAACAGATGCTGGCAGATGGGAAAGTATGAAGAGGGGAGGGGCAGAGATAGAAACACTTTTTTTACCCCATTGAAATGACAGATTGGACCCAGAGGTCCGGGACATCCAGACTGGCACAAATGCCAATAGACTTACCCCCACTCCAAGGAGTAAAGGTGCTCCTTTATTGTGAGAAGGGCTTCTGGGTAGGCTTGTTTGACTTAGTGGACCAGGGCTTGTGACAAAAGGAAGTGCTAAGCCTTGGTTTTAAAGTCAACACCTGGAGAAAGCAAAAGGGTCCCTTTCCTTGAGCAGTAATAGTAGCCATGGAAGTAGAAGATGTAGGTAATTAAATACTCTTACGCACTAATGTGTTAGCCAGGCAGTTCAAAGTTCAGGATGGACAATAGCTTTCGGTCTTGCTTCCCTCCAGGATAGGGATATCCTAGCAATCAAACAAGAAAACAGAGCGCGCACCAGCCTTGTGTATTATCCTTTGACACATTTATTAAGAAAAAACATAATTAAAACTACTCACAAAGGTAGATGGAAATTCACACTTAGGTTAGGCTCTGAAGAAGAAGGTGTTACCTTTGAAACGCGTCAGCCAGCAGCGGTTTGCACGTCCTCTTCTTAGGATCTGGAGACTGCTATCAGTGGATGGACTGTCACAAGTCAAAGACTGTTTTAAGTGTGATTTTCCATTTACCTTTGTGAGTAGTTTTAATTATGTTTTTTCTTAATAAATGTGTCAAAAGATAATGCACAAGGCTGGTGCACCCTCTCTTTTCTGTTTTCTTGTTTAGTGGCAGTTGTAGCTTGGTAAATGAAAAGTATGTTTTAAGCAAAACTTTTTGATACACACATACAATTTATGTAAACAGTATAATAAAAATTAAGGCTTCGATCACATATATCAAATTGGATGCATTTTGAACCGCATCCGAGTCGCATGGCATGTGAACCAAACCGGCTTTCTGTGAAGCTGGTTCACAAATCTGCAGTGCAGCGCCAGTGCGAATTCAGTGCACATTTAAAAAGAGTCCTGTGCTTTTTCTGAGCACTCCAGTGCGGTTTAGATGCAAATTCCAGGTTCATTGCCTTCTATGGAACGCTTCTGAATCACGTCATCAGTTTTGAACAAGAATTGAGAAAAAAAAAAAAGCGTGGGGGTCTCCCCCCCAATCCATGCCAGGCCCTTCGGGTATAGATTTCAAGGGACACTCCACGGCAAAAAAAAAAAAAGAGTGGGGGTCCCCCCCAAAATCCATACCAGACCCTCATCCGAGCATGCAGCCTGGCAGGAACAAGCACCCCCCCAATTCATTACAGGCCACATGCCCTCAACATGGTGGGGTGCTTTCCCACTCCAAAGCACCTTGTCCCCATGTTGATGGGGACAAGGACCTCTTCCCAGGTGGAGGCTTTTCAGAATCTTTGGTTTACATTCAGCTATTGGTAGAGATGCTGGTGGCAGCCGGCTCTGAAAATTTGCATGTGAACTGTATCTGAAATCGCAGCTAAACAGTTGCATTGAAAATTTGCAGTGAAAATGGACAGAAAATTCACATACACATGTGTGAACCCGGCACAATAGAAAAAGTTTGGGGTAACATTGTTGTAAAAACAATTTTCTAACATTCCTAAGGCTGGGATCACACTTGCCCGGTGAGAATTGTATGTCTGTTTTTGCTGCAAATAAAAAACAAGCATTTGTTCAGCAGTTCAGGTGCGTTTTTGATGCAGTTCTGATGCGAATTTGTAAGGCTCAGGACAGGATTTTTGTCACAGCTGCATTTTCAGTGCTTGCCAATACATAGAAGATAAAGGGTTTCAATTCCTGTAGTAGGAGAGAAATTTGTGCTGATCTCCTGAACTGAATCCTGAACACAACTGAACATATGTGTGATTCAGAAGCGTTCCCATAGAACTCAATGAGCCTGGAATTCGCACCACAGTGCTCAGAAAACGCACTGGACTCTTTTAAAATGTGCACTGTGGATGCACCGCATATATGTGAAAAGCTTTAATGGAAATCAATGTTATTTCACATGTCAAGCAAATTGGATGCAGTTCAAAACGCATCCAGAAAGCATATATGTGAACCGAACCATAATGTAAAGTCCAGCCAAAACTTTATTTCAGTTTTGAAAAGTGTGGTGAACAATCAGAACCTGTTTATTTACTGTTCTGTTACATATACACAGACAGCAATAAAAAGCAATACATTTTCCAAAAAAAAATAAATAAAAATAAATTCTTTCTATATTGCTGATGGAGATTTACCCTAATTCCTTGTCTGGTAAAACCATTATCACCATAACTGTAAGTGAGGGATAATGAAGCCCAATAGTGGTTCTAATTCTTCCCCACTCTATAAAAAGCTAAAAATTTTGGACAAACACATCAAGGAGCAGATCCATAAAGGAGAACATTTTAAGGCAGTAGTTAAATAACGGCCAAATAACTAAGTTGGCAAATTGATTCTGCACTGCATGGTAACATAATATCTGAGAAACCAAATCTAATACTGTGATTTCCTTCACAAAATACCTTTTACTAGCACTTTTCATATCAACAATTTTTGAGCAAAATTGGAAAGCTTAAAGTAGTATTAAACATGCACGGGAAAAAGTTTAGAGTGGACAGTGCATTCTCCAGGCAACTTGGTGAAGGGAGGGGGAGGAAGGAGGAGGAGCAGGGGAGTGCCTTGTCATCTCAGGCTATAGGGTTGTGTGTTTCAATTGAGGCACACAGTGTAGAAAGGCACAACTCCAGTCCCTGCATGCAGGGGCGGCTCCATAGTATACTGCAAGAGAGAGGAGCCACCCTGAAACAGGAAAACTGGGGCAGAAGCGGTCATGGCACGAGCCTAAATTGGAAAACATACAAGGAATAAAAGATGAAGAACTTGCAAACTACTGTATGTAAGTGATCAAATCAGTTGCTGAAAGTGCCTAAATATACTTTATCACCATTTACGTTTAGCTATTTAAAAAAAAATTGGCACAAGGGAGGTACTTACATTGAACGAAAAGTGTCCCTTGTGGTGGTTGTTGCTATGTTTGTTGAGAATTGAATTCCTATGCTTCCCTGGATACCCCTGCAGTTGTGATATTCCAGTGTTAATACGAGACTCTGAACCGGTCACAGGCTCTTGTCAAAACTGCTGACTATGCCTGCCCTTTCTGCCCCCTCTGCTTCATTCCTTAAAGATGTATTATTGCTTCCCGCATTGAAAAGTGCTCTATGAATGGAGTAGGAAGACCTTCCATTCATCCACCCGCCCTACATTAATAGAGCGCTATTGATTGCAGGAAGAAGTATTACTTCTCTTATGAATAAAGCCGTGCGGGAATGGTTCACACTTTTGATGAGTACATGTGAAAGATACAGCAGGTTGCATTTACCCGCAGCACTGGAAGATCACAGCTGCGGGGGTATCTGGGTAGTCAGAGAAATGCAGATTCATTCAATGTACTCTCCCTGGTGCTGATTTAGAAAAAAAAAAAAAAAAAACTAAACTTAAAGAGGAACTTCACCAAGTGTTCTAAACATTCAAAGTCAGCGGCTATAAATATTGTAACTGCTGTCTTAATGTAGATGATTCTTCTCATTGCTACTGGTCCTCAGTGCCGCCATCTTGGATTTGGCTGTGACTTCCTGATGAATCATGGCTGTCTCTACACTGATCATGTGCAAGATTGCCTGGTGCAGGAGACCTGCAGCCTCCTGGCATTTTCAGGGAGGGGGCTGGAACAAGCGATATCCTCCTTGCCATGCCTCTGCAACTCTATTACAGGAGGGGGGAGGAAGAGAATAAGCAGTACTTCACTTTTTGAGTGAATTTCCTGCCCATATTATATGCAATCATGCTAATAGTTAGAACACCCAGTTTGACAAACCTTTCTTGATATAAATTTGAAAAATAGAGAAAATGTTGCCAATATGAAAACCATGTGGAATGTAAAATTTGACCCATGTCTTAGCAAGTGTATAAAATATCAGAATATAAACAGTATTTCACATAGCAATAAAGTTTGACTCTCAAATAGTTTGTTTCCCATGAGGATAATCATTTGAACATTTTGTTACAGTTGAATTCTCCTCTAGAAGCTGCTCTTGTAAAATCTTTTCTTTAGTTGTTTTCATTCATTGATGGAGGACTTAATTCCCATGGTCCATACTAGAGGACTATCGGTTTCCACTGTAACAATGCCACTGCCATCGTAGGTATTTGAGGTGCTGACCAAAGTTCCAAATGCCAAGACTCCAGCAGCTGAAAAGAAAGGTAAAAAACGGTTACTACCTGGAATTCTGAACATAACAAATGTTTTCTTCATAGCACAATTGTTCATATAAGACATAATATCTCATCTAACAGCACATGTGAATAGAGGTTATTGTAAGCCCTTTATCTCTGAGGGTTCTGATTCATCCAGACTATGGTACATCTAGTATGCTCTATGCATATGTACTATGAGATGGAATAGTAATAACTTGGCAAGCAGATGACGACTTTGCAGCCTAATTTATCTCAATGTTCCCAGATTTCTTGAATGTTAATATTTTCAGCCAAAAATTGAATAATATATCATCTAAAAATCATTGCATTCTGAAAAATTATAATAAATTATCCATGATTACCAAAAAGATTGGAAGTTTAATAGGCTGAAGACACAACTTTTTTTTAGCAGTTCTGTATTTTGGTCACTAGGTGGCAAAATTCACCTATTTTTGTGAACCTTGCAGCTTATAAAAAAAAAAAAAAAAAATATACTAGAATATTGGAACAGACAACGGAGTCCAGGATTTCCCAAAGTCTCCCTGCGATAGTACTGTATGGAACCTTTTATGAGTACACTGATCTCTCTGATATCGCTGTCTATTCTAAGACTGATAAAAGAGAATATGCCTTGATAAATTCCTATCTTTTCTGTATTCTCACAGCATGTTATTTCATAAAGTGCAGAAGGAAAAACTGTAGTCTTTTTATTCAGAAAAAAAATTTGGTGTATAGTACAGAAAAGTAATAAGCTAAAGGTCATATTTCATGCATCATAAGGTGATCAGGGGAAAAAGGATCTACCTATACACAGAATTACAAAAGTATTGAAAGTCACAGCAAAAAAAAAAAAAAAAAGGGAAAAAACATAATAATAACTCATATGGCAATTCTATATATGGAACAGTCTCCTAATATATTTTACCCATGTTTCTTATTTTGTCCCATGCTAGACTGTATTTCAAGAAATGCATTGACTGCACACAGGGTTAAATAAAGCCATTACTATTTTCTTCATGCACTACAAATGGATAAAATATTGTCCTCACTGATATTAATATATACACACAGGTGCATCTCAAAAACTTTGAATATCATCAAAAAGTTAATTTATTTCAGTAATTCAATTCAAAAAGTGAAACTCATATATTCTATAGATTCATTACACAGAGTGACATATTTCAAGCATTTCTTTCTTTTCGATTTGATGATCATGGCTTACAGCTAGTGAAAACCCAAAATCCAGTATCTCAGAAAATGTGAACATTACATAAGATCAATAAAAAAAAAAGGATTTTTCATACAGAAATGTTGGCTCACTGAAAAGTATGCCCATGTACAGTATAGTATGCACTCAATACTTGGTCGAGGCTCCTTTTGCATTAATTATTGCATCAATGAGGCGTGGCATGGAGGCGGTCAGCCTGTGGCACTGCTAAGGTGTTATGGAAGCCAAGGTTGTTTAAATAGCGGCTTTCAGCCAGTCTGCATCGTTGGGTCTGGTGTCTCTCATCTTCTTCTTGACAATACCCCACAGATTCTCTATGGGGTTTAGGTCAGGCGAGTTTGCTGGCCAATCAAGCCCAGTGATACCATGATCATTAAACCAGGTATTTGTACTTTTGGCAGTGTGGGCAGGTGCCAAATCCTGCTGGAAAATGAAATCAGCATTTCCATAAAGCTGGTCAGCAAAGGGAAGCATGAAGTGCTCTTGAATTACCTGGTAGAGGGCTGCGCTGACTTTGGACTTGATAAAACACAGTGGACCAACAGCAGCAGATGAAATGGCTCCCAAAATCATCAATGTCTGTGGAAACTTCACACTGGACCTCATGCAACTTGAATTCTGTCCCTCTCCACTCTTCCTCCAGACTCTGGGACCTTGATTTCCAAATAAATGCAGAACTTACTTTCATCCAAAAAGAGGACTTTGGACCACTGAGCAACAGTCCAGTCTCTTTTCTCATTAGCCCAGGTAAGATGCTTCTGACGTTGTCTCTGGTTAAGGAGTGGCTTGATAGAAGGAATGCGACAGTTGTAGCCGATGTCCTGGATACGTCTGTATGTGGTGGCTCTTAAAGCACTGACACCAGCCGTAGTCCTCTCCTTGTGAATCTCCCCCAAATTTTTGAATGGCCTTTGCTTCACAATCCTCTTAAGGCTGCGGTCCTTCCACTCAACTTTCCATTAATATACTTGGATACAGCACTGTGAACAGCCAGCAATGACCTTTTGTGACTTTCCCTCCTTGTGGAGGGCACCAATTACTGTTTCCTGGACAACTGTCAAGTCCCCATGATTGTGTAACATACTGAACCAGACTGAGATACCATTTAAAGGCTCAGGAAACATTTACAGGTGTTTTGAGTTAATTAGCTGATTAGAGTGTGACACCATGAGTCTACAATATTAAACTTTTTCACAATATTCTAGTTTTCTAAGATACTGAATTTTCAGTTTTCACTAGCTAGAAGCCATCATCGTCAAAATTAAAAGAAAGAAATGTTTGAAATATATCACTCTGCGTGTAACGAATCTATAGAATATATAAGTCTCACTTTTTGAATTGAAATACTGAAATAAATTAACTTTTTGATGATAGTCTAATTTTTTTAGATGTATCTGTACACATACCAGCTCATTAGTCAACTTACATACAGCAGTTGCCTTTGCTATATGGCAAACCTAAGATTTCAGCCTGAAGCTGTGCCATGACAGCTGCACTGTAAGGTTCTCCAGACACGGCTGTTGTAGGTAGCTGGGGGGCTATAGTCAGTGTACTGGTGCAGAGGAGGGAGGCAGTAAAGAATAAGTTCACAAAAAATATATACTTACTGTTCAAAAACCCACTGCTTTTAGCGGACACCTATAGACTTTTTATAGAATATAGATCAACTTAATGTTAACAATTCTTGTCAACCTATGTTAATCTATTAAAAACAGTTTTTGTGTATCAGTTGTGATTATTTCTGTATATAGGTGCAGCCTTTCTGACTTTTTTTGATTGAAAACAATAGACTTACTGCATTAATGATTAGTAGGTTAGAGCCAGGCTATCTAGGCTGGAAGTTAGGGAATACCAATATTTTATTTTTGGAAAGAAAAAGGTATATTTCTATTCAAAATAATAATGTGATTTGACAATGCCAACATGTGGATTTAAAGGTTAGGTTCACTTTAATGGGTTTTGAGCTGCATCCTTTCTAACAATTGTTAGTTTGTCCAACTGAAGACTAAGCTGTGTGATAAGACATGATTAAATCCTGTGTTGCATCAGTTTTATTTTGCTTCTTTTAGCACAACTGAAAGCTGAAATAATGGAATAAGTGAAAAGGAGACTAGAGCTCCACCTACTGACTAAAAAGAAGAACACAATATTTGTATGCAATATTCTTTAACTACCGGATATGGAGAAGAAAAATATTTGAATGCCTGGCTGAAAAAAGAAACTAAACCACTATGCATTCCCATTAAGCAAAGTTCGTTTTAAAATGTATGTTTATTGAAAGTTTTCCCTGTGCACAATTGAAAAACATAATGAACCATAGTATTGCTATAATTATGATACACCTTATTTTGTGTAAATTCTGTGCTATGTTTGAATAACATTTACCTATCCTTCTATCCTTTAACCAATTAACTCTGTAGCACTGAAAAGCACTAATTACGAAAAGTAGTAAGTACGCTCTATGATGCTTCACCTCTGCCTTTGAACATACGCAGTACACAGAAACATATTTTTATGGTGATCCTCGGGCCTCATTAGGCCGTACAAAGTGGATTAATGTTTTAAATATGCGGATTCAGCAAAGAAGACTCTTTACTGTTTAGATAAATCCATCTTGTGGCCTAATTTATTATCTTAAGCTCTGCACAGTCAGCAGTAGCAGTCCATGAAGATGTTTTATCAAATATTATCCAGGTGCAAGCTGTGCGCTACAAAACTGCAGGGCAAAGCTCCATTAAACATTATGCTGGCTGAAATGGTAATACTAAGAATATACGTAAGGACAATGAACTGTGGCAACTGGATACTGGAAACCTGTACCAATTCCCTGTGGCTTATATTCCAGATGGTATGCTGGAGTTTTAAATAAATTTATTAGTTTTCAGGCCATTTAAATCCAATGTATGACTCCACTTTTTTATGACTAATTTGATACTATAAGCCTAAGGGATGGTAGTAAATTCAGTATTTGCTGCACATCTTTAGCCATAATTCCTGTAAAAGTTTTTTGAAGCATCAGTTTTGTTTAATAGGAAATGTTCAATTTTGTCTGCTAGATATATTGTTTGTCTACAGCGGAATACCACTGTTACCCACACTGGACTACTCACATGAATCAATATTTTAGTTTCAGATTTTCAAAAATAATGGGATTAGTGGAAAACACTTTAACCACTTGTCTTCCGGAAGATTGACCCCCTTCATGACCAGGTCATTTTTTGCTTTTCTGGCACTGCGTTACTTTAACTGAAAATTGCGCGGTCATGCAACGCTGTGCAAAAATTAAATTGATATAGTTTTTTCCCACAAATAGAGCTTTCTTTTGGTGGTATTTGATCACCATTGTGTTTTTCTATTTTTTGCGCTATAAACAAAAAAAAATACCAAACATTTTGAAAAAAAAAAACCAAAACAATATTTTTTACTTTCTACTATAAAATATAACCGATAATAAAAAAAAATCGAATTTCTTCATAAATGTATGCCAATATGTATTCTGCTACATATTTTTGGTAAAAAAAAGTCTCAGTAAGCGTATATTGATTGGTTTATGCGAATGTTATAGCATCTACAAACTATGGTATTTTGGAATTTTTATTTATTTATTTTTATACTAGTAATGGCAGCGATCAGCGACTTATAGCGGGACTGTGATAGTATGGCGGGAAGTCTGACACTAATTGACACTTTGTGTTAACCAATGACACTAATACAGTGATCACTGTTAAAAACATGCTCTGTCACTGTACTAATGACAATGGCTGGGAAGGGGTTAATATCTAGGGCGATCAAAGGGTTAAATGTGTGCGTAACAGCACTTGGTGTGTTTACTGTGAGGTGCTTTTACTAAGGGATGTGCTGGTTTTTATTCTCTGCTTTGCAGAACCCCCCAGATGATGTCCTAGGTGATGAAATGCGTTGGGTCGGACCCCACTTCTGCCATTTTATTTGCACAGCGCTGTTTTTTATCCATCTACATGTGAGTGTATTTCCTTTTTAAAATAAATTTTGGTACTTATTTTTCATACGGGATTACACTATGTGGCCTCTCTTTGTTTTCTCCTTGTCCAATGTAACTACCATCTACTGCGGACAACACTCCTGAGACTTACACCATTACACGGAACATCCCTGGACCTACTTCCATTGTCTACGGATTTCCAACAGCCGTTCAGGATTCAAGCTTGTTTGACCCAGTTGAACGTATGTTATATTGGGTTCAAACTTTCCGGTAAGCCTCTTCTTTGCTGGTGGTGCTGTCTTGTTAGTTCAGATGATTTCCGCATGTCGATACGTTTTATTATCAAGTCACACGCATACTGAGGACTATCATTTTAAACATCTATATGTTATATTCTTTGAGGACTTTGAGGACCTTTTCGTTCTACTTTCTATGTCCCCCCCTTACACATTTTGATGTGCCGATTTGAAGAACCTATTGGTTTCCACACCATACAACACATGGTTATTTGTTTTTTGTCTTATTAGCGCTACACTCATTCTGTTATTTGATGCATGCTTATATCCCATTGGCCGTGTTAGCTGCTTGTTATTTGGTTAGCGCAGAATTACTTGTTTTACTTTGTAAGCAAGAACCAGTACATCCCAGCTGACAGGACAGAGCTCTGTATTGTTTACATACATAGAGCTCTGTCCTGTCTTCCTCCTCGCCGATCAGCGGGTCATCCATTGGGTGGCACCCACTGATTGGCTTGTGCTGTGACTAATCACAGCACAGCCGGTGCGCCCCCTACCCAGAAGTGTTGGATCGCATACAAGGTACATGATCCGGCACAGGAGAGCCGCTCTGCCGCCGTACTCATATGGGAGGCAGTCAGCAAATGGGTAAAGCCTATCTCCAGAGAAAGGAACTATCCTCCTTTGCAGTGGGGTTGCCCCAGCACTGCAAGGGTTAAGAGCTTGAAAGGTCTAGGGAACAGGAAAAGTAGTTTTACTCAATCCTCCACTCCCCCAGCAGACAGCGCTCCCCTACGTTCCAGCAGTGAACTGTTCCTCAGCATCCTTACATCCAATGATCCCTGCATCTGTTCAGATGATGTTAGAGGATATCCAACTGCTGGAGCATAGAGAAAAAGAGACTGCAGGGATGAGTCATGCAATATGGAGATCCTGGCTGGAGTGGAGCATTAGACCCCATACACACTAAGATTTTCTGCAAATTTTTGTCTTCAGATTTACCAAAACCATGTAGTGCAAGGGCCTGCCTGATTGCATACAACTTAAAACTCTTAAGGTTTGACCTCATATTATGTGGTTTTGGTAAATCTGAAGAAAATCTAATAGTGTGTATGGGGCTTTAGGTAAGTAAAACAGTTTTTTTTTCCAGTCCCCTAGACATAAACAAGCATTTAACCCTTGCAGGGGCATTCCCACTGGATGGGAAGATTTTTACCTTCCCCAGAGTTCTGCTTTATGTCCTCGTTCACACCTATGCAAATGTGACAAGTCACACCCTATTTTCAGCAATGAAACCGTTCAAATCATTGAGACTCGAGATGCAGCGACTTTGAATAAGGTTGCTGCATTACTTTTCCGCAATTTCATTGCAACTTGCATTGATTTCGGAGATCTAAATCGCAATCATCTGCTCCTTTGAAATCATGCTTAAGTGGCGCGATTTTAAAGCCACGCTGGTGTGAACCAGGGCTGAATCAAACATGTAACAGAAGACAAAATAGCAAAAACACACAACCTCTTTTTTGAAAGTATTTGTATCACTACATGTTGTGTCTTCTGCAGAGGAAGGAAAATCTCCTCAGTTCAGACAGAGTTTTAACCATTCCCTATTCCATCCAAAAACTAAAAATAAAGTTTGGCTATAGATAAACTTTAATAATTAAACCACAACTAATCATCAAACATCAAGAAAAACTTTACAAAAAATTGGTCTATAAACATAGCATGAATGTCCCCCCTGGTAATAAAGAAGTTAAAGAAATATGGTTGTGTTTATTTCACAATGATGAGAACAGGAAATTTTATGATGTGATCATTCACAGCAGAAGACCATGCATTAACATATTTAATGCCAGATAAATAAAGTCATTTATCAAACTATTCTGACTTGTGTTGTTTGGAGTTTACTGTACTTATGATCAAGTCATGACAGATGATTTAATATCAATGTTGTGGTTGCTGCCTGCTTGATACAAACAGTTGGCAGAAATGTACAATCCCTTTACAAGAGTCCAACATGAGCAGTACCTGATCACTTAGCCCACACTATTCACTATGTTTCTTTACAAGATACCAATGTCCCACTGTTCGGTGCGATTTGCATAGAAGCCCTGTGCATCTTTTGGCCCATGTCAGGTCCGAATTCAGCCAAAAATTGGGGCTGAAATCAGACCTGAAATAGTAAACGAGGACGCACCAGTTAGTTGTTAAGTTATAAACTACCCAATTACTTCCAGCTTGCATGGTCAAAAAGCTAAATGCCATGCATAAATTGCATAGTGCATAGCCAGCACAACATTGCTCATTAAAGGGGTTCTAAAGGCTGAAGGTTTTTTATCTTAATGCATTCTATGTATGAAGGTAACAAACCTTCTGTGTGCAGGTTCCCCCTCAGCACTTACCTGAGCCTGATCTCGATCCAGTGATGTGCACGAGAGCAACTGCTCTCCCGGCTTTCTCTCTCCTCATTGGCTCAGACACAGCAGTAGGAGCTATAGACTCCCGCTGCTGCTAATAACAGCCAGTGAGGAGGGAGCAGGGGGTCTGGCCGAGCCCCACTCTGTGTGTTCATGGACACTCACAACACTTACTATGGGGGCACTCAAAATAAACAAATAAATGTTGCTCAGTGTCCCTATATGTGTACTTCACAATGTGTAAATTAATACACTGTTATAATTTATATAGTTTTTCTGTATGTGGTTTGAATGTGAATAGTGTATTAATATACACATTGTGAAATACAAATATAAGGACACTGAGAAGGTTTGGACTATATATGATTTATTTATATCACAGAAGGCTATATTATACAAGCAATTTTAAAGGGATAGGCGCAGCAAGAATTATTTGTTTATTTTGGTGATTAGCATTGTGGGAACACAATTTGGTTGTTTGCAGCCACCCACGATAATGATATTATTTACACAAGTTACTAGGTAGCACGGGAGAACACATATTTTTAGTTATGGGGGCACTCAGCAGGGGGGAGGAGCCCAGAGCGCCAGTGGGGGACCCAAGAATAGGAGGGTCATGGTTGCTCTGAGCAAAACTACTGCACAGAGCAGGTAAGTATACACTTTTTTTATTTCCTTTAGTATCACTTTTAGCACTATGTAAGCATGCAGAAATTCTCCCTGGTCCAGAATTAAAAAAAAAAAAACTAGAACACGACTATAATGGTTAATAAAACTGAAGTAAGAGATGCTACCCATTGCAGCTAATCAGCTTTTATGTAGCATTTTTTGACATGAATTATAACAATTAAACCCCTTCCCGCCGACCGTACGCAGATATGCGTACTCGGCTTTCGGGGGTTATACCGGGATGATGCCCGCAGCTGCAGGCATCATCCCGGTACCGTTGTTTAGAGCCGGCGATTGGCTATCCTTGTATAACAACCGATGCGGCTAAAAGCCGCTCGGCTGTTATACCGGAGCAGCGGGAGGGGACGACCCCCCTCCCGCCGCCTCCCACCGCTCTTACCGGGCCTCCCGGTCGATCCGGAGGCTCGGTGACCAATCCAATGCCTCCGGCGGCTGGGGGCGGGCTGGAACGAAGCTGTGGGCGGCTTCGTTCCAGCCTTCAAATTGTAAACGCGGAAGCGACGTCATGACGTCGCTTCCCTTTTACTCGGCTGCCAATGGCGCCAGTTTTTAAAAAGTACACAGCATTCAGAATCGCCGTTTTCAGCGATCTGAATGCTTTGAAGTGTAAAGGAGGGATGGGGGGTCTTTTAGACCCCCGATCTCTCCATAAAGAGTATCTGTCACCACCTATTACTGTCACAAGGGATGTTTACATTCCTTGTGACAGCAATAAAAGTCATCAAAACATTTTTTTTTTAAACACAATTTATGAATTTAAAAATAAATAAAATAAATAAGAAAAAAAAATACATTTTTAAAGCGCCCCCGTCCCCGCGAGCTTGCGCAGCAAAGAAAGCGCATACGGAAGTCGCGCACGCATATGTAAACGGTGTTCAAATCACACATGTGAGGTATCACCGCGATTGTCAGAGTGAGAGCAATAATTCTAGCACTAGACCTCCTCTGTAACTCTAACCTGGTAACCGTAAAAATTTTTTAAAGTGTCGCATATGGAAATTCTTAGGTACCGTAGTTTGTCGCCATTCCACGAGTGCGTGCAATTATAAAGCGTGACATGTTTAGTATCTATTTACTCGGCGTAACATCATCTTTCACATTATACAAAAAAATTGGGGTAACTTTACTGTTTGGATTTTTTAAAATTCATGAAGTGTCCCTTTTCCAAAAATTTGCGTTTAAAACACCGCTGCACAAATACCGTGTGATATAAAATATTGCAACGATGTACATTTTATTCTCTAGATTCTCTGCTAAAAAAATATACATAATGTTTGGGGGTTCTAAGTAATTTTCTAGCAAAAAATACGGATTTTAACTTGTAAACACCAAATTTCAAAAATAGGCTTAGTCATGAAAGGGTTAAATAAGGAATGATTGGTTGCTATGGACAATTTTCTTTGAGCCTCGGTATCAGAAAAAAGCGCTCTATGGGAGATTTACTAAAACTGGTGTGCACAAAATCTGGTGCAGCTCTGCATGGTAGCCAATCAGCTTCTAACTTCAGCTTGTTCAATTAAAACTGATGTAAACCCTCACATATGTCCAGTGAAGTGAACGGCCTCAGATGATACACAGAGATGAAACAAATCTCCCTACATAAGTTTTACATGTATATTTGCTGTCTTCAGCTTTATATACTGTTTAAAAAGTGCACGTCCTGTTAGAATTTTCTCTTCCTGATTCACCTGTGGGTGTGGATTCTTGCCATACACTGTGAGACAGCTGATTGGAGAAAAGGCATACACCCTCCTCTACATAGGCAGAGACTTGAAGAGCTGTGCTGTGAAAAGACCAGCACTCTGCTAATCTATTTATAGCACCCACCCAGACACAAATTTCAGGCTGCTTTTATCTCCTGTGTAGGAGAACTTGTCAGAAGTTATCATGCTGATAACAGAAAAACGGGGCAGGAGTAAGCCATGGGACTAAGGGCTTTAAAGAAAGATAAGAAAACATAACAGGTATATGTGCCCAGCTCAAATTTCATGAATGGGGTTTACATCCACTTTAAGCTTTGACAATAAAACCTGGAAGCTGACTAGTTTCTATGCGGAGCTGCAGCAGATTTTGTGTGCACCAGTTTTAGTAAATCTCCCTCTGTGTACTGCATGTTAGGGAGAGGAGAAGGGAATTAGCTTCATGCTTGCTTTGGAGCTGCTTTTATGCTGGCCCAGGGACACTTTTCAACAATCCGATAAAGATTTATGTATCTCTTACTATAATTTTCCATATCTAGGTAATGAATGATGTTCAACAAGCATTTCTGATTAAATATCTGTAGAACTGGCCAGAGGCATCTTTCAACATGCATAATGGAACATTACCGTCATTTAAGATTCTAAAGTTATTCGCCTGCCTTGAGAATGACAAAATGCACATATCTGTCAACATATGTTGCTTGGGGGCCTTTGGAGAACTGGCATGCTTTGGATTCACAGACCAGAAGTGACAACTCTTGATACTACATTATGGCCATTTTAAAGATGCGTTTTACTTCCTCTTTATTTCCCTGCAAAGGTAAAGCATAATAGGCTACTATGCATCGCATCGTAGCCCTTTATGTGTCACTTACCTGAAACCAAAGCCTTAGATGTCACCGCTGTCCCCACTAGCAGCGAGCATCCATCTTCACCCCTCTTCCTTCTGGGGCCGCGAACTCCGGCTCTGTGACTGGCTGGAGTCGCGTGATGTCACTGCCATGCATGCGCGCAGGAGCTGCCAGTCATGGCATGACCCCTTAAGAAACGGCACGGTCTGCCATTTCTAAAGTGCACATGCCCCATAGACATCGGCGCACGGCTTTTTTGTAAATATCTCCTAAACCGTGGAGGTTTAGGAGATATTTCAAGCACCTACAGCTAAGCCTTACCTGTAGGTAAAAGTGGTTGTACAGGGTGTACAACCACTTTAAAGGCTAATAGGTGTTGTCAAAAAAGGATACATGGAATTGCACTGCTATGGGGGACATGTACCAATGCTAAAAACATTTTTTGAAAAACTGTACAGCAGGAACAGGGTCCTCCTTTTAATGTTACTTGTAGGGCAACATTGAAAAACACCAATCCATTAAATTGCATGCTTTGGAGATGCCAATACCCTTTATGCAATGTTAGGAAACTGTATAATTTTCACAGACAATGTGAGCGTCAATGTATTCTGCCATCACATTTTCTATGTGTAGTTGATTTTTTACCTTTTACATTATTGCTTGGTTTAATTATACCAACAGCACCACTTTTTAACTCATTACAGCTCGGCAAAACTGGGGTTTATGGTAGTATTTGCTGCAACACCTGATTTTTTTATCCAGCGGTAAAAAGGTCTGTGGTGGAAACAGCCAAAACAGATCTAAACGCTATAGGAAAGTTTTCTCTGAAAGAAAAATAAAGCTAAAGCTCTACTCAGGAGAAATTGTCCAATAGCAGGACAGTTTCACAAAGGTTTATTAGGATTTTTTTTAAAGTAAGTAACAAAACCAAAAATATAAAAAAATCCTCAGGCAGGAGACCTAGGTAAATCAAGAGTGTTACAAATAAAATGGGGTAGCCAACCCCTTGAGTACAAAGTATTCAGTGCATATAATAGGTAAGAGGGGATACAACTCAACAACCAAAGTAATATGTAAGATCAGAAAAATCTGTATAGCTCAAATAGGGCTATAGTGGGTTTGTTAGTCCATGCTGAACGGAGTACTTAAGAACCATGTTCCTACTACTGGAGGTTCATAAAAGGAGTTGTCGGGTATGGATATAATCCAATATCTATTGTTACAGGGCCAAAAGCCCATAAAGATGATTGAGAGAATAAAAGAAAAAAGAAATGAGGAAAGAGGGAGGGAGACATGGATTAGTTAGGGGTGGATTAAGCTAAGCAGCCTCCACCTCTCTAAAGGGGGGGGTTAATATTTTGTGTAAGCAGATCATCTTAGGGTATATTTTGCTAAGGGTTTGCCATGTGTCAGGTGAAGTCTGCGGATTCTTGGTAATGCAGCCAGCATGCCCAGGTGTGGGTGAACTGGGAAGGGACAACATGAGCTATAGTTATGAGCTCTTCCATTTCTGCAACTTTCTAAATGCGTTTGAACCAGTCATTTTCCTTGTCAAAAGAAGTTTATTGAGTATACAATGTTATAAAGATACATAAAGTAAGTTTACAAGGATCTATAAAGTAAGCTCATTGTTTTACAGTAGGGTTTATATAGGTAAATATCATGAAATTTCAAATATTAAACATTGGGTTCACGTAAACCTAAATTAAAGATATATATCATTTCCTTAGTTACTTTTGTAGGTATTTAAATGATTTATACCTACTATACATATTGTTTACAAGTAGAGTGTATATAGGTCAAATAAATTCTGATAATGAGCTTTAATCGTAAGGTGGAGAAAAGGAAAGAGAAAGAAGAAAAAGGGTTGAAAGGTAGAGGTATGGTCCACAAGGTTGTCCCGCTCGTCAGTTTATTATTCTTTTTAGTTCTCTTTGAAGCCTTAGAATGGGTGTCTCTGTAAGTCATTTAATCTGTTACCATGGCAACAGGACAGAGTCATTGAAGTTTGACAGGAACTGTTGTTTTATCCAAGGATGCCAACGTTTTTCAAATTTTGGAATTTGATTTTGATCGATGGCAACCATCTTAGCATGGGACATTGTATTATTCATTCTGTGAATTGTTTCTGCTAGTACCAATGTAGGAGATTTCCATGCCTTGGCCACTGTTTGTTTTGCAGCCGTTATTAGTTGGATCATAAGTTTGAATTGAGAGAGTGTTAACCATTCCGGTTTTAGATTAAGTAAAGTTAAATATGGATCTGGTTGTATTATTTTTTTAAATATTTTAGATGCAATCACGAAGACTTCCTTCCAGAAGGTTTGGATTACTGGGCACGTCCACCATATGTGTAAATATGTGCCTATTTCTGGGCATCCTCGAAAACAAAGAGCTGAGGTATTAGGTGAATATTTTGCCACTCTAGCGGGTACAAGGTACCAGCGAGTTAGGACTTTATAATTTGTCTCCAGTGCTAAGATGTTGGGTGAAGATGACTTAGATGTGAGCCATATGTTAGACCAGTCCGTTTCTTCTAAAGTTCGTCCCAGGTCCTCCTCCCACCTCTGAACGTAAGAGGGTCTATTAAGATTTGCTACTCCATATAATTGATTATAAAGTGATGAAATTGTACCTTTAGCAAATGGATCTTTTGTACAGATTGATTCAAAAATGGATAATTGGGATAATGGTGTATCCCCCTTTAGGAATGGTGTATAGAAATTTTTGATTTGGAGATATCTAAATATCTCAGAGTTTGGTAGATCATATTTTTCTCTAAGCGATGGGAATGAAAGGAATGATTTAGATGCTATGAAGTCATTTAGTGTCTGAATGCCTGATGTTGTCCAAGCTTTAAAAGAATTTGGGTAGATCCATGCCGGATAAAAGGCCGGATTTCTGATAAAAGAAAGGAGAGGATTGTGTGGAGATTGTAACTGATATTTGGTTTTTAGTTTATCCCAGAGAGATAAGAAGTGTTTAGTTATGGGATTATGAATTTTAAAGCGGTCTTTAGGATCAAGCCATAATAAATTTGATATTAATAGAGGGTCATTTTCTGAAGCCTCTATAAATACCCATAATGGGATTTCCTGTTTTGCATGGTATTTGGACAGACTGGCCAAATGTGCTGCTCTGTAGTAGTTAGTAAAATTAGGGTATCCTAGGCCTCCTTTATTTTTGGGAAGATGTAGTGTGTGTATAGGTATACGTGGTTTAGAAGAGCCCCATATAAACGAAGTTGCTCTTTTTTGTACTATTCTCAAAAAATAGGAAGGAATTGGAATAGGGAGGACTCTGAATAGATAAAGCAATTTGGGTAGAATAGTCATTTTGATTGCATTAATCTTCCCTATCCAGGATAAAGGAAGTTGCGACCATTGTTTTATTAGATTTGTGATCTGTCTTAATACAGGAGGATAATTGGTTGAGAATAAGTCAGAATGAGATGCTGTTAAATGAATTCCAAGATATGGGATTGATTTTTCTGCCCATGTGAATGGGAGTGCAGCCCTAGCCGGGATCAATTCCATGTTTGTGAGTGAAATATTAAGCACTAGGCATTTCTTAGGATTAATCATAAGGCCGGATAGGGCTGCAAATCCATCAAGAGCTGGTATTAAGTTAGGACCAGAGACCTGTGGTGATGATAGAAAAAGTAATATATCGTCTGCAAATATACATAATTTGTGGGTAATACCTCCTACTTCAATGCCAGTTATAGTTTGGTTTGTTCTGATGTATTGGGCCATGGGTTCGAGTATAAGGGCAAATAATAAGGGAGATAATGGGCAACCCTGTCGGGTACCTCTTTCGATATTAAAGGCTTCAGATTTGTATCCAGCATATTTTATATAGGCTTTGGGTTTATTATATAATGCTTTGATCCATGTTAAAAAGTGGGGTCCAAAACCCCATTTTTGTAATGAATATTGCATATATTGCCAGGATACTGTGTCAAATGCCCTCTTAATATCGAGAGATAGAAAACATAAAGGGATTTTCCGTTTTTTAGCAATATGTGCCAATAACACTGCCCTGCGTACATTATCGCCTGCCTGTCTATTTGGCATGAAGCCTACTTGATCTCTATGTATTAATTTTCCTATAATGCTATTGAGGCGTTTTGCTATTATTTTTGCTAATAATTTAATATCGAGGTTTAACAGAGAGATAGGCCGATAATTCACACAGGAAGTATCATCAGAAAGGGGTTTTGGGATCATACAAACAATTGCCATTAGTGTTTCTTGCCGAAAAGAATGTCCATCTAGAAGTTTGTTAAAAGTTTCAGTGAGAATGGGAGAGAGTATTTCTGAGAATGTTTTATAGTATAAAGCCGAGTAGCCGTCTGGGCCTGGTCTTTTGTTAAGTTTTAGGTCTTTTATGGCGTTAGCAACTTCATCTATAGTTATAGGCTCATCCAAACTGCTTTTTTGATTCTGAGATAACTCAGGTAAGGTTATTTTTGAGAAGAAGGATTCAGCCTCTGTAGGATTAAATTCATTGTTTGTCTTGTATAAAGTTGCGAGATGTGAGTGAAATTTATGGACTATTTTAACTGGATTACAAGTGTAAACATTTTTTGATAATTTCAAACGTATTGGTTTGAAAGATTTGTTAGTTGAATTTAATGCCCGAGCCAAATATGTACCTGGTTTGTTTGTATTCATGTAGAAATTGTGTTTGGAGCGTTTGAGGGATTTATCAACTGACTCAGTGAGAAATAGATCGTATTCCAATCTAGATTTTTCCAGATGAGATTTTGTACTCTGAGATGGATTATCTTGAAATGATATGTAGGCTGCATTAAAATTGAGTTCTAGTTTTTTTGCTAGATTTTTGCGTTCCCGTTTAAATAGTGCCATTTGTCTTTGTATTGTACCACGCAAGACAGGCTTATGAGCTTCCCACAGTGTTATTGGGGAGATGTCTGTTGTATTATTAATTGATATGTATTCCTTTAAAGCTTGTTCAATGGCCATCTGATGTAGTGGGTGTTTGAGCATTATGTCCGGTAAGTACCACGTTGGGTCATGCGCTTTTGGTATGGCTGAGGCTATAGTAGTGTATACTGCATTATGGTCAGACCACGGAATCGGAATGATATCTGATGCAATAATTTCTGGTATCATTCCTATTGTTAGAAAAATATGATCTATTCTGGTGAAGGTTTGATGAGGGTGCGAGAAATAAGTGAATTTCTTTTTCATTGAGTTACTTTCTCTCCACGAATCTACCAGATTGTATTTGGAAAGAAGTTGAGAAAAAGGTAATCTAGAGGTTATTTTGGATGGTGTAAAAGGTGATTTATCTAGAAATGGGAGGAGGACCTGGTTCGAATCCCCACACATTATCACTGTTCCTATTTTGTGTGTATTAATCACTTGTAATATATGTGAGAGGAATGGTGTAGGTTGTTTGTTAGGAGCGTAGTAGGAAATCACCGTGATTGCTGTATCCATTATATAACCCATGAGTATCAGGTATCTACCTTCTGGGTCTTTAATTTCTGATGATAAGGTGAATGGTGTGGATCGGTGAAATGCAATTAGAGTTCCCCTTTGCTTGGTACAGGCAGAAGCCGTGTAAATTTGTTGATAAAAAGGAGAAATATATTTTGGAGTAGAATCTTTGGTGAAGTGTGTTTCTTGGAGGCATACTATGTGAGCCTTCTTGTTATGGAAAGTACGGAAGGCTTTGGTCCTTTTTTGAGGGACATTTATTCCCTGAACATTCAGGGAAAGTATATTCAGTGGTGCCATGGCAACAGATCAAATAGTTTTGACTTACTTTTTGTTCTGCAGAGCTGACTGCGCAGATCAACCTGTGTGGACTGAAGAGATGAATAGATAGAAAAGAAACCAGTGAATTCTGGAGTAAAGAGTAAACAAAAAACATATGAGATTAGATGATACATTGTATAAATTATTTTTTGCAAGTAATCACAATTTACCCGTGAAAGAGAATAAATATCTCTCTCAGGGGAATAAGTGCCTTCGTCACACTCCCACATAATATGGTTGGGAGAATGAGGAGGGCTAATGGGGGTACACGGATCTTCCGCTTACAGGAGAGAAGTGCTATGTCAAAAAACATCAAAATGATGTTTCATTAATTGGAGTGCAGAATATAGTTTTTGTTGAAATTATTTATTCCAGGGTGGTTGTATATGGTTAGTCTTGCCCTAGGCTAAATAATTCAGTTAGAAAGGTACTGTTAATAACTTTGGTATTGATGAAGATAGTTTGAATTATTTTGGGATTTTAACCCTTTTAGAGTAAACAATTACATATTTTATTCATATGTAACTGTTTAGATATGTTAACTCATAAAATTGAGGTTGTATTGCTTCAGATTAGAATAAACAAAAACATAATTATAGGAACTAGTTAGGTAATAATATATTTGTTTTAAGAAAAAAAAGAAAAAGCTTCCATTACTTCTGGGTTATTGAACATATTTGTCTTAAAAAGTAATAAATCTATTGTTATTACCTGATAATATATAACTGAACAAGAATTTCCTTATTTCACTTATATATTCTAAGGCTATATGAATCAGAAGTAATAAGAAATATAACTGGAATGTAACATGATCGCACACAGTGTGTGACTATCAGAATGCAGTTACATTCAGTTATAAATATAGGTTTTTTATAGAGAACCATCTCTTAGTATAATAAATGAAGAGATATCAGGAATTAGGATGTCAGTCCATTGAATCTTCTTGGTCCATGGATGATGTGGCATAACGGCCTTTTTTGTGAGAATGATGCTTCCCATTTTGTTCTGACATTTTCTGGGTGCTGCCTGAAGGTGAAGATGATGCCATTCTTCTGCGTGTGGGAGTGTTGCTGCTTGTGGGTTCTGTCAGATTTAATTTTAAAAGGGTTTGTTGTAGTTCATCTGCTGATCTGCTTCTGTAAATTGTACCTTGGTAGTTAAATCTGACTGAAAAGGGGAAGCCCCATTGATACATAATGTTGTGGCGTTGCAGTTCCATTAGTTGGGGTTTCATGGATCGTCTTTTAGTAATAGTAAGTTGGGATAGGTCAGCAAAAATTTGATAATTGTGTCCTTGAAAATTAAGTTCCTTTTTTTCTCTTGCAGCAATTAGTATTTGTTCTTTCGTTCTGTAATAATGAAATTTTGTGATTATATCACGTGGGGGTCCATCTTTCTTTTTGGCTGTGAGGGCTCTGTGTACTCTGTCCAGTTCTAAACCTTCAATAGGGATATCTGGCTTTAGTTCTTGTAATAGAGCAGTAATAGTAGATTGCAGGTCTGTCACAGTTTCAGGTATTCCCCTTATGCGCAAGTTTGAACGTCTGGCTCTATTTTCGTAATCTTCGAGCTTAGTTTGAAGTATTAAATTCTCTTTTTTTAATTGTTCCAATTCTGTTATATTTTCTTGGGTTGTAATTTCAATTTCATCCATTTTTATTTCTAAGGCTGCGGTGCGGTTTCCCAGCTCTCTTATTTCTTTGGTTAGGCTTTTTGTTATTTGGTCTGAGGTTTGTTTTAAAGCCTTATGAAGCATCTTTTCAAATTGTAATAATATTATTGGGGATGCTGAGGAGTCTTGTGGAGAAGTTTGTGAGAGGATTTGTTCTGTATCTGACTCAAATGGAGAGTCTTGCTGTGACATTTTCTGTCTGTGAGAGCGCCCTGATGCTGTATCTTGTGAGGTGACTGGAGCTGCTTCAGCTGCAGTGAGTGCCTGTGAGCTCTTTGTGAGGTGATTTTTATTTCTGCCACGGTTTCCTCCCAGTACCATATTTCCTGCCCAAACTTTCACAGTTTGTTCCCTGGGGCAAAAAGGTTCAAATGGATACCTTTTGAGCCTGCAGGCTCCGCTTTGTCCTTCTCTTCTCTCCTCAGCGGTGTGGAGCTCTAACAATGCATGTCTGCTCTGCTAGGCTCCGCCTCCTGCCCCTCGAACCAGTCATTTTCAAGTCACGTCGGTTTTAAAATATATCTTGCTGTGAGCTTTTTTTAATGTATTTTTGTAATGTAAATTTAAAGATTTAGATTTGTTTTAATTATATTTTCTAATGGTTTCCTTGTAAGGCTGTCCCTGCCCTAATCACACAATTAACATTGATTATTTTTAATCTTCATGCTGCTAGCATTAGTAAATAGATAGAAAAGAATACCATATGTATGTGTTTTAAATTTTTTTTTTTCATTTCTTCAGTTACTTCCTAGTTTTTTTGCCTAGGCAAATGATGTCATACATCCAAGGAGTCTTCAGCAGAAGAAGAGGGGTTTTCTCAGCTAAGCACACTCTCCTGTATGCTTGAGCTAAGGGCAGATGAATTGCAGAAAGTAAATGCTACATGAATCATTTGCCCTTACTCAAGATGGCAACAGCCAGAAATGCTATTGGGTTGTTTTTTATCCACTTCAATACAGGGCATTTTCACCCCCTTCCTGCCCAGGGAAAATTTTCAGCGCTGTAATATTTTGAATGACAATTGCACGGTCATGTAACACTGTACCCAAATGAAATCTTTATCATTTTTTTTCCTCACAAATTAGAGCTTTCGTTTGGTGGTATTTGATCACCTCTGCAGTTTTTATTTTTTGCACTATAAACAAAAAAAAAAAAAACAGTTTTGAAAAAAAAACCCACAATATTTTGTACTTTTTGCTATAATAAATATCCAAATTTCTTTAAAAAAAACAAAAACACATTTTTTCCTCAGTTTAGGCTGATATGTATTTTTCTACATATTTTTGGTAAAAAAAAAAAATAAATAATCGCAATAAGCGTATATTGATTGATTTGTGCAAAAGTTATAGCGCCTACAAAATAGTGGATAGATTTATGGCATTTTTTTTATTATTATTTTTTTTTTACTAGTAATGGCTCACAGTAGTGATCTGTGATTTTTATTGTGATTGTGGCATACAGATTGGACACTTTTGACACTATTTTGGGACCATTGACATTTATACAGCGATTAGTGCTATAAATATGCACTGATTACTGTATAAATGTGACTGGCAGGGAAGGAGTTAACACTAGGGTGCGATCAAGGGGTTAAATGTGTTACCTAGGGAGTGATTCTAACTGTGGGGGAATGGGACTGACTAGGGGAGGAGACCGATCGGTGTTCCTATATACTAGGAACACACAATCTGTCTCCTCTCCCCTGACAGGATGTGGATCTGTGTGTTTACACACACAGATATCCACTTTCCAGCTCTGTCACCAGCAATCGCGAGTGCCCAGCCGCTGGGCACATGCATTGGCTCCCGAGTGATGTGGTACACCCACTATACCGCCGGGAAGCCGAGAACGTCATATGACGCCCGCCCAGGATGGGAGATCCCACCTGCGGATGTCATATGACTATGGGCGGGTAGGGAAGTTATTAAAGTGATTTCTCAACAAAATAAAGCATGGAGACATGGATGGATGGGGGATTTTAAAAGTGTTTTAGCTTTGTGGTGCTCAGATGCATTGAAGATCCACTTTAAGATAACACAGAGGATGCAGCTATGTACAATTGCCCAGCAGCAGAATATTTTTGATGATGGAGAACTGTCAGAAATGTACAAAGAATACCGGCAGGTATTTTACTAAACAAGTTAAGGGACTGCAGATAACACAGAAGTGTAAAATTGGCCCACAGTAGGATAATTTTAAATGGCAAAGCTAGGCTTAAATTTACAATTGGCCAGCAGCAGAGTGTTTTTAATGACAGAGAATTATAGTAGATATAAACCCAGCCATAAAACATCTTAAATAACCTTTAATAGCTAGTAATACTAATATAAAGGTCCTTGTTTGGGCACTGTGTTTTGTGGTGACAGACAACACTCTGCCCTTGTCTCCCACAATCTCCTGTCTTTAAATCACCCTGTCACATACCCTTCTATGAAAAACTACAAGCTTCTGTGCTTATCCAAATTGCATATTTAACTGTTGTCCTATTGAATAAAGACCTGTTAAAAAAATGCAACCTGCAATTTATGCCATGTAAAAAAACAAATTTAACAAAAAAAAAAACCACATGAAGTCTGCTATGACTGTAGTGCATAGAGACAGGCTGAAAAAAAATGTTAAAGGTCATTAACAGCTTTTAGATGTAAAACCTGTCCCTCCCTCCACTCCCAAATTCCCGCAAATTCACAGCATTTTGCTACATACAGGACTTTTAGTAAGGGTTTACATCTACTTTAAGAGACCAGTGCCTACAACCCCTAGACAAATCTGTCCCTATGCATTTTATCAGCAGCACTTCTTATGCTTTCCTACTCACAGCTAAGTATATTGTCAATATGGTTGCTGGGAATCCAACCTTTTATAATGAGGGGGCTGGCTTATTTAAATATCCCTTTATTAGCCCTTCTAAGCCATCTAACCAAAGTTCAAAAGCCAGAAAGGGCATCATTAGTATTTGGTCAGCAGCAAGACATTAGTTAGCCATGTCTGCGAACAAGCTGGATTTGCCTTATGCCGTGTACACACGGGTGGACTCTTCGACCGGACTGGTCCAACGGACCGAATCCGGCGGACAATCCAACCGTGTGTGGGCTCCATCGGACCTGCAGTGGACTTTTTCGGTCAAAAATCTGATGGACTTTAGATTTGAAACATGTCCGGTCGAAAAATCCACTCATCTGTATGCTAGTCTGACGGACGAAAACCCACGCTAGGGCAGCTATTGGCTACCGGCTATCAACTTCCTTATTTTAGTCCAGTCGTATGTCATCACGTACGAATCCATGGGACTTTGGTGTGATCGTGTGTAAGCAAGTCCGTTCGTTCAAAAGTCCGTCGGAAGTCCGTCAAAAGTCCGTCGGAAAGTCCGTCAGACCAGTCTGGTCGAAAAGTCCGCCCGTGTGTACGCGGCATTAGACCCATGTTAGTCCTAAACCCAAATCTCCTGTCTAGTTACAAACCAAAGACATTAATATGTATTACTAATTCTATATACATAGACACAAAGGCTAACCAGAAAAGTTCAGTGTAATTAAAAAGCAGGAGATTTTATGTATGATTTGAAGGTACTAGGAAGCTGCATGGTTATTTCTGTGAAATCAAATGTAGAAAATTACCATGATTATTTATGCTCTTTGAAAAAAGAGAGGGAACTTAATAAGCACATTAGCAGTTCTTATGTTTAAGAGGTCCTTTAGACAAACATCTACACCTATTATTTCTATTACATTATATTGATTAATCACACACTTCACAGATCAGAGCTGTGAGCAGCCAATCAGAAAGGGAAGCAGACAGTACAATTACAATGCAATTCAAGACAGGAGGAATCAGAGGGCCCTGCCCATTAGAGCTTGCAATCTAGGATCTGAAAGTGCCCAAAAATCTCCTCATAAGGCAAAGCAATTGGGCCATTGTGTGATTTATTTTGCCCCCCAAACAAATATTTGTGGTTTTTCTAACACAGGATTATATTATGTGATTATTGTAGTTACAAAATACCAATAATGCATGGTGCAGAGTATAAGCAAATGCAGTTAGCTAGTCTGCCACTAGGTGTCTCTGTCCCAAATTAGTGTAGGGCATTATGTAAGTGGGTTTTAGGTCCCCCTTTAGACAAAGCCTTCCTGTAGTGATGTAATGGGTAGAGATAGTGCCCATATAAAGGCCAGGAGGGGGGGGAGCCTTAGTCAGATGGGGCATGGGAGCCAAACAGCCCAGAGCTGTGTGTATGTAGTCAGCTATTACAAAGGTCTTGCATAGGCAGAAGACCCAGGTGAGATAGTCTAACACTTAGAAAAAATAGGATTTTTATAACAGCTTACCTGTAAAATCCTTTTCTTTGAAGTACATCACGGGACACAGAGCCATAGTAGTTACTATGTGGGTTATATAGGCCACCTTTAGGTGATGGACACTGGCGCACCCTAACCAGGAAGTTCAACTCCCTATATAACCCCTCCCCCTACAGGGAGTACCTCAGTTTTGTAGCAAAGCAATACACGTGTATACCCAAAAAGAGGGGAGGGACCTCTGTGTCCCGTGATGTACTTCAAAGAAAAGGATTTTACAGGTAAGCTGTTATAAAAATCCTATTTTCTTAATCGTACATCATGGGACACAGAGCCATAGTAGTTACTATGTGGGATGTCCCAGAGCAATGACAACTGAGGGGAGGGAGACACAAACAAAAGTAGGGTGCCATCAGGCCTGAGGACCTATACTGCTGCCTGCAGTACACTGCGCCCAAAGATGATAGCCTCATGCCTTCTTACATCCATCTGATAGAATCTGGTGAATGTATGGACTGAAGACCAAGTTGCGGCCTTGCAGATTTGAGCCATGGAGGCTTGGTGATGCACTGCCCATGAAGCACTAACAGCCCTGGTGGAGTGCGCTTTGATTTGAAGAGGTGGAACCTTCCCTTCAAACCATAAGCTTGAATAATTACTTGCCGGTTCCACTTAGAAATAGTAGATTTAGACTCTGCCTGTCCTTTTCTAGCACCTTCAGGCAACAAAAACAAAAACATCCGATTTTTTTTTTTCCTAATCTGAGTAGTCGTCTTCAAATAGACTTTGACAGCTCTCACTACATCAAGAGAATGTATCAACCTTTCTTCCGTTAGAACAGGGTTCTGGAAAAAAAAATGAAGGTAGAACAATATCCTGTAAATAAACAAAAACACCAAGCGCAATAATGTTCTAGCGTGACATATACAATCAAATAAGTGTAAATCAAATGTATGTGAATGCACGTGCAATTAAAAAAAAAAATTTGTTGGATTGACAATAATATCAAGCTGCTATCAATTATATAGTGGTCAGAATCCCCTAAAAATTAAAGCATATAACATAGATTGATGCACTCTGATACAAAGTTCAATCAATGTGAGAAAATAATTTTTTGTGCTAAAAAACCAATGTGAAAAAAAAAAATTGCTACCAAATCGCTAAAAAATCGCATATGTATAAAATCGCAAATATATGAAAAAATTGCAAATATTTAAAAACTGTGTTCCTCCAGTTATACAAATCCACTGGAAGTGGTGCGATATCTCCAAAGTAAACTAAGCAACAATTGTGTATAAATATACTAAAAATGCGTTTACAAATAGTAATCAATCCAAATTAGTGCCAATAAATAAATAAATTAGATATATTCCCTGTGATAAGTGTTGAATCCTCCGTAATAAAAATAAATAAATGATAAACTTATAAAGGTGCAAAATAAATACAATTGATGAGTATAAATAGATAAATAGCGCCAATAGAGATTGATTAAATATAGATGATTAAATTCATAAGATAGGATAAGTAGCAGGCGACGGTTCAATCCTCAGTAATCTGGGATATCTGGATTTCTACAGTACTTATTTGTTCACCCTCTGAGCTATTTCTTCCACAGCCACAATGAATGGTAATTTTCTCAGTATCAAGTGGTTTTATGTAATATAAACAAAGAGAGAAAACATTGCGCAATATTGTTACAATAAAAGTTCACAGACAAAACAGCACAGGGATACACTCATGTGTGCCTGACTTGTTTTAGGCATGCAGATAAGCAGATAGGCAGATCTCAGCTGGCTTGTAAGGACAAGGCTTGCTACGCAAGCTGCTGCTGCTTGATACAATGTATTCAGCAGACTGTGTCCTAGGCTCCTCCCACGCGTTACATCACTGACACGTGACTTTCTCAAGGCTAACAGCCTGTTAAGATTTACAAATATTTGTTATTTATTAACTCCATATAGCCTTGAGAAAGTCACGTGTCAGTGATGTAACGCGTGGGAGGAGCCTAGGACACAGTCTGCTGAATACATTGTATCAAGCAGCAGCAGCTTGCGTAGCAAGCCTTGTCCTTACAAGCCAGCTGAGATCTGCCTATCTGCTTATCTGCATGCCTAAAACAAGTCAGGCACACGTGAGTGTATCCCTGTGCTGTTTTGCCTGTGAACTTTTATTGTAACAATATTGCGCAATGTTTTCTCTCTTTGTTTATATTACATAAAACCACTTGATACTGAGAAAATTACCATTCATTGTGGCTGTGGAAGAAATAGCTCAGAGGGTGAACAAATAAGTACTGCAGAAATCCAGATATCCCAGATTACTGAGGATTGAACTGTCGCCTGCTACTTATCCTATCTCATGAATTTAATCATCTATATTTAATCAGATTCTATTGGCACTATTTATCTATTTATACTCATCAATTGTATTTATATTGCACCTTTATAAGTTTATCATTTATTTATTTTTATTACGGAGGATTCAACACTTATCACAGGGAATATATCTAATTTATTTATTTATTGGCACTAATTTGGATTGATTACAATTTGTAAACGCATTTTTAGTATATTTATACACAATTGTTGCTTAGTTTAGTTTGGAGATATCGCCCCACTTCCAGTGGATTTGTATAACTGGAGGAACACAGTTTTTAAATATTTGCGATTTTTTCATATATTTGCGATTTTATATATATGCGATTTTTTTGCGATTTGGTAGCAATTTTTTTTTTTCACATTGTTTTTTTAGCACAAAAAATTATTTTCTCACATTGATTGAACTTTGTATCAGAGCGCATCAATCTATGTTATATGAGAACAATATCCTGGTTTAGATGAAAAAACCTGAAACCACCTTCGGCAGAAAGCTAGGATAAGGACGCAATACCACCTTATCCTTGTCAATAATTAAATATGGCTCTTTACAAGAAAGAGCAGCCAATTCTGATACCCTTCTTGCAGAAGATATGGCAACCAGAAAAACCAACTTCCTTGTCAAAAGGATCGAGGGAGTATGTCTTATCAGCCCAAAAGGCTGTCTTTGTAAACCTGACAAAACCAAATTCAAGTCCCAAGGTTTTAAGGGTGACCTAACCAACGGGTTAAGAAGTGTCACCGGACCAGGGAATGCGAAGCAAGTGGTCGTTGGAATAATACTGTTAAGGCCGAGACCTGGCCTTAGATGCCAGCTTCATTTCTAATCCTATTTACAGAAAGGCAAGGAATATACCTTCTAGGATGCCAACTCCTGGACTCACACCAGAGCATATGCCTTACAGACTCTATAATAAATGACTCTAGAAGCTGGCTTCCTTGTATTAATCAAGGTAGATCTCACTGAGCCTGAAAGCCCACGATTCTTCAGAATGTGGGTTTTAATAGCCAAACCGTTAAATATAGCGTTTGTAAGATAGGATGGAATACTGGTCCCTACGAGAGCAGGTCTGGACGTGGTGGTAGGGTCCATGGGTCCCCTACTGCCATCCTTATGATCTCTGCATACCAAGATCTTCTGGGCGCCACGGGGGCCACAAGAACCACCAACTTTTTTTCCTGCTTGATCCTGCGAAGAAGTCGTGGTAGCAGCAGAATAGGAGGGAATGCATAAATCAATGAGAACTGATCCCACGGGGTCACAGACGCATCTGTTCCATATACGAGTGGATCCCTTGTTTTTGACACAAAGTTGTCGACTTTTTTGTTGAACCTGGACGCAAACAGACCTACTCCCGGAATCCCCCATCTTTGGCATATAGGGAAAGATTTCGGGGTGAAGGGACCACTCCCCTGGGAACAACTGCTGGTGACCCAAGTAGTCTGCCTGCCAATTCTCTACCCCTGGAATGAAGATTGCCAATATCCGAGGCACCTGCTTTTCTGCCCAGGCTAGGGTATGGTTTACCTCTCCCTGGGCTGCATGACTTCTGGTGCCCCCTTGGTGACTGACATAAGCCACTGCTGTGGCATTGTTGGATTGAATCCTGACAGGACAAATCTGCAACCTGAATGTCCAGGCCCTTAGGGCTAAGTGCGCTGCCCGAATCTTTAGAATGTTGATGGGCAAGGTCCTTTCAATTCTGGACCATTTCCCTTGGACAGTTGCCTCTTCCAGGACTGCTCTCCCCAACCCAAAAGGCTGGCAGCTGTTGTTACCATCCTCCAGGTAACTGGTAAGAAGGATTTCCCCTTCTGCAGATTCTTGAATATCTTCCACCAACAGAGGCTCTGGCGCACCCTTTGGCGACAGACACTTTTGGAGATCTAGCGCTTTGACCTTCTTGTTCCAGGTAGACAGGATACTGTTTTGCAGCAGTCTTGAATGAGACTGAGCATAGGGAATCGCTTCAAATGAAGCCACCATCTTTTCCAACAACCTTATGCAAAGGCGAATAGAAGGACCCTTCTTTGCCCTGACCACCTGAACCAGCTCCTTTATGGAACTGATCTTTGCCTGGGGTAAAAGCCACCCTCTTCTGGGCTGTATCTATAACCAGATCCAAGTATTCTTAGTCTTCTTAATGGGTTTAAAGATCTCTCTAGGTTGAGGACCAAACCTAGGAATTCCAGGTAGCTGATTGTGGCGACCATGCTTTGGTCTAAGTGGGCTACCGACCTGTCTATTCAGAACAGGTCGTCTAGGTGTGCTACAATTGTTACACCTTGAGTCCTTAATCTAGCCAAATCAAGGGCCAGAAATTTTGTAAATACACGAGGTGCAGTAGCTAGACCGAAAAAGGCAATGATACAACTGAAAGTGACGTTTTTCTATTTCAAAACGCAGTTAATTTTTGATAAGCGGGGAAAAATAGGTACATGCAGGTATGCATCCCTGATGTCTCAAATGGTCTCTCTGGGACTGACATACCCCAATTGCCTCCACTGCAGGTTGAGCTGCTAAACCTGCCAAAGAGAAAATATTTTTGAACATGAATTCCAATTTTTCATCAGATGGATTCCTAAGCATTTGAGCATTGTCAACCGGACAAGTCAAATTTTAATTTACCGAGGAAATAGCAGCGTCAATTGCCGGTATACTCCACCTCTTAATACATTTTTTCCTCCATAGGATAAAGTGTTGAAAACTTTTTTAGGAGGGAAAGAATGCTTATCTGGGTGATCCCACTCAGAATAAATAAGCTTTCCCAGCAATGAATGAACAGGAAAAGCATGCACAGCTTGAGGTGAACCCAAACCAGAAGTGGGCTTTTCAACTGACTCAGTTTCATTTCACTTAAATGTGGAGCGGACCATTTCAGTAAGAGATTGCACCAGCAATTTCTCAGCCTGTGAGGCTGAAGAGGGTCCTTCCCCATTTGATTCCTCAGAAGAGGAGTCATCAGTCTCTGCCCGGTCCTCTGAGGGGGATCATCTTCCTTCTCCCAGACTTTCTCTGTTTGAGGGTTCTGGGTGATAGAAGGGACCTTAATGTGTTTTCTTCTACTTGTGAAGATGCGATTAAGGTCACTAATCTTTCTTCTAATCCACTCATGACTGAGAAAAAAAGCTCCTGAGTAATATATACAGGGGCTGAAATGCCAGAAGCAGTTGCAACCCCAAACCCCAACGGCTCACTCTGACCAGCCTCCCCAGGTTTTTCAGGGGGAGATGGCGTTGCAGAGGGAGGTTCCTCAGAGCCTGAGGGAGATCCCTTTGAGCCCCTATTTTTCGGGGTATTTGTGCCTCCCCTTCTGCCCATAGTGCTAAGCACAAATGCAGAGGTACTACAAGAAATGCACACCCACTGCTGAGCACTCTCACATGCAATCCATCTGTTCTGTGTCCCTCCTTTAGCTGCGTGCACCTGCAAAAAGCACACCTTTATAGCTAAGCATGGCCCGCGTTTGTGGGCTTTGAACCATGCCGACGCCACGCTAATGTGCTCCGTCCCCCCCTCCTCCGACCACCCCTTTCGCCCCCCCCTCATCTTTTTTTAAAAAAAAACACTTTCCAGCGCGAGCAGGGGGTCCCATCTGACCGGATCACACGTGGGGGGGGGCTGGGGCGGAGGAGAGAGGAGGGCAGGTGGATGGAGAGCCGCCGTAATGTCGGCGGAAACGGGAGTGGCACACCGCCAACCACCCCCATGGCCTCTAACCAGAAGGAGAAACTGTGGTGGGACATTCCTAAACAGAAAAAAAAAACATTTCCCACATCCTACCTGGAGCTTGGGCTCGAAGGAAGCGTGCAGCTTGTGACACTGAGCGAGACTTACCAGCATGGAACAGCCCCCGGTGGTGACTTTAGGCATAGCAAACTTAAAGGAGAAAACCCACATGAATTAGAAAAATTCCTTAGGAATCTCTTTTACCTTATCCAGCTGCAGGGTTCTGTGGTAAAACAGACCCAATCTTCACCGCTCACAGTGGGCTCCATTAAAAAATCTTCAGGGACAGGGGCCCTCTTTTCATTGGGGGATCCACAGCCCTGGGCCTGTAAAAAGCACCCCGCCAGGAATATGGCTGAAAAAAAACCCCAAATACTGGATCCCGGGTTCCAGTTCTCTAAAAAGAGAAGCGTTGCAGGTTAAACCTTGTTTCTTTGGACACGAGGCCCAGGTACCATTCAATTCAGCTTGGAAAAGACACTTTGAATGGATCTGGTTGCATGGCTTGCCTCAGCAAGGAATATTCCAGTGGAGCTCAGCACAGCACGTCTTTACTCATGACCAACACCTAAGACACTGGTGAAAAAACAAAGGTACTCCCTGTAGGGGGAGGGGTTATATAGGGAGTTGAACTTCCTGTTTAGGTTGTGCCAGTGTCCATCACCTAAAGGTGGCCTATATAACCCACATAGTAACTACTATGGCTCTGTGTCCCGCTGTAGTCCCAGCTGTAGTCATTCTGACTCAAAACATGGTCTAAGTGGACTGGGAATATAGTTTAAGCGGACTGCGAGCGAGATGCAAAAGGTCTTCTCTGCAAGGCAAACTTGTCTGTAAAAGTGTTCTCTGATGTCAGTACTAATTCCCCTGGGACTGACAGTGACATCTGGGAGGGTACCCGGCTGGGTAGAGCTATGGAGTGGGACATAGAAAGAGAGACTGGCATACAACTGTACAGAAGGCACCTTGTTCATGTCGACTGAAAGAGTAGGATGCTTCACCTTGTACATTTCAGTTTGAATAGAGCAGAATGCTACAGAATCTAATATACAGGGGGATGGAACCCAAGGAGAGGAGATGCTAAGGGAAGGTGGCTTATGAGTGATGTCCAATGTTCAGCTTTCACAAAGAACTGCTACAGTTTATCCACTTTTGTGCATGGCAATGTATACCAAAGACACCTGTCACTATGTCTATGTGATGTGTCACTGTCATCTCTGAAGAACATCAGTAAAGTGCATAAAAGATATTTCTTTATTGTACATCATGGGACACAGAGCCACAGTAATTACTGTATGGGTTATATAGGCACCAGGCACCTTTAGGTGATGGACACTGGCACACCCTAGACAGGAAGTTTAGCTCCCTATATAACCCCTCCCCTTACTGGGAGTACCTCAGTTTTTTCGCCAGTGCCTTAGGTGTTGGTAAAGAGTAAAGATGTGCTGGGCTGAGCTCCACTGGAATATTCCTTTGCTGGGGCAAGCTATGCAACCGGATCCATTCAAAGTGTCTTTTTAGGCCGAATTCAATGGTACCTGGGCCTTGGTATACCGCGCCGCTCCTGCCACCACCGCCATAGCACGGCAGTTCTCTTTCAGCAGCTCTCCTCCTCCCCAGCCCCCCTACGTGTCGATCCGGTCTGATCCGGTCGGATCAGACCCCCGCTCACGCAGGAAAGCAGTCTTTTTTGAAAAAGTCGGGAGGGAGGGTGCGGGGCTTAGCGCGGCGTTGATGTGCTTCAACGTTCACAACGCAGGGGCTTTGTAGGCTATAAGTACACCTTTTGCAGGTGCATTCGGCTGATGGAAGGACACAGAGCAGACAGGGGCATGTGAGTGTTGGTGACAGGCATTCCCAGGGCACGTTTACTTAAGCATCAGGCTGAGCCTTGATAGCAGCGGCAGTTGCTGAACTATTTGTTCAGCAGTGAGTGCATTTTCTGGCAGTACCTCTGCATTTCTGCTTAGCACTATGGGCAGAAGGGAAGGTACAAATACCCCAAGTACACACGACTAGTTTAATAAACTCCGAAGGTTTCTCAGACGAAACTCCGACAGAATTCCATTCAAGCGGTCTTGCCTACACACGGTCAATCCAAAGTCCGACCAAAGTCCGACCGTCCAGAACGTGGTGACGTACAGCACGTACGACGGGACTAGAAAAAGGAATTTCTATAGCCAGTAGCCAATAGCTTCCGTCTCATACTTGCTTCAGAGCAAGCGTCATTTTTGGTCCATCGGAACAGTATCCAGATGAGCGGTTTTCCCGATAGGAATTGGTTCAGTCGGAAATATTTAGAGCATGTTCTATTTCTAGGTCCGTCAGGATTTTCGAAAAAAGAAGTCAGATGAGGCGTACACACGATCAGAATAGATGATGAAAAGCTTCCGTCTGACTTTTTCTGTCGGACATTCTGCTCTTGTGTACAGGGCATTACTGAAATGGTTCGCTCCACATTTACGCTACCCTTAACTGGGTTTATGTATTCTAAGTGTGATCACCCAGATAAGCATTTTTTCCCTCCTAAAAAGTTTTCAACACTTTATCCTATGGAGGAAAAATTTACAAAGATGTGGGGTATACCAGCAATTGACGCTGCTATATCCTCTGTGAATAAAAGTTTGACTTGTCCTGTTGACAATGCTCAAATGCTTAGGGATCCAAATGATAAAAAGTTGGAATCCCTGTTAAAAAACATTTTTTCTTTGGCAGGTTCAGTAGCTCAACCTGCAGTGGCGGCAATTGGGGTATGTCAATCCTTGAGACACCACTTGAAACAGGTGCTCAAGGTTTTCCCTGAACTGCAGGCCCATGATTTAGCCGAGCTGCCAGGGGCTTTGTGTTTTGCAATTGACGCAATCAGAGATTTTATTCTTCAGACCTCTCGCCTTACGCTTGGGTTGGTGCATATGCGTAGAATCTTATGGTTGAAAAGTTGGTCAGCCGAAGCTCCATGCAAAAAGCTCCTGGCTGGGTTTCCTTTCCGTGGTGAAAGGCTGTTTGGGGATGATTTGGACAAATATATCCAAAAGATATCAAGTGGGAAAAGTACCCTTTTGCAAGTTAAGAAAAGGAGTAAATGTCCCTCATTTAAACGGGCTCTTTCTCCAGCGCCGGGGACATCAGCCAACAGGCAGTCACAACGGTTTCCACCATCAGGTTCAAGAGGTAAACCTCAGAGTCAACCCCAGGGACAAAAGAAGTCCTGAGGGAGGAAAGCTACAAGACAGAACACTAAAGCATCTTTATGAAGGGGCGCCCCCGCTCGCTCGATTGGGGGGAAGACTGCTACAGTTCTCAAGGGTCTAGCAGGAGGAGTTTCGAGACACATGGGTGGTCTCCACAATAGCTCTAGGTTACAAACTAGAGTTCCGAGAATTCTCATCTCCTCGTTTCCTCAGGTCAAATGTTCCCAAAGATCCAGAGAAAAAGAAGTCTCTCCTTCAAGTGTTAGACCGACTTTTGTCACAAAAAGTGATCATGGTGGTCCCCATGAAAGAGCAGGGGTTGGGGTTTTATTCAAACCTTTTCACGGTGCCAAAACCAAATGGAGATGTCAGACCCATTCTAGATCTCAAAGATCTAAACCGGTTCCTGAAAATCCGCTCTTTTTGCATGGAATCAATCCAATCAGTAGTCTCCATCCTACAAGGAGGAGAACCTCTGGCATCAATCGACATCAAGAATGCATACCTGCATGTACCTATTTTCCCCGCTCATCAGAAATATCTGCGTTTCGAAGTGGAAAAACGTTGTTTTCAGTTTGTAGCTCTGCCTTTCGGTCTAGCTACTGCACCTCGGGTGTTTACAAAACTTCTGGCCCTTCCTCCGGCCAGATTAAGGACTCAAGGTATAACAATTATAGCATACCTAGACGACCTGCTCTTGTTAGACCGGTCGGTAGCCACTTAGACCAAAGCATGGTCACCACAGTCAACTACCTGGAATACCTAGGTTGGGTCCTCAACCCAGAGAAATCTTCTTTAAAGCCAGTAAGAAGACTAGAGTACTTGGGTCTGGTTATAGATACAGCCCGGAAGAGGGTGTTTTTACCCCAGGCAAAGATCAGCGCCATAAAGGAGCTGGTTCAGGTGGTCAGGACAAAGAAGGGTCCTTCTATTCACCTTTGCATGAGGTTGTTGGGAAAGATGGTGGCTTCATTAGAAGCGGTTCCCTATGCTCAGTTTCATTGGAGACTGCTGCAAAACAGTATCCTGTCTGCCTGGAACAAGAAGGTCCAGACGCTAGATTTCCGGATGCGTTTGTCACCAAAAGTGCACCAGAGCCTCAGTTGGTGGAGGATATCTGCGGAAGGGGAAATCCTTCTTACCAGTTACCTGGAAGATGGTAACAACAAATGCCAGCCTTTTGGGTTTGGGAGCCGTCCTGGAAGATGTGACTGTCCAATGGAAATGGTCCAGACCTGAAAGGACCTTGTCCATCAACATTCTAGAGATTCGGGCAGCATACCTAGCCCTAAATGCCTGGACATTCAGGTTGCGGAATTGTCCTGTCAGGATTCAATCCGACAATGCCACAGCAGTGCCTTATATCAATCACCAAGGGGGCACCAGAAGTCATGCAGCCCAGGGAGTGGTAAACCATATCCTAACCTGGGCAGAAAAGCACGTGCCGTGCATATCGGCAATCTTCATTCCAGGGGTAGAGAATTGGCAGGCGGACTACTTAAGTCGCCAGCAGTTGTTTTTCCAGGGGAATGGTCTCTTCACCCTGACATCTTCCTGGCTATAGGCCAAAGATGGGGAATCCCAGACATAGATCTGTTGGCGTCCAGGTTCAACAACAAAGTCGACAACTTTGAGTCAAGAACAAGGGATCCACTAGCATACGGAACAGATGCGTTGGTGACCCCGTGGGATCAGTTCTCACTGATTTATGCATTCCCTCCTATTCTGCTGCTACCCCGACTTCTTCGCAGGATCAAGCAGGAAAGGAAGACGGTAGTTCTTGTGGCCCCAGCGTGGCCCAGAAGATCTTGGTATGCAGAGATCGTAAAAATGGCGGTGGGGGCCACATGGACCCTACCACCAAGTCCAGACCTGCTATCGCAGGGACCAGTGTTCCATCCTACCTTACCAACACTAAATTCAACGGTTTGGCTATTGAAACCCACATTCTGAAGAATCGTGGTCTTTCAGGCTCAGTGATATCTACATTAATTAATGCAAGGAAGCCAGCTTCCAGGGTCATTTATTATAGAGTCTGGAAGGCATATGTTTCTTGGTGTGAATCCAGAGGTTGGCATCCTAGAAAGTATGTTATAGGTAGAATACTTGCCTTTCTGCAAATGGGGTTAGAGATGAAGCTGGCCTTGAGTACTATCAAAGGCCAGGTCTCGGCCTTATCGGTATTGTTTCAACGACCACTTGCTTCGCATTCTTTGGTCCGTAGCTTTATACAGGGGGTAATGCGGATAAATCCCCCGGTTAGGTCACCCCTGAACCCTTGGGACTTGAATATAGTTCTGTTGGCATTACAGAGACAGCCCTTTGAGCCGATATGACATATTCCCTTGGTCCTTTTGATAAGGAAGCTAGTTTTTCTGGTGGCCATATCTTCTGCAAGAAGGGTATCAGAATCGGCTGCTCTTTCTTGTAAAGAGCCATATTTAATCATTCACAGGGATAGAACAGTATTGCGTCCTCATCCTATTTTTTTGCCGAAGGTGGTTTCAGGTTTTCATCTAAACCAGGATATTGTTCTACCTTCATTTTTTCCAGAACCCTGTTCTACGGAAGAAAATTCACAACATTCTCTGGATGTAATGAGAGCAGTCAAAACCTATTTGGAGGCGACTGCTCAAATTCGGAAAACGGATGTTTTATTTGTGTTGCCTGAAGGTCCTAGAAAAGGACAGGCAGCGTCGAAAATCTACTATTGCTAAGTGGATTCGGCAAGTAATTATTCAAGCTTATGGTTTGAAGAAGAAAGCTCCACCTTTTCAAATCAAAGCGCACTCCACCAGGGCTGTTAGTGCTTCGTGGGCAGTGCATCACCAAGCCTCCATGGCTCAAATCTGCAAGGCCACAACTTGGTCTTTAGTCCATACATTCACCAGATTCTATTAGGTGGATGTAAGAAGACATGAGGCTATCGCCTTTGGGTGCAGTGTGCTGCAGGCAGCAGTATAGGTCCTCAGGTCTGATTGCACCCTACTTTTGTTTGTGTCTCCCTCCCCTCAGGTAATTACTGTGGCTCTGTGTCCCGTGATGTATAATAAAGAAAATAAGATTTTTATAACAGCTTACCTGTAAAATCCTTTCCTTGGAGTACATCACAGGACACAGAGGTCCCTCCCCTCTTTCTGGTTACATGTGTATTGCTTTGTTACAAAACTGAGGTACTCTCAGTAAGGGGAGGGGTTATATAGGAAGCCTAATGGAGCAGCAATGGGCGTTCAAACAGGTAAATAAGTGCTACTGAGGAAGGGGGAGCTAAGTGCCCTTTTACTTTTCCATAAATGTGCAAAGGATTGTGTCACTTTAAGTCAGAAATATTAAAACTACAACTTAAACTGTGTGTCAGGTAGCTGATCCACAAACAATTATGTAATTTGTTTACCAGAATAAAAGGAAATAAATAATATTACAGTGTGATCTTCATTTTCTTCCTTAATAATAGGAAACAGGCTTCATCTTAAAGCTATTTTAATAATGGCATACAATTTCAGATCATAGCTAGAATATTATGAGCTGTAGTTATGTTCCTCGGCAAGCCACTTTTGCAAAACAACAGCACCTTCCCCCTTTGGTATCTGCAGCAGAAGGGAAAACTTGGCTAGCCAGAGTATGATAAGTGGTTGCAGCATAATCCTAAAATTAGATGGGGTAAGCTTTAATCAAACATAACTTCATAACAAACCGCTCCATTATGTAGGTCTTAAAAGTAAAAGCCATTTTTATGGTGCCAACAGAAATACAGCCTTTGCTTTAAACTGGAATAAGATAAGAGAATGCTGCTGTATTTTTTCACTTTGGTCATGCAAGCTATTATTAATGGAAAAATGTCTTATCAGAACAGAGGTTTGCTGGCAAGTGGTTTATTATAAGAAACATGGCTGTTCATTTGACAGCTCAGGAGGTGAAAATCCTTCTCACAAGATGACAGCTGATCAAATTCTGACAGTATTTTGAACGCCTGTCAACATTATGTATATAAACATTATCAAATTGTAGTTTTGGCTACAGGAGGCTACCCCTTTCCAAGTCTTCAGTGCTTTGGCCACTCTTTTAACATTTATTAATAGGAGAGGGAATGTCAAGTATATAACATGTTATGTCTGTTGCTTAAAGCAATTCAAACACAAAAACCTCTGACTGCGCATTTAGAAATGATCAGGCCCTCAAAGCTGCTTCTACACCTAACATGGACATACATGATGCAGTGTGTGACATATGATCTCCCCATAGGACGTGAACCATCCAAGCTTCTTTTAGAACAAAAGTTGGATATATATGCTAATCATGCACTCTTTTATTTTTGCACCAGCCCGAAGTATCTTTACTGGTACTTTTGAAATAGTTGGCTAGTTTTAGATTTTTACCTAATTTTGAAATTAAAGCAGAACTGCAGTTAAATAATAAAAAAAAAAAATCTTACATGAACTGCTTGCATCTTGATATTTACCTATATAATAGTTTCCTGTACAAAAGCAGCAAAGTGTTCAGTCCTGCTACAGTCATCAACCCCTTCACTTCTTTAACATTGGGAGTGGGTTTTCAGCGGTTGCTGGCCGCTCCGTAGAGTTCTCTTCCATAAAAAAAAAAAAAAAAAAACAGAAGCTGATCTACATTAAAAACACCCTAATGCATTTTACTCCATTTGGAGCTTATTTGTAGAGTCTCATAGTGAAGTTGCTGTCTGCTTCGTGGAAGGCAAGAAGATGTAGATGGAGGTGATGTCAAAGGCTGACAATGGGACTCTGAAGAGATGCCATGCATTGGCATAGTGTCCTATAGTTTCAGCCTTAAATCATGCTGACAACCCAACCACAAGATTAGCAGTATGTGGGGGGCATGGTCACCCAGCTACAGGAAGCATAATGAATGGCAGGTACTAGCAGGCACAACAGGTATTTTTTGCACTAACCTACTAAAATATCTTTTGAATGGTATAATTAACAGACCACTATCCCGAGCTGCCCTGAAATCTCTCTACTTCTGCTTGGAGGAGACTAGACACTCCTCTCCCCCCCCCACACACACTCCCATGCAATTACAGTACATTATATTACAAAGTCTAGGACTTAGGGGACTTACTGGCAGGCCTGGCATTCTCAATTGGGAGCCAGAGTTATGCAAATGCATACTCCCACAGCATGTGCTCGCTGCATACCTGGTTCTGGGGGAAAAGAAACCAGATTAAAAAGGTGCCCGACTGACATCTTATACTGTCAGATATTAAAGAGTCCTGTCACTTAAGTCACTATGTAGCACACAAAAATTAATGTTTAACTGAACCAGCTGTTCTGAAAAAAAAAGTAATTTAGGTATCAGATTAGAGCAGCTACCTTTAGAAGGTGAATGCAAAAAGCAAAGAGTGGAACAAGTTGCCACATTTTTCATAGGTGGGTGCATTTATACAAGTTTTAGCGTCATCAATAATAACACTTTAGAATATATTAGTGCTTGTTTACATTGATTGGGGACCAGAACCTGACTTCTGAAATATAGTTGATCCAGTTGAATTGTACATGTGAGGTCATAATAATAGCAGATCTCACCTGCAGGTAAAATTTCTAGTCCTGAAAACTCAAAAGTTGAAGGTAGACAAGAATTTCCATGTAAAAACAGAAAGTCCCATTAATTAAACACAAATAAGTAAATACACATAAAACTGTACTACTTGTGCACCTCAATGTATTGCACTTTGATGCCCTGTACACACAGTCCGATTTTCCGATGGAAATGTGTGATAGGACCTTGTTGTCAGAAATTCTGACCGTGTGTAGGCTCCATCACACATTTTCCATCGGATTTTCCGACACACAAAGTTTGAGAGCAGGATATAAAATTTTCCGACAACAAAATCCGTTGTCGGAAATTCCGATCGTGTGTACACAAATCCGGCGGACAAAGTGCCACGCATGCTCAGAATAAATAAAGAGATGAAAGCTATTGGCCACTGCCCCGTTTATAGTCCCGACGTACGTGTTTTACGTCACCGCGTTTAGAACGATCGGATTTTCCAACAACTTTGTGTGACCGTGTGTATGCAAGACAAGTTTGAGCCAACATCCATCGGAAAAAATCCTAGGATTTCGTTGTCGGAATGTCCGAACAAAGTCCGACCGTGTGTACGGGGCATTAGAAGAGATAGGACAAAACTGAAGCCCTTCCTATTAATCTTCCCACAGATATGCTCTCAACTTTACAGGAAAATTTCAAATATCGTTGGTGCACCCATTCCTTGAAATATCTTGGGGTCTATCTGACTTCCTCTTACTCCACTCTTTTTCAGGCCAACTTCCCTCCTATGTTTATAGAAATCAACAAATTATTAAAGTCATGGACAAATTTCCCCTTATCCCTTCTTGGAAGGATAAACGTCCTCAAAATGTCGGTGCTCCCTAAGCTCCTCTATCTCTTTGAGACCCTTCCAGTCAAGGTTCCAATGTCCCAATTAAAGTTAATCCAACAAAATTTCCTAAATTTTATTTGGAATTATAAATCTCATAGGATAGCTAGCTCGGTGCTTTTTGCACCCCGAGCAGGTGGAGGTTTGGGGGCACCCGACATAATCAAATATTATTACGCCTCCCATCTAAGAACAATAACCTCCTGGACATCTAGATATGCCCCTAACAGATGGTCTGAGATAGAAATGGGCATCACGGTACCCGCACATTGATGCTATATGTTATGGCCATCCTCGGATAAATTCATCTCTCAGTTACGTAAAATCAGCTTTACCCTCTCAATATGGAAAAGCTGCTCCGGTAAATATAAGGTTTCATCCCCATGCTCTCCTTTAACAAATATTACCTTTAATCCGGAAATCCCTGATAGCCTCTCGTATGATGCCATGCTGCCATGGACGAAAGCCGGTATTTTCCAACTACGCCACCTGGTTAACCCAGTGACCCGTAAACTCCTCACTTTTACTGACCTACAATCTAAATATAAAATCCCGAAAAACCTCTTTTACTCTTTTCTACAAATCCAACATTTTCTCTCCACCAAAATACCACAACTAACCCTAACCATCCCTACTGAATTTGAAATGGTGTGCTCCAGAGGCCCTCATGATTCTCATCTAATATCCACTATTTACAAAATACTACATGCTGCCTCCCCTGTCACAGAACAGACTCACACATATATGCGCAAATGGTCTCATATTTTAAACAGACCTATCCAATTAAGTGAATGGAAGAATATCTGGGAAAGTGCATCCAAGACATCTAGATGTGTGGCTCAGAAAGAAACAACCTATAAAATACTGATGTTCTGGTATAGAACCCCGGAGTTCCTTTTAAGACAGAAACTGACTACATCCGGACAATGCTGGAGATGTGGCTCATCTCTGGGCACCCATTTCCATATATTCTGGGAATGTCCCTTGATAATGCCATACTGGTCGCAGATCCATGCCCTATTGGAAAAAATCCTAGAATTCCCTATACCCCACCAACCTATACACCTCTTGCTAGGCTTGCCCCTCCCTAAGATGCCAAAAACGCTTGGGAAACTGATGGCTTTCATCTTATTAGCGGCTAAACGGGTTATACCCCAATGCTGGTTAGTCAACACCCCCCCTACTTTTGCACAATTTTTGTCAGTTATTACAGATATTTGCAGGATGGAACGTATCACAGCCATAATTGATGACTCCCTTCCCAGATTTGAGGCTATATGGAGACACTGGGACTCCTCTGAATACAACATAGAGAACCCCCAGGTAGTCCAGAGTTAATGAGGTATAAAGACCATGCCATGCCATTGCTTTATTTCACTAACTGACCCTCTTATTTCTACCATGATGTGTATGTATTGTCTGAAAATGATTTGACACTTAATGTTATTTCTTCTTGATTTATAATAAGCTACAAAAAAATGTTTTACCTCATTGAAAATATGCTGCTATCAATGTCTTTTCTATGAGAATGTACACTCTGTTTCTGTATACTTGAATATACTTAATAAATAAACAATTTAATAAAAAGAAGAGATAGGACGAGTAAAATAAAAATTGGACACTAGATAGCTAGGCTATGCAATTATGTATTAAGTATTATTAGGTATACTATAAATAATAACTCCCAGTAGCAAGAATTTCTTAGAAACCATGAACAAAGACTCAATAAAACTGTTCATACGAGAACCTCTACAATGGTTCTTGACAGCCACCTATCAAACAATAACCAAGCAAGACATATTTCTAACAGATTCTACAAGAAGCTAGAAGTAGCTCTCTTGATGGTACAGAGGTATAAGACCTGTCAATAGAGCACAAATCAATGTGCTTCTGTGTTAAATGATTAGTAAAAAGCAACAGCTAAAGCTGAAGTGCAGTGACTTCAGTTTGGCAGAAACTGGAAGCATAATGCTTCAGTCATGATAATGCAGTGAAAAAAAATATAGGATATACACTTTTTAAATCCATAGTGATTACTAACAGCAATACCATAGATGCATACTTTGCGTGAAAATGAGGCCATAGAATAGAATTTGGCTGTGCAGCCAGGCTAGTATACTGATTGTATAGCTGATAGGTCATTCATAGAAAGTACAGAGAGCCAGAGGAAAACTAAGCATTGGTAGAGGGGTTAAAGTGAATCCAAACCCAAGAAGAAATTTTACAGGCTGCATTCAATTGCTTCTTCCACTTCATTTTGACTTGGTGATAACATGCCTGTCCTAAGATGATACTGCGAGGGTAATAATCATTTACTATATTGTATCTATGGAGGAGCAGCATTGTCACACTGTGAACACTTCCCTCCTACTCTTCTCTATAACATTGGGGTGTTCTGTAGTCCACACAGATGGTGCACCAAGTCACCATCTTCATTTATCTGACTGCTGCAATTCCAGCAACTTGACCTCATGCTTCCACACCATTTGATAGCACACCTCAGCAATAACCAAGCGCTGAGCACAGAGCCATGCCCCCTCAGCCATATTACTGACGTAGCAAAGCTGAGAAGTGGGGATTTGTGTGTGTGGTATACTTTACCATAAGGTTCCCACTGATGTCTTTGGTGGAGTGAAGGGAAAAATCATAACAAGGTCTATATGTCTTTGCCTGATAAACTAACAGGTGGATCAGATTGTAATGTTCAGTTTCAGTTGAAAGGACCCAAATTGCTTTGCATTCATTGTCACCAGGGAAATATGTTTCCCAGGGACGGACACCTCAAAACTGGGACTGTTCCTTGGAAATGGGAGTGAATGATTATATTGAAGCCAAGTTTGCCTTTAGAACATGTTATATGTTACACTTGTATTTAGGGGTAACATGTTCTAGCACCCCCTCACCCTCCTTCCCCATGACAGCAGGCAGGGGTTCTTCCCAACAATCACTGTCACATAAAATCGGCACAACTGTGTGGGACTTAGCCCACACAGTAAAGTCATTCATTAAAGCGGACCTTTCGTAATTTCCATCTATTAAATCTTCTGCCTTTCTTGTTTTAACTTTGGATTGTAAAACATTTTTTTTCTGCCAGTAAATACCTTATACAGTCCACTTTCTGTTTCTTGTCTGGTAAAAAGCCTAGGCTTATGACATCATGCACAGCTTTCTCTCTCACTCTCGTGAGAGTTTGCCAGGAAAGAAGGGGGCATGAGTCATAAGAGGGCCAATGAGAGCTGCACAGATGGAGGCGTGTCTCTGTGTAAATCCAGGAAGTGAACAGGCAGCAGCTTCAGCTGTCCACAGTTAAAATGGCTACAGCCAGACTCAGTGGAGGGAGATTTCTGCAGCATTTTTGGCAGAATCACAGTATATATAAAATAATATGCAAAGTGATTGAAGGGAAGCTTCAGAATGGCAAAGATGTTTTTATTACAAATTATGTGAGCAAGGGGGCGTGGCTTGGCAGCGGATGTAGTCAGTCGCACGTCTTGTGAGCTCCGCCGAAAATCCGTTTTAAAATCCTGTTAATCACCGCCGACTGCCCGAATTCAGTACCGGATCGTCCTCCAGTGCACCCGTGACGCTCGCCTGGCTACAGTGGTACCTTATTATGGCCTCAAAGCTGCCCAAACGTGGATCCTCAGTCCGCTCGGCTCCGGACCACGAGGCTCAAGATGGCGGCGCAGCATTAAAGTCCGCCGCAGCGAAACACAGGGAAGCCGTGCAGAGGCTTTTCCCTCAGAACGATATATGGGACTTACCGGAGCCGACTGGAAATGGAGCGGAGAATCGTAGTGACTCACAGTCAGAGGCAGATGATACGGTTCCCCTGGAGGACCCGCACGCTTCATCGCTACCCGGGGACACAGTGAGTACTATACCCATGCCTCAAAGTTCACACAAGGCCCCATCCCCAGGCTCTCCAGAGCAGGAACCCACACTAAGAGATATCTTCTCCACGGTTACATCCTGCAATCTCTCTATCACTACACTTGCATTGGAAGTTAAAGGGATGAAAGCTGAGATGTCTTTCATACGCCAGGATATGCAGAAATTGCGGGATCGGACCTCTGCTATTGAAGGGCGTATTAGCACCATAGAAGACGAATGGGCCCCCATGCAGAGAGAGACTCATGCACAGCAGATTATAGTAGCTAAACACGCTGCAAAACTCAATGATTTAGAAAACAGGCTCCGCAGAAATAACGTTAGAGCTATCGGCATCCCTGAAAAAATAGAGGGGAGAAATCCGGTCAATTTTATTGAAAAGTGGTTACTGGACAAGTTTGGGAAGGACTCATTCTCGCCTATGTTCGCAGTAGAACGGGCACACCATATCCCTTCCAGGCCCTTGCCTCCGGGCAACCCTCCTAGAGCTTTTCTTTTCAAAATGCTCCACTACAGAGACAGAGATATAATTTTGTCAACAGCACATACCCTGGGGGATGCCCTGGTGATTGATAACTCTAAAATATCATTGTTCCCAGATTTCTCAGCTGAAGTACAAAAGCAAAGGGCTCAGTTTAATGAGATCAAAAACAGACTTCGCTCTTTGGAATTAAAATACTCAATGCTCTATCCAGCCCGTCTACGTGTTGTAGCCAGAGATGAGATTCACTTCTTCGAAAAACCCGCATTGGTGGTGCAGTGGCTGGAGAGAGAGGAAAGATCTCTGCGGGAGGATCTGGGCAGACGACGAAGAAACACCTGAATGGCTGCGGGGTTCCCCCCTTTTTCTTCTCACCTTTTGTCTACTCATGCACTGATGGTGCAACGATTATTTGCATATAATTGGCTTGGGCGCAAGATTACAAATCTCCTTTCAAGGCGGAGGACATTGTTCACAGAGCGTGTCAGATGTTTTCATGTTGATGCACGCACTACGAGGCCTGTTGCCTATTGGCTCTTCAAAGCCGGCTATGGAACTTAGCCCCCACGTTGAGAGTCCCTCGTGGATATTACAGTTTCCCGTTTTTTTTTCTTTTTTGTTTTCTGTTGCTTTTTGTTATTTGGGACTTAGCTAGCTTACTGGTCCTGGTACTGCTCAACTTGCTCTTCTATGGATTTCATTTTTTCCATTTAAAACTGCCTAACATTTACTTTTTTGTTCGACAAAATTATTGTGGCAATCTAGAGTATACTTACCATGCCTATCGTACTTTTGATTTATTTACATATGTCTTAATGTTTGATGGCTAAGCAGATAGTACTCACTAGCTGGAATGTTAGAGGTTTGGGAGACAGAGTGAAACGTTTAGCGGTACTCCATACGATTAAACGTCTCGGTTCTGCTGTGGTGTGCCTTCAGGAGACGCATATACCACCAGGTCAAGAATACCCATTCTCCACCAAATTGTTTGGTGCTCAGTTTCACTGTCTTCTCTTCCTATGCTAGGGGTGTCAGCGTGTTGATAGGGAAGAATATTAGCTTTACACATACATTATCACTTGTTGACCCATACGGTCGATATGTATTTCTAGTATGCTCATTGGACGGATTACAGTGCATTATTGGAAATATATATATATATATATATATATATATATATATATATATATACCGCCCCCTTTTTCGGTGGAGGTCCTCAAAATATTAGTTACTTTTCTGTCACAACATCTGGGGATCCCAACACTTATTGTCGGTGATTTTAATAACTACTTGAATGCAGATCTAGATAAGATGTCCTCCAAAACTCCTTCGAATAAAATGAGTAGACGGATGACGTCCTTCGCTCGTCTGGTCGGTGAACTGGGACTGAGGGACGTTTGGAGGATGAGTCACACAAATGTAAAATGTTATTCATGTTTTTCTGCCACACATAGAGGTCTCTCCAGAATTGATCTCGCTCTTGGCAGTGATACGATGTTACCGTTAATAACTTCCATGAGCTATGAAGCAAGAACTATATCTGATCACTCTCCCTTATGCATTGCGATCCTTACTTCTGGCATTGTCAGAAGGGGTTGCTGGAAACTTAACCCGTTCTGGTTGTCACTATTTCCTACTCCTGACCCTATTCAAGACAACTTGGCAACATTTATTCGGTTTAACAAACCTACATCTAGTCCTGGTGTCTTTTGGGACACATTAAAAGCATTCTTAAGAGGGCAATTTATTAAATCTGTCAATGCCATCAAGACCGAGACCAAGATTTGGGAGCAGTCTGTTCTGAACGAGGTGAAGAGGGCTGAGTCGGCCTTTGTCGACTCTCCCTCAGAAACCACCGAGAAAACTTTTCTTGAGGCTCAACACATGGCCAAGCATATGGTACTAACTGAAGCCGAAAAAAAAAGGTTTTTCCTTCAACAGAAATACTTTGAGGAGGGAGAATCCACAGGCCATATGCTTGCTATGATGATAAGATCACAAAGAGGCTCATCCCACATAGAGGCCATTACTAGTCCCTCAGGGACATTGGTTACCTCTCACGCAGATATATTATCCACGTTTAGGGATTTCTATGCTGATGTGTATTCCTCTAAGGTCACACCCACTCTGACAGAAATTAATTATTTTCTAGATCAATGCCAAATACCACAACTCCCGACTCAGGATGTAGAGCAGCTGAATGCTTCTCTTGTCACTGAGGAGTTGTTAGAGGCACTGGTGCTTACCTCTCCTGGCAAGTCTCCAGGTTCGGATGGCTTGCCGGCGGAGGTGTACAAGCGCTATTCTGAAATGCTACTATTACATTTGAAGGAGGTATTTGAAGATGCTAAAAAATTAGGAAGGCTGCCCCAATCCATGAACGAAGCAATTATTGTCCTCCTTCTTAAACCTGGTAAAGAGGCCCACTCTCCAGACTCTTATAGACCCATATCGCTGTTAACGACTGATGTAAAACTTCTAGCAAGAGTTTTGGCCACTAGATTAGCTAAAGTTATTCAAAAGGTGGTCCATAGAGACCAATCAGGGTTTATCCCGAGATCTATTGCCCTTAACATTAGACGACTCTTTCTTAACCTTCAGATTCCTGTGGATAATCCAGGCACGAGAGCAATTCTGTCGTTAGATGCCGCTAAGGCTTTCGATAGTGTTGAATGGCCTTATTTATGGGAAATTCTGAAGCGTTTCGGCCTAGGAGATAATTTCATTAAATGGGTCAAGCTGCTGTATTCCGCTACCGCGGCTAGGATCCGCGTAAATGGTGATCTTTCAGGTTCGTTCCCCCTTTTCAGGGGTACGAGACAGGGGAGTCCACTTTCGCCCTTGTTATTTGCGTTAGCCCTTGAACCACTAGCGTCCATAATAAGATCCTCACAGTCCATTGTGGGTTTTATCAGGGGACCAGTGTCCGATAAGATCTCCCTTTACGCGGACAACACTTTGCTCTACCTGGGGGATGTGGATGCTTCTCTCACGAATGCAATGCAGATAATACAGCAGTTTGGTTCCTTTTTAGGATTTTCCATTAATTGGAGTAAATCGGTTATTCTTCCGGCTGATGAGCCAACAATTATCCTACCGGCTAGTGCCCAATCTCTTAAAGTAGTCTCCTCATTCAAATATTTAGGAGTGCAAATATCGGTTGATCCAAAAAAATACATAGAGGATAACCTATTACCCTTTTTTAAAAGGCTTCAAACGACGTGTAATACTTGGTGTAAACTCCCATTATCAGTAATTGGTAGAATAAATCTAATCAAAATGGTCTGGGGACCCCAACTATTGTACATCATGCACAATTCTCCACAATGGATACCCCGCAGATGGTTCAATCGTATTGAAACATTGTTTAGATCTCTGATATGGAGAAAAAAAATTGCTAGAATAAGTCTTTCCACTTTGCAGTATGGTAAAGTTCGGGGAGGAGCTGCAGTCCCTAACCCTAAACTATATTTCCATGCCTCCCAACTACAACAATTAAGCGGTTTGGGGCTGTTGGGCGACACTGACTCGGTCGAAAGCATGCTGCGAACTGGAACACTAAATTCATCAGTACTGGCGAATTTGGAGGCGGGATTACAACATCTGCCACAAACAGCGCCCACTGTCATTCTTCTGAAAAAATTATGGTCTACGATCAAATCTAGTCTGAAAATTCTGGGTTTTTTAGCAGAAACTCCTCTATGGGATAACCCGAATTTAACAGAAGTATATAAGTTAGACGGTTTCCAACTTTGGAAGAATGCCGGAATTAATAATATATCTTAATTATTCAACCAGAACATATTAAAATCTATTATGGTGCTGCAGTCAGAATTCAATCTCCCTAGACATCAATTTTGCCGGTACCTTCAGATACGGCATGCTCTTCAAGCTCAAGGCCAGACACTTGATCTCTCACTTGCCACTCACCCCCTGATAAATGATATTTTCTTGGGGCAGGAAAAAAAGGGCCTAATATCTCATATCTACTCGAATTTGTTGTTAGCCTCACAAGATACTACAACGCTGCCAAGTAAACGGGGCTGGGTGGCGGACCTGGGGGAAGTGAGTGATGACATATGGGACATATGTCTTCAGACAGGGCCGGTGACCTCAGTCTCACAATCACATAGACTTTCACATCCATTCTTATTACATAGGGCTTATAGCACACCAATACAATTATATCGTTGGGGTAGAAGAGACTCTTCCCTATGTCCTAAACGTTGTGGAGAGGAGGGATCATTGATTCACCTGATGTGGCGTTGCCCCAAACTGCATTGTTATTGGGGTGATGTCACAGAGGTAATTTCCTCAGTATTCCAAATTAGGGTCCCTTTGGACCCCCTGATATGCATCTTGGGAGCAGTAGATGAAGAAATATATCCCCCCCCATTAATATAGCAGTAACAAGATTGTTATATTTGGCTCGTAAGATGGTAGCTAGATTTTGGTTATCCTTAAATGTTCCGACTAAAAAACAATGGATAGAGCAGGTGAATTATATCCTGGTCAGGGAACACTTAACATATCAGCATAGAAATGCATCTCGGAAATTTAGCTCCATATGGCAGGCATGGCTGGACTCCCCTGGACTGGCACCCCCACAACTAATTATGCATAGATTACTACAGGTATAAAGAACACGGATTAACAAGTATGATAGTGGGTGTATTTGTATGTTGCCTCAATGAATATGTTCCTACTCGAGCAGACCAGGAGCAGGGTTTTTGGTTAGATGGCCAGTTGGTCATCTGGTTGATGTGTTGGGTTGGAGAATTTTGATTCTCTCGCACAACATGGTTTTTCTCTACACTAATGAAAAAATTTTATTTGATGCCACTGTTGTAATCATTTCAATTTGCATGATGCATAATCGGACAAAATGACTTTTTTGATTCTGATGTTATAATTTATACTATGTCATTTTTAATGCTTGGTTGCATGATATGTATTTTGTCTCTGGTGGCTCAATAAACATATTTTTTGATTTAAAAAAAAAAAACAAATTATGTGAGCAGACTGCAGTTCCTCTTTAACAGGAATCTGTGAATGAATGAACTACAAGTCTCATCTTCTGCAGCCCCAGATGGCATTTAGTTCTCAATTGACTTCTAGTACGCTAATCAACACATTTGTAGTCCATTCACTCTTCCTCCAGCTTCCTAATTGAAAGTTCATACTGAGGTACGGGTAGAAAGCTGGAGGGACAGTGTGCAGAAGTGGATCACGGTTGCAATGGTTCTGCTCCTGTGGGAAAAAATAATAAATGCACATTTTTTTCAAGTATGTGCATTTAATATTTTTTCCTTAAAGGCAAACATAGCCTTTAATAATATAAATATGAGTGTGTTGTAAACAGACTGGGATTAGTTTTGCAGGTGCTATACTAGTTTATGGCTAAATTTCATTGAAGAGACTTTTATTTTTCACTTCATTCCAAATTTATATCCTTTATGGTCAAAATATTTGGATAGTGACTAAAGAAAGGGTTTCAAACAGTAGAAACTGCATGACTGGGCAAACGCTGTAGCATGGTGAAGCATTAACAATTCTCTATATAAACTATGAATAGAGCTGTTGCTTCCCCCGAATTTAAAGATTTAATTTCTGGTTGTCTGAGCATTTAATGCGCTCCATACATGTAACAATAAACAATTGACAAATCATAAATTTGACTGTTGGTTGACCCAACAAAGAAAAATATTGATTAGACTGAATTTATTTGGATGTTCTGCCACCATTGATTTTTTAACGAAAACAATCATTTATTTCCTGAACTGTCCATTTAGGGCCAGTTCACATTAAAGCCCAGATCCGTTCCAGATGCTTTTCTGCATGCGCGGTTTGACACATTTTTGATGCGTTCCAGTGCGTTTTTAGTGCATATTTGATGCAGTCCAGTGCATTTTTTCCCTCCCTCTTTCTTCTTAAACTTAAATAAGAATGTGTGTTACAGTGCGTTTTAGTGCATTTAGGTGCGTTCCAGTGCATTTTTGATGCATTTTACAGCATTCCTTTCAGTCCAGTGTAGGAAAAATGCAGCATGTTCTACTTTTTTTGGAAACTGGAACGCACTGGAACTGCAACCACTGGTATGAACTATGCCATTGAACACCATATAACCTATTTCCCATGCGTTTTTGATGCAGAAAAAAACGCACTGGACTGTATGTGGTGTGAACTGGCCCTCAAAGCAATTCTTTCAAAAGCTTTCTGAAACATGGTTCTTTGAGTGAAACAATTATTATATTAAACAATTACATCTTTATGGCAAAACAGATGACCCCTGAAATGCTGAATTGGGCACATCCAGCTGGAAAAAAACAAAACAATGGGGTAGCTGCCCGGAGCTGTGCATCCTGTCTCTATTATGTGGAAATACAAGTCTGAGAAAGGTATGAAGGTTTTTTTTTCTACTGTACTGTGTTTTTTTATTTTTATTTTATATACAGTATGCTGTACAATCTTTTTCGCTTGCCACCCAGATGTCAATAGAGCCTTACTCTGTACACAAAATTACATTGGTCCCATCCTTTTTTTAAATCACAATAAACATGCATCCTCTGCATGGCAGGCTTTGGCGATGGGACAGATGCAGATGAGAAACAGAGTGGAGGTAAGATAACCTCCAGGAACCTAGGGAACCAATTCAGGAAAAAGGGGGCAATAAACCATTCAATGCCAGGAATAAGGGGGGCATTTTCCATATACTATAAAGCTAAAGCTTTGCCTGTTAGAATGGCCTAGATCCATCTGTAACTGGGTGATCTTAGAGTCTGCTGCAGGTGTCCGTATAATTTCTTTCTTGGTATACCTGACCTTGGATTGGTATCAAAAGAGCCCCGAATTTTCCACTTCTTAATAAGGGATTAAACAGTATTGACTGGCATATTCAAGGCTTTGGGTATCTTTTTATATCCTTTTCCATCTCTACCGATCGCGGCGATACCTCACATGTGTGGTTTGAACACCGTTTTCATATGCGGGCATTGCTCACATATGCATTCGCTTCTGCACGCAAGCTCGGCGGGACGGGGCGTGTTTAATTTTTTTTTTTTCTTATTTATTTTACCTTTTATTTTTACACTGTTCTTTTAAAAAAAACTTGTGTCACTTTTATTCCTATTACAAGGAATGTAAACATCCCTTGTAATAGAAAAAAGCATGACAGGTCCTCTTAAATATGAGATCTGGGGTCAATAAGACCTCAGATCTCATATTTACACTAAAATGCAATAAAAAATAAAAATAAAATTAAATGTCATTTAAAAAAAAAAAAAAGAAAAGAATATTGCTTTAAGAGCTATGGGCGGAAGTGACATTTTGACGTCGCTTCCGCCCTGCAGTGGTATGGAGGCGGTTGGGGGCCATCTTCCCCTCACTCATCTCAATATCAAGCCAGGGAGAGGGCCTCCGCCGCTACAGACAGCTCCGGTAAGCAGCGGAGGGCACCGGAAAGCGGGGGGGGGGTGCCCTCTCCCGCCGCCGATAAAAGTGATCTCACGGGGAGTCTGCCGCAGAGGACACTTTTATCTGAAACCCGACCGCTCAATGAAGAAGACAATACCGGGGTTATGGTAGCTAGCTGCTGCCTTAACAACGGTATCCCTCTTCAAACTGCCGATGTATATCGGCGTGAGCCGATCCATGAGTGAAAGCCACAAATGTGAGAAATTAACCTTTTGTTGCCATTTTAACCTGTGTGTGCCACCTTCTGTGTCTGTAACCAAGGCCAAACATTTCAAGGTATGTAAACTTTTTATCAGGGCCATTTGGGTGATTTCTGTTATCATTATGATTTAAAAAGGATCCAAAAAACTATGTGATAATAAATGGCTTTATGTGGTCACTATACTTAACTAAAAGACATGGTCATATTTTCAATATTAATGCCAACATTTCACAATTTCTGCCAGGGTATGCAAACTTTTTGAGCACAACTGTATTCAACACATGCACACACCACCCAGCCTTCCTAGCAAATGAGCATGGACAATGAACTGTATACAGTTGGGATACACTAAAAAGTCACATAGCTTGGGTTATAGCAGCTTCACAATCTCTGTAGGCTCCAGGCTCTACTCTACAAGCAACTGCAGGAAATCGGACTCTCTCATTGTGTAGCTTTAGTGTAATATCCAGGTGAAATTCCTACCTTGGTTCTCTTGCAGTAATGGAGCCCCCCTTTCAGTTTATGCTGCTGGCCTTTTATTTAGAAAGTTTAACCATTTACACATGAGTGGTGCTATATCTACTTCCTCTACATAATTTTCTATGAGCAAAACATTTCCCAACCTAAACTGTAGATAGCACTCTTATATCACGTGCCATTGGTCAAATATGTGAAGAGGTCAAGCTATTGTTGACCCTTATTGATATAGCTTTGGACCCATTGTTTGACATGACCTCCTCTAACAGGATGGAAGCAGCTAAAATGTGCACATTGCCCAAATATACAACAATCATATCCATTTCCCTAGTGCATTAGAATACAGCTTGTGTAAACATTGTTCCAATGGCATTTATTTGCAAAATATTATATATATATATCTACAGTATCTCACAAAACTGAGTACACCCCTCACATTTTTGTAAATATTTTATTATCTTTTCATATGACATTTTCTCTAATGCCCCATACACACGGTCGGATTTTCCGATGGAAAATGTCCGATCGGAGCGTGTTGTCGGAAATTCCGACCGTGTGTGGGCTCCATCGGACATTTTCCATCGGATTTTCCGACACACAAAGTTGGAGAGCAGGAGATAAAATTTTCCGACAACAAAATCCGTTGTCGGAAATTCCGATCGTGTGTACACAAATCCGACGGACAAAGTGCCACGCATGCTCAGAATAAATAAAGAGATGAAAGCTATTGGCCACTGCCCTGTTTATAGTCCTGACGTACATGTTTTACGTCACCGCGTTTAAAACGATCGGATTTTCCGACAACTTTGTGTGACCGTGTGTATGCAAGACAAGTTTGAGCCAACATCCGTCGTAAAAAATCCTAGGATTTTGTTGTCGGAATGTCCGAACAAAGTCCGACCGTGTGTACGGGGCATTAGGGGTGTACTCACTTTTGTTGTTGGCGGTTTTGACATTAATGGCTGTGTGTTGACTTATTTTGAGCGGACAGCAAATTTACACTGTTATACAAGCTGTACACTCACTACTTTACATTGTAGCAAAGTGTCATTTCTTCAGTGTTGTCACATGAAAAGATAGAATACAATATTCACAAAAATGTGAGAAGTATACTCACTTTTGTGAGATACTGTATATCTATCTGAAGTCTCCTTTTATATAGTAATCCACACAAAAGGTTGCAGCATACCTCAGTAGTTTATTTCTGAAAGAGAAACAATTTTCAGCAGTATTGCGCTTTGTCAACAATGTACTATATTTACACACAGTATACGGTGCCTTGAAAAAGTATTCATACCCCTTGAAATTTTCCACATTTTGTCATGTTACAACCAAAAACCATAAATGTATTTTATTGGGATTTTATGTGCTAAACCAACACAAAGTGGCGCATAATTGTCAAGTGAAAGGAAAATGATAAATAGATTTCAAAATTTTTTACAAATAAATACCGTATTTATCGGCGTATAACACGCACCCCAAGTTTAGGAGGAAATTTTAAGGAAAAAAAACTTTTAGGAGGAAAGTTTAAGGGAAAAAAACTTAAATTAAAATGCCCATCAATGCAGCCTTATCTGTCCATCTGCAGCCTTTTCAGTGTCAGTGCAGCCTTGTCAGTGCAGCCTTGTCAGTGCAGCTTTGTCAGTGCAGCCTTGTCAGTGCAGCTTTGCCCCAGTGCAGGTGCAGCCTTGTCAGTGCAGCTTTGCCCCAGTGCAGGTGCAGCCTTGCCCCAGTGCAGCTTTGTTAGTGCAGGTTTGCCCCAGTCCAGCCATGTCAGTGCAGCTTTGTGCACTCGGTGTAGATTTAAATATGGCGCCGAGACACACATACCCGAGTGTTCTCGGCTTTTTTCGGCGCCGCCGTCACGCCCAGTCCCGCCCCTGGACCTGTGTTATGTCCATCATAGTGTGGGACTGGGCGTGACTGTGAGCGGCGCCGAAAAAAGCCGAGAACACTCGGGTATGTGTATCTCGGCTCCGACAAGAGCCGAGATACACATACCCGAGTGTTCTCGGCTTTTTTGGATCTCATATTAAGAGTTGACAGCAACAAATTCCAAATGCAAATAGCACACTTGAAATGAACTCTGGACCTTTTTTTCTGCTCCTTGTTAATGGGATAATGAGGGAATAACACACACCTGGCCATGGAACAGATGAGCAGCCAATTGTCCCATTACTTTTGGTCCCTTAAAAAGTGGGAGGCACATATAAAAAACTGTTGTAATTCCTACACCGTTCACCAGATTTGGATGTAAATACCCTCAAATTAAAGCTGCAAGTCTGCAGTTAAAGCACATCTTGTTTGTTTCATTTCAAATCCATTGTGGTGGTGTATAGAGCCAAAAAAGTCTAGAATTGTGTCGATGTCCCAATATTTACCTGACTGTATATACATGCACACACTATATATATATATATATATATATATATATATATATATATATATATATATATATATATATATATATATATATATATATAATATATTTATTTATTATAGAACTAAAAAAAAAATCTGAAAAATGTCTGTAAGCCTAGGTTTCCTGAAAGTCGCACAATTGTGATGTGACTTGAAGCAATGCCTGTGTATTCTTGAGATCTATGGACCTCAAGTTGCATCAAAGTGGGACCAAAGTAGTGCAGGGACTACTTTGATGTCGCTGGGACTTGAAGTTGCACAGATATGAACGGTACTCATTGGAAATCATGGGGTATGACTTGTCATGCGACTTTGCAGTCCCAAGTCGCATGACAAGTTGCACTAGTGGAAACGTAGCCTAAAGGTGAACTAAATGTATAGTAGGAAGACTTGTTCTCATCTCCCTTACCCTTCTGATAAAATCTGTAAAGCAGAAAAAAACCCTTACAAAAGAATACTTCGGTTTTCAGAGCACCGTAAGTAAGACATAATTTTGTTAAATATCCAATTTTCTTTTGTTCAAGCTTTCTCTGCCTGTGCATATCCTGTAGACTGTTTTAACTTTCTGTGGAGATGTTCACACTCCTGCAGCAACAGATTTATTGCCATGACTACGGTGTGTTTTTAGATTTGATTTTTTGGAACTATATCTTAGTAAAAGCAGCCTAGAACAGAAAATAAAAATAAGACTGACTCGGTTGAATTGATGATAGGCAACTCCTATCCTCATATTGATTAGTGGTTCCAAATTAATAATAACTACTGCAGTAGGGAACAGACACAAAAGATACGCTCAGCATCTTTCCAAATTACTGTTCTGCTTTATTATGACGCAATTGAAGGTTTTTATGCACATGATTACGTAGGTATCACATTAATATTACAATTGTAGGTTTATGGTAACAAGGGGCGTTACATAGGCAGGCTAATTCTAATCAGGACTCGAAAGAATGTAAACATTTACTGAAAACATTATTAGTGCCGTGTGCACAGTGAGGGCAGAGTGCAATACATACAAAATACAATACAATTATATACAGAACTTACAAATTTCCATTACAAGACACTATAGACAAAAAAGATATACTAATAACTCTCAAGAAATATACTTTGTAAACAGTATTCAATGGCTAACACGATACCCTAAAAATACCAGTCAACACTCAATTTGTTCCCTGGGCCACTCAGGCAACCAAACCACCCTTTATTTTCCTCAGCTTCTATTGCTATATAGTGAACACATTAAAATGATAGAAATTCTATTTTAGTTTTAGGAGTCAAGAATCACTCTATTAATTAGGTACAATTATTTCACATGCAGCTAAATTAAAATGATTATGCATGCACATGGCAAAATGAAGAGGCAATGAAATGGGGTTTACATCATGGAAATTTAAAATGTTTGCCCTTGCAGAAAAAAAGGTAATATATGCAATGGTCATGTATGAGAAAATACCTCCCTACACTGCCAATAAATGGATAATCATTTTCATCAGTGCCACTTTGAAGGTGCCAGAGTGCCTATTAATATGACAGTGAATGTACCGCATTTAGAGTGCCTAGAAATACCATACAGAATGCTGTTCAGTGCCACAGAGATCACATATACTACATTTAAAATGGCCATCAATGCCTAAGTGATAATGCCACATTTAGATAGCTGTTCTTTTACTCTGTTCCAACAGCTCCACCTTCTATTAATTATTGAGAGGAGGCACACTTACAAGTACAGCACAGAGAAGCAGGAATAGAGACATTAGGAAACAAAGGCTATGACACAAGTCTTTTATTGATATTTTAAAAGTCAAACAATGACAAAAAGTTATTCTTCCTTCAATTCAGCTTTGGCAAGGTTATGCCAGCCTTAACCAACAATGCAACAAAATTGTTAGCAGCAAGAATAATGTGTTCATTACGACTAAACCCCTCAGGTTTATAGAATGCACATGCATATGGAAAATATATCCCAAAATGTCCATAAAACTACAAATTACAAGCTAGAGGTGAGTGTTGGCAGGCAACTGTTGGTTGGCATTGGAATCCTGTTTGCAGACAAGCAAAACGAATAGAAATGACCGTAAAAACGTTGAATTTTTGCCAGTACAACTCCATAATGGATATACTATTTTTATAGGAATATGGCTAGGCCATCAACACTTTGAGAGAATGGCAAAACAGAAAGGGATATTATTTAGTAATCTATAGCTGAACTGGACTGCGTAGTCAAAATGTGAAACACTAAGTTATCATGCTAGCAATGTAGATTTAGCTAAATGTATGTCATGCCTGTCATCAGTAAGGACAAGAAGTCCTACAGAAAATAGGCTGTGGACCTCTACGATAATTATATTTTGGAAAGAGACTTGGTCAAGTATTCTAATCCGCAAGTTTGCCTTTCCAATCCTGTTGTCTAAATACAAACCACACAGTTTTGGTAACCTGCTCTCTAACAGCAAAATTCTGCGGAAGCGTAATACGACTTAATCAAAAGATTTCTGAGGACCTCTGAGGATCAGTGTTTTTAAATTATGAGGCTCATAAGACTGGATAAGTTATACAAATTAAATAAATAAATACAATAATCTCCACAAGAGGTCCTGCCCTACTAGACATGGATCTCCTGGTAAACTTAAAGTGGTTGTAAAGGCAGATTTTTTTTTATCTTAATGCATTCTATGCATTAAGATAAAAAGCCTTCTGTGTGCAGCAGCCCTCCCTCAGCCCCTCGTATACTTACCAGAGGTCCATCTAGATCCAGCAATGTTTCAGGAAAGTCTCGGCTGCCCTGAACTCACCTCCTCCTTTGCTAAGACAGCAGCACGGCACCATTGGCTCCCACTGCTGTCAATCAAAGTCAGTCAGCCAATGAGGAAAGGGGCTGGGCCATGGCTACCTGTCTGGATGGACACAGGGAGCTGTGGTTCAGCTCGGGTGCCCCCATAGCAAGCTGTTTGCTTGCACCTAAGAGGGACCCGAGAAGTGGAGGATCCAGGCTGCTCTGTGCAAAACCACTCCACAGAGTAGGTAAGTAAAACAAGTTTGTTATTTTTAACAACAAAAAAAAAAGCTAGACTTCAGTAAAACTTTAAACATTATTAAGTTTTTAAGACATAAAATATTGTATATCAACACTAAAACCTGACTAAACCTATAAAGCATATTACAGGGAATATAATGATGTGGAACTGATTTGTTTCTGAATGTTGGTAACTAGAACAATCTTTATCTCAAAACATCGGGTTATGGAATGATCCAGGAATAAGTAAGCCTTCTACAAAGCAATCCAAACTCTTTTAGAATGACCAAGTATTGATGTTATTCCCATTTACATGTTGAAAGGTGACCTGAAGCCTTGCTAATCAAGCAAGATATACCAAAAACATAATAGAAGTAGGACATTCTATATGCAGAACTGAGAGAATAATATCTCCAGACTAGTGCTAAAATTGTAGAATGGATATGGAAAGATACTGCATACAAGATAGGTTTGTAGAACGTGTCAATGACTATAATAGTACAAATGTCTTATTTTATTATTTAAAGTATTGTAGCAATAGTATCTGCAGTGGAATATTTTTTTCTGTCTGAACAAGTAAGAAGAGATGGATTTGACATGTCTTAAAGACTGTAGTTTGAGCATGAATCAGGGAATATAAAATATCAATAATATAGAAGCTTCTTAATGCCCAACTCCAGGCTGAGAGGCTCTGTTTTCTACAAGACCTAGGGGACTAAATGAAGAACAATATTAGCTCTTTATGAGAAGCTCTGCACAGAAACCAATCAGCTTCCAGGTTATTATGTCAACACTTAAATGAACCAGCTGAAGTTAGAACAAAAAGAGAAAAGACAAGCGCAACCTCCATAGTAAACAAAGTGAACAATATTTAATAATGATTAAAAACACACTCACAAAAGGGGAGCTTGTGCAAAGCGGTAAAAGTCAAAGTTGCTGCCTCTGAATCCCAGAGCCACTGTGGAATTCCCCTGCTTCGGCCTTGAGCAGGGGGAGAAGAGCACAGGCAGGAGGGAGCCACTGCTGCAGGGAGACAACCTGACCGGGGAGTACGCTGGGAGATAGAAACATGTTTCAAAGCATGTCGCTTCTTCTTCAGCTTAGGGGCCTTTGGCAGCGTCTCTCTCCTGTCTGTGTTCTTTTCCTGCTGCTCACAGCCGAAGCAGGGGAATTCCACAGTGGCTCCAGGCTCAATCATATTTAATGGTTTGCTACAATGCCACACATACATTTCCTTGGGACCCTTTCATTCATACCAATAAGGTCATCGCCACCTCACTTGGCACATTTTACATAGATGTTGCCCTCTGAAGAGCACTGCAGTAGATCACTTTTCAGAGGGCAGTTGTCAAGCCCAGGGCCAAGGTGAGGGTCAAAGGTTGGGGTCCAAGTTCAGGGTCAATATATTTTGGGTAGGATTTTTCAAAAAAAGCTAATTTTTTAAAATTAGTATTATTGTCAGTGGTAATGCATTTTAGGTAGGATAAAAAAAAAAAAAAAGGAAAATGCACACTATTGTTTCTTGGCCCTACTATGCGTACAAACAACGAATAACATACACATATGTGGTATCACTGAGATCGCCAGGGGCAGGAGAATTTATTTTGGGTTGTTCTTTGGTGGAAGGTTATGGTAATAGCAATAAATATACAGCTTTTTTTAATATTATAATTTTTTATTTTTTTACTATTTTGAGCCAGCTTTCCTTTAAAAATGAAAAAAATAATCAGGGAATATTCATTATCATTTGCCACCAAAAGAAAGCCTAATTTGTCCTTAAAAAAAAATAAAAAATGCAAAATTGTGTTTAGGCATTAAAATTTACCCTTCATCATGAAACGGGTTAAAATACATGTCTTTTGTTCCTTAAAGCTGCATCCTCTTTCCTACCAGGTGCAATATGGAAGATTTATTTTTCCTCACCTGTCAGCTGCCTGGAGCCAGTGAGGGGAAGTTGGGGATGCATAACCAAGCCCCCTCATTACACACTGCCAATTGGTGGCAGTTCAGCACAGCCCAAATTTTCAAAGCTGTATCACGTCCTTCACACTGTGCCACATACAGGTGCCACATGAAGGAAGTACCAGGGCGGGAGCAGGGTTGCCAGATTGACAGTGGGGGGGGGGAGGTCCTGTGTAGACTAAAATCCTTGCACCAGCCCCAATATCATAGGTTGTTTGGATGGCTTTTAAAATTCGGGTTTTAAAAACATTTTTTGTGTAAAATAAAATTAATAATTTGGTGGATTATTATAGTGCTAATGTGATATTTAAAAGTGGTTTCAAAGGCTGAAGGTTTTTTACCTTCATGCATTCTATGCATCCCCCCCCCCCCAGCCCCCTGGATCCTTACCTGAGCCCTCTCTGATCCAGCGATATTCACAATAGCCTTGGCTGTATGGGGAATTTCCCTCCTTATTGGCTGAGACAGCAGCTCATAATCACGGCCAGTGAGCCAATGAGGAGAGAGCAGGGGGCCTTATGGACACATAGAGCAGCAGCTTGGGAGCGCGCACAGCGGTGCCCCAAGGCAAGCAGCTTCCTCTGGGGGCACTACTCGAGTGGGAGGAGCCAAGAGCACCAGTGGAGGGACCCAAAAAGAAGAGGATCAGGGCTGCTCTGTGCAAAACCATTGCACAGAGCAGGTAAGTATAAGGTTTGTTATTAAAAAAAAGAAAACACAAAGCTTTAGTATCCCTAACAGTACTGCAATTGAAATGAAACGTCTTAGGCCCTCTTAGAGTAACACATTTATTTTAATGAAAAATTACCTTGTGGTAGGTTAAGATATGTGAAGTTGAGAAGGTGCTGAGAAGATCAAAACCACATCAAGCCATTTTTTCATTAGAAAAATACTGTAACACTGTAAAGATTAGTATTTAATATCAAAATAGGATAAATGTTTGGTTAATTTTTCATTGTGTAAACAAACATACTGTTACATTTAGATATTTTTCCATGTATCAGTTACAATTACAAGTCTACTATTCTTATATTAGAAAAACATATTTAGATGGCATAGTGGTTATTTTTATTGAAGATAAACTTATTGTGTTCCTCATAGTATTTACTTTAAAAGCCTTAATATTGCCAAAAATAACTTTTGGGTCAAATGCCTCTTTTTTTCTTAATCCATTTTAATTTAAGTCTTGTCCAAAAATAAACGTCGTTTAGCTAGTAAGCTTGACACTTAAGCTTGTGGTCTTCATCTGCTACACAGCTCAGGTTATTAGTGTCAAGTCATTTCTACTCAGAAAAGTCAACAGCTGAAGGTGCATGAAGTCTAAATTACAATCATTTTGGGTTCTGTAGCTCAGATGAAAAAGAAGCTTTTACTCTCCGCATCTAATGTATTTTAACCCATTCACAGTTTCAAGGGCATTGAAGCCAACCATTTAGTACAATGAGAGAATCAAAGATCATGGAACATTCTGTAGAAATTACTGGGACATCAACATATAGTTAAGAAATGAAATATTTAAAGAAAATGCGAGTGTTGTTTTTTTCATGTATTTTAATACCAATTATAAGTTAATAAACAGCAAATCTAAAAAAATTCTGCCTGTTACTTTTTGCCATAGGCAAAACTCCAAAATGTTTGTACTTTCTGCTTATAAAAGTATGTGTGAATGTTTCCACCATGCATTAACACACTCACATTTTAGATCTTTAGTTTGAATATTGATATATTGCACAATTTTTTTTTAAATTAAAAAAGCATGTACAATTTAATGCAGTTAAGGGGTAATAAAACTTGAGGTGCTCTATCTCCATCATTGGCCAATACCTATAGCTAAATCTGTATCTTAATTGAGCCCGGTCATGGTATATATTTGGGCACATACAGTATGTCAATTAGGTCTTAAGTATTGGACATTAGACTTAAGGGAAACTCTCACTTGGGGCTGATTTTTAAAAAAATATTTTTAGGTTTAGGACTTTGTATGTTTTGTTATGTTTTAATATGTGAATAAAATACCGGTAATTATTTTGTGCAGATTAACAGTCCTTAGATATGGTAGCTGCATTCGTTTTGTTTTTGAGGCTTTTTCCCCAGTATTGTTTGGTGATCCTGCCAGTAACACACTTTCTGTTCTAAGGTGACAACATTCACTCAGTTCAATTTATCTATAGAGAAGCAGCTTTGCCACCCTAGGACAGGATGTGTGTTAGGACTACAGAATGCCTCCACACTCTCTTCATCTAGATAACATACAGGGAGGTATTCTGCAGTCTACAGAGAGAAATGGAAACAATGCTAACTGCCAACAGTTTAGTGCAGGCAGAATGCATAACATTTTTCAGCTCACTAGATTTTTGGAAGGATTAACAGGTTTTTTTGACAATAAAAGAACAGGTATAACAATACCCTTTATTTTCCAAATACTTAACAGACACAATTTGAGAAAGTAAAGAGAAATCATTGTTATGGTTTACGTACACTTTAATACATTGCACTCCTGAGACAGCCACCTTGAAGTAGTTCTTTCCCTAACTGAAACCTTGTACATAGCCATAGAAAAAGCATCACTATCATGAGTCATTCAGTTGTGTGTATACATTTCAGGTTGATCTATTGAGCTCTGTGAATAGACTTTTCACAGAAGGCTGTACAGAAAGAGAAAGGAAAATGTCCAAAGCGCCATTTGCTGTCTAGATAGAATCTAACACAGATACTACATAAAACTTCAATATCAATATTTCATATTTAGCTAACTAAAGGTTTTATTTTTTTCCTGACTATAATCGATAAAAGAAATTATGAAAAACAGCATACATAGCTTCTTAGGGAAATTCATGATGGTTTTGGGTCCATTTTATTTTCGTATGTATGTGTTTAATCCACTTTGCTTACCATCTAACATTTAAGACATGGTGCACAAATGAAAAATGCCTTACTGGGCATTATGGGCTTTTGAAAGGAAGCGCACAGCTGTAACTTTTACTTTTGAAACTGTATCTCACAAATTTAAACTCTGAGTGGTACATAGTTGGGAGGAGGAGGAGGGGTCCCTCCACTGACTCCTTCAGCCGTATGAACTGAGCTTCAGCTATTTAGTTCTGTGAACAGGTTTTATTCCCTACAAATCAGGCAAGGTTAGCATGAAAAGTGTGAAAAGAAGCCACGTGCTGGCGGGAAATTGTAAATTTGGAGCAAACAAGACTGCTTTTTTTTTTTCTCAGCAAGCAGGTAATGATAAACTGGTAAGTAGAGTTAAAAAACAAAACAAAAAAAAAAATGTTTGTGTGTGCTAACCATTAAGAACAGTGGCTTAGAAGGCATAGACTTCAGAATTGCAGCTCGGGGATCCTCGATTTGAATGGACAGTTGGACAGTAAGGACATCTTTTGCATGAAGTTTGCATGTTCTCCTTGTGCTTGCGTGGGTGTAATCTTAGTACTCCGGTTTACTCTCACACTCAAAAGACATGCTGATAGATTATTTGGCTCCTTCACTTTTCTTTATTTTTATTTATTTCAGGTACTTATATAGAACCGTCAATTTACGCAGCGCTTTTTCACATATATATTGTATATTCACATCAGTCCCTGCCCGCACGGAGCTTACAATATAAGGTTGCACTAGTATCTGTGTGCATATGAGAAAGGGACCTTAGATTGAAAGCTCCTTGAGGGCAGGGACTGATGTGAGTAAATATTATGTAAAGCCTTACGTAAATTGATGGCGCTATATAAGTTGCTGGAATAAATATATATAGAAATATTTGGACCAGAACATGTAAACTTTGTCTTTTTAGACTTTTAATACATTTTAAGTGCAGCAATCCCTGTTTGGAATGACCTATATATGACTTATGGCATGGTCTGATTGCCTTGCACTCTATTTTAAACCGTTGTTCACCACACCTGCTTTGAATATATACAGTGGGGACGGAAAGTATTCAGACCCCCTTAAATTTTTCACTCTTTGTTATATTGCAGCCATTTGCTAAAATCATTTAAGTTCATTTTTTTTCCTCATTAATGTACACACCGCACCCTATATTGACAGAAAAACACAGAATTGTTGACATTTTTGCAGATTTATTAAAAAAGAAAAACTGAAATATCACATGGTCCTAAGTATTCAGACCCTTTGCTCAGTATTTAGTAGAAGCACCGTTTTGATCTAATACAGCCATGAGTCTTTTTGGGAAAGATGCAACAAGTTTTTCACACCTGGATTTGGGGATCCTCTGCCATTCCTCCTTGCAGATCCTCTCCAGTTCTGTCAGGTTGGATGGTAAACGTTGGTGGACAGCCATTTTTAGGTCTCTCCAGAGATGCTCAATTGGGTTTAAGTCAGGGCTCTGGCTGGGTCATTCAAGAACAGTCACGGAGTTGTTGTGAAGCCACTCCTTCGTTATTTTAGCTGTGTGCTTAGGGTCATTGTCTTGTTGGAAGGTAAACCTTTGGCCCAGTCTGAGGTCCTGAGCACTCTAGAGAAGGTTTTTGTCCAGGATATCCCTGTACTTGGCCGCATTCATCTTTCCCTCGATTGCAGCCAGTTGCCCTGTCCCTACAGCTGAAAAACACCCCCACCATGCTTCACTGTTGGGACTCTATTGGACAGGTGATGAGCAGTGCCTGGTTTTCTCCACACATACCGCTTAGAATTAAGGCCAAAAAGTTCTATCTCTGTCTCATCAGACCCGAGAATCTTATTTCTCACCATCTTGGAGTCCTTCAGGTGTTTTTTAGCAAACTCCATGCGGGCTTTCATGTGTCTTGCACTGAGGAGAGGCTTCCGTCGGGCCACTCTGCCATAGAGCCCTGACTGGTGGAGGGCTGCAGTGATGGTTGACTTTCTACAACTTTCTCCCATCTCCCGACTGCATCTCTGGAGCTCAGCCACAGTGATCTTTGGCTTCTTCTTTACCTCTCTCACCAAGGCTCTTCTTCCCCAATAGCGAAGTTTGGCCGGACGGCCAGCTCTAGGAAGGGTTCTGGTCGTCCCAAACATCTTCCATTTAAGGATTACGGAGGCCACTGTGCTCTTAGGAACCTTAAGTGCAGCAGAAACTATTTTGTAACCTTGGTCAGCTTTGTGCCTTGCCACAATTCTGTCTCTGAGCTCTTCAGGCAGTTCCTTTGACCTCATGATTCTCATTTGCTCTGACATGCACTGTGAGCTGTAAGGTCTTATATAGACAGGTGTGTGGCTTTCCTAATCAAGTCCAATCAGTATAATCAAACACAGCTGGACTCAAATGAAGGTGTAGAACCATCTCAAGGATGATCAGAAGAAATGGACAGCACCTGACTTAAATATATGAGTGTCACAGCAAAGGGTGTGAATACTTAGGACCATGTGATGTTTCAGTTTTTCTTTTTTAATAAATGTGCAAAAATGTCAACAATTCTGTGTTTTTCTGTCAATATAGGGTGCTGTGTGTACATTAATGAGGAAAAAAATGAACTTAAATGATTTTAGCAAATGGCTGCAATGTAACAAAGAGTGAAAAATTTAAGGGGGTCTGAATACTTTCCGTTCCCACTGTTTATATATATATACACACACACACACATAGACAGTATATATACTATAGAATTTATATATAGATATATCTATATAGATATATATGAACACAATAAAATGTTTAAAAGATTTTAGCAAGGGCTTTTGTGAAAAGAAAATCCAGCACATATCTAAAGAAGGCTGAGGTTACTGAGATTTTTATATCCAAGCAGCTCTGAAAAAATTCCTGAGCTGAATCCGTAATAGAAACATTGCCTTTTCTATCTTCCCACACGATGCACAATGAAATGCTTCAGATATTGTTTTGCCTTTACGTTAGTATATCATCTATAATTGCTAAGCCCTAAGTCTCTAATACCAAAGACGTTTGTTAAGTGATGTACAGTCACCAAGTATTCCTGAAATAGTTTCTAAGCTTAAAAATATATGCATATTCGCTCAGCAACTTGCACTGCAGCACTGATGAGTGATAGAAATTTTCCTTATGCCAATTTCACTACAGTAATCATAAGCATATTTACTTTAAATTAATGCACTAATCAACATTTTCACTTAAACATTAATTTGATTTTTTTACTGAAGTAATAAAGGTCATTTTCATTGATATCATGACATAGAAAAAGATTTAGGGGCAATATGGACATACTGTAAATACTGTATCAATGCTAAGAGCATATTAACTACTTGCCTATTTGACACTTTTACCCCCTCAGCTTTCAGGGCTGTCACAGCCATGCAACACTGTATGCATATGAAACTATTATCATTTTTTTCACACAAATAGAGCTTTCTTTTGGTGGTTTTTTAACCACCACCGGGTTTTATATTTTTTGCTAAAATACATGACAATAGACCCAAAAAATTAAAAAACAAAGGTTTTACATAGTAAATTTTCCTCCTTCACTGATGTGCGCTGAAGGGGCTGCACTGATGGACACTAATAGGCTGCACTGATAGACACTGATAAGGAGGCAGTGATATCTAAAAAAGGAGGGAAGGTACAAAGCCCTGAAGTGTGTACCAAAATGAACTAGTGATAGTTATATAGGGTGTGTAAAGAGATAGTGAGGTCTCTTCATAAAAAAACATAAATACAAATAACCAAAAATACAAATAAAAAATAAATAAAAAAATTGGATGGACAAATGTGTAAACACATACAAACAGTGAAAGACGTATCTGTGTCCAATGTATCAGCTTTGGATGGAATGACCCATTCAAAAAAATTCAAATATTAATCACAATAAGTAAGTAAAAGAAAATTGCAAACATGTGATGTGCATTAACCCAGAGTTGACCTGTTCCTCAGAAAGAGACCAAAGTGTCAAACCATGGGTCTATTAAAATAGTGAGTACGTGCTAATACTTAAAGTCCATCACTATGCAATGGGGTGATCTCAGATAACTCTGTGACAGCCTGGGTGCAAACGGTCCTCATATATAATAAATGGGAACGGTTGTAAGTGTCCTTGCATATAGATGGATTCTTCTCTTGGTATGTTGGTATTAGCCCCAAAAATATAAGTATAGATTGCCCTTACCAGACAAGGTGGACTCACAGGCCCTTGGCGGTGAGTCAAACGAGCTTGCACCGTCAAACGGTGTAGTACAGCAAACCGTATGGTGATCTTGGGCAGGGTCTCATCAGATGTCACCGGATGGCGTGTCCCTGGAAAGGCTAGACTGGAATCAGATGTCATCAGTATTCAGCCTCGGTCATCAGTTGGAAAGATAACTTCCTCAGCGACCATCCATATGGGTAAGTAAATAAAAGAAAAACTTCCACTTCCATAGTGTAAATCCTTTTTTCTAAAACGTTATAACGTTTATTGGTATCAAGGGAGGTATTTTCAAAAAAAATACAAATATGGGCAGTAAAAACTCGGCTCAAAAAGCACAAAGATATAAAAAGATATAAAAAGTTTAGCGCAGTAGGTGATGGTAGGGGTAAAAACACAAGAACCCGACGCAAAGACTTCTGCCCCAGTATTAGCACATACTCACTATTTTAATAGACCCATGGTTTGACACTTTGGTCTCTTTCTGAGGAACAGGTCAACTCTGGGTTAATGCACATCACATGTTTGCAATTTTCTTTTACATACTTATTGTGATTAATATTTGAATTTTTTTGAATGGGTCATTCCATCCAAAACTGATACATTGGACACAGATACGTCTTCCACTGTTTGTATGTGTTTACACATTTGTCCACCCAATTTTTTAATTTATTTTTTATTTGTATTTTTGCTTATTTGTATTTATGTTTTTTTTTATGAAGAGACCTCACTATCTCTTTACACACCCTATATAACTATCACTGGTTCATTTTGGTACACACTTCAGGGCTTTGTACCTTCCCCCCTTTTTTAGATATCACTGTTATTCCTTTAACATATATCACCTTTAGCGCCACACTTTATTATATCTTATACACTCACAATAGTCAGGTTGTTGTGTTGGCTGCTTTATTTTATTTTTTTGTAGGAGTTGGCACAATTTTTTATTTAATTTCTCTGATAAGGAGGCACTGATTGGCAGCATTGATGAGCACTAATTGGCAGCACTGGTGGGCACTGATTGGCAGCGCAGGTGGGCACTGATTGGCAGCACTGTTGGGTCTGCACTGATAATCAGGACACTGATAATCAGTGCTTTGATTATCAGTGTAGATGTTCCTTTAACACAAGACGGTTATCAGCTCTCCTCACGATGTCAGGATGAGGAAATGAATGCTGATAACCTGCTTGTGTTTACATCATGATTAGCTGTGATTGGACACATCTGATCACATGGGAAAGAGCCGCTGATTGGCCCATTACCCCAATCTGTAATCAGATGTTATACGGCTATAATGCAGCCAGCAAGTGATTAATCAGATTGGTATAGAATGTCTCCTCTTGTGACAGTATAGAAAACTGCCCAAGGCTCCATAAGCACTATTAACCACTTGACCTCCAGAAGGTTTTTACCCCCTGACCAGAGAATTTTTTGCTATTCAGCACTGTGCTACTTTAACTGGCAAGTGCTCGGTCATGCAACACCGTACCCAAATTAAATTTGTATAATATTTTTAACTTTCTTTTGATGGCATTTTATCACCACTGTTTTTTTAATTTTGATATATAAAGAAAAATGCAGAAAGTTAAAAAAACACGTTTTTTGGTTGAAAACACTTATTTTACATTGTAAAATTTTGCAAACAGACAAGCTTTCTTCATAAATTAAGTCACAAATGTAGTCTGCTACATGTTGATGGGGACAAGGTCCTCTTCCCGACAACCCTGGGCGGTGGTTGTGGAGGTCTGCGGGCAGAGGGTTTATCGGAATCTGGAAGCCACCTTTAACAAGGGGGCCCCCAGATCCCAACCCCCCAACCCATGTGAATGAGTATAGGGTACATGGTACCCCTACTCATTCACCAAAAAAAGTGTCAAAAATAAAGACAGGAGGCAGTTTTTGACAATTCCTTTAATAAAAAAAACATAAAAAACAATGTCCCCCCCACGTAGATCCATCATCAATAACGACGCTCGCTGCACCGCCGGTAAAAAGAAAAACGCTCCACCCGCAATGAAGGCTAACTGCCGAGCTTGCACTGGTCGGTGACGTCCCAAGGAGGGCAGTACCACCAGATGACATCATCAGGTGGCCCGCCCCTTACCTATTCAAGAACTGTCAAGTTAATCTTTGTCATAAGTGGAGCGTTTTCTTTTTTCTTTTCGGGTCCAAAGGGCGTCATGATTGACGATGGATCTACATCAGGGTGCATCTTTTTTTTTGGAATAAAGGAATTGTCAAAAACTGCCTCCTGTCTATTTATTTTTGAAATTTTTTTTGTGAATGAGTAGAGGTACAATGTACCCCTACTCATTCACATAGGGAGGGGGCTGTGATCTGGGGGCCCCCTTGTTAAAGGTGGGTTCCAGATTCTGAAAAAGCCCCTTGCCCGCAGACCCCCACAACCACCACCCAGGGATGTTGGGAAGAGGCCCTTGTCCCCATCAACAAGGGGACAAGGTGCTTTGGGGTGGGCCTGGTATGGTTCGTGGGGTGGTCGCTTGCTTATCCTCCCCTTTACTGACCTACCGGGCTGCATGCTCAGATAAGGGTCTGGTATGAATTTGGGGGGGGGGGGTGAATTTAAAAAAAAATGGCTTTGGATTACCCTTTAAATTCATACCACAGCCAAAGGACCCGGTATGAATTGGGGGGGAAATCCCAAGCCCTTTAACATTTTTGTTTAGCCGGCAAATTAAATGTAATGTTATTTTTCTTTATAAGGCTGGGTTCACACTGGTGCGACACGACAGCCGTCCTACTTTGGATCCGACTTTGCCCTGCGACATGAAGCCGGCATGTGTCCGACTTTCAATGAACGGGGATCCGACTTGGATCCCCGCCAATGCCGGCACTGTGTTTGGTATGAATCTTTAGGGGGGAACTCCGCGCCAAATTTTAAATAAAAAACCGGCATGGGTTCCCCCTCCAGAGGCATACCAGGCCCTTGGGTCTGGTATGGACCTTGAGGGGAACCCCCTACACCGAAAAAACGGCGTGGGGGGTCGCCCCCAATCCATACCAGACCCTTATCCGAGCACGCAGCCCGGCCGGACAGAAATGGGGGTGGGGACGAGCGAGCGCCCCCCCCCCCTCCTGAACCGTACCAGGCCGCATGCCCTCAACATGGGGGGTGGTGCCTTGGGGGAGGGGGGCGCGCTGCGGCCCCCCCCACCCCAAAGCACCTTGTCCCCATGTCGATGAGGACAAGGGCCTCTTCCCGACAACCCTGGCCGTTGGTTGTCGGGGTCTGCGGGCGGGGGGCTTATCGGAATCCGGGAGCCCCCTTTAATAAGGGAGCCCCCAGATCCCGGCCCCCCACCCTATGTGAATGAGTATGGGGTACAGCGTACCCCTACCCATTCACCTAGGAAAAAAGTGTCAATTTAAAAAAAACACTACACAGATTTTTAAAGCATTTTATTAGACAGCTCCGGGGGTCTTCTTCCGACTTCGGGGGTCTCTCCGGTTCTTCTCCACTCTTTCCGGATCTTCTGCCGGGCTCCTCCGCTCTCTTCTGCTCTTTTGCCGCTCTTTTGCTAAAGCGGAGGAGCCCGGTCTTCAATCTTCAATCTTCTGCCTTCTGCCTTCTGCCTTCTGCCTTCTGCCTTCTGCTCCTGATGTTGACACGACGCTCTCTGGGGCTAGAATGCTCTCTGTGCGCTCTGCTCTGACTTATATAGGGGGTGACCCCGCCCCCTTATGCCGTCACAGTCCCTGGGCATGCTGGGACTGTGACGTTTTAGGGGGCGTGGTCATCGGGTGATGACCACGCCCCCTAAAACGTCACAGTCCCAGCATGCCCAGGGACTGTGACGGCATAAGGGGGCGGGGTCACCGCCTATATAAGTCAGAGCAGAGCGCACAGAGAGCATTCTAGCCCCAGAGAGCGTCGTGTCAACATCAGGAGAAGAGGGCAGAAGGCAGAAGGCAGAAGATTGAAGACCGAAGACCGGGCTCCTCCGGAGAGCAGAAGAGAGCGGAGGAGCCCGGCAGAAGATCCGGAGAGCGTGGAGAAGAACCGGAGAGACCCCCGAAGTCGGAAGAAGACCCCCGGAGCTGTCTAATAAAATGCTTTAAAAATCTGTGTAGTGTTTTTTTTTAAATTGACACTTTTTTCCTAGGTGAATGGGTAGGGGTACGCTGTACCCCATACTCATTCACATAGGGTGGGGGGCCGGGATCTGGGGGCTCCCTTATTAAAGGGGGCTCCCGGATTCCGATAAGCCCCCCGCCCGCAGACCCCGACAACCAACGGCCAGGGTTGTCGGGAAGAGGCCCTTGTCCTCATCGACATGGGGACAAGGTGCTTTGGGGTGGGGGGGCCGCAGCGCGCCCCCCTCCCCCAAGGCACCACCCCCCATGTTGAGGGCATGCGGCCTGGTACGGTTCAGGAGGGGGGGGGGCGCTCGCTCGTCCCCACCCCCATTCCTGTCCGGCCGGGCTGCGTGCTCGGATAAGGGTCTGGTATGGATTGGGGGGACCCCCACGCCGCCTTTTCGGCGTAGGGGGTTCCCCTCAAGTTCCATACCAGACCCAAGGGCCTGGTATGCTCTTGGAGGGGGAACCCATGCCGGATTTTTATCTAAAATTTGGCGCGGAGTTCCCCCTCAAGATCATCTGAGCACAAGTCGCGTGCCGAAGTCGGATCATGCGAGACGGCAATCCGACTTTGATCCGACTTCAATGATAGTCAATAGGCTGAAGTAGGATCAAAGTCGGACCAAAGTAGTACAGGGAGCATTTCTAAAGTCGGAACGACTTGTGTCGGACCAGTTAGGACGGCTCCCATAGGGAAACATTAAATTTCACACGTCATGCGACATGAGCTCCCAATGTCGGAGCGTTTGTCGGACCAATGTGAACCCAGCCTAAATGTCAGTTTTGCTGCAGCAGGTTCTATAAATGGTACAGATACGCCACTTTATGGGCAGACTCAGGGGGTCCCCCAGGAATTTTTCATTTTTATTGTTTCACCTTAAGTATCATTAAAATCACTGCTCCTGTAAAAAGAATCTTAAAAAACAAAAAAAAGTTTTGACATCGATACATGTCCCCCCAACAAGCTCACATCGAACATCTCCCATCAGAAAATCCGACCATGTGTACGACCGTGTGCTTAAGACCTGGCGGGGGACAGATGCAGCATTGGACCGATGCTGCATCCACCTAGGTACGTATGATTTCTAAAAAAACATACTTCTCTTTTACAGGACCAGCAAAGGTTTAAGAGTACCATCCAAAATAGATTGTTACATGAAGTCAGCTGGGTCCATGCAACCTGACAAAATTTCAAATTTTCAAAAAAAATAAAAAAACTGGGATCCCTGAATCACTCATTGTCTACTCACAAATTTCTCTACTGTCTATACTATTCCCCTATGCAGCTTTTACACACATCTGAGGACTCACAGGGACTCTACCACACTGACTCAGGCTCTAAGGCTTCGGTCACACTGAATCTTACTTTAAAATCGTACATCTTCACTTGAAGTCGCACAGTTCCAAAGTCTCATATCAGTGTGACTTCAGGTGTGATTTGGAGGACATCTGTGCGATTTCATGTACAGATGTCTATGCAAGTCCAAACTGAACTTGCAAAAAGTAGTGCAGAAACTACTTTCAAGATCAGTATGACTCAGATGGAGCCAGCAGAAACAGATGAAGTCGGCGTTGCACCGATTTGACCGCTTCCACTGCAGACAATAGCATGCGCCTTGTCTGAAACTATCAAATAGCACGACAAGTGTTACTGTTACTGGGGGCTAAGCCTTGAAGATACATAAGACCCTTTTCACACTGAGCCAGTTTTCAGGTGTTTTAGCGCTAGAAATAGCACCTGAAAACTGCCTCCCATTCTCTGCAATGGGTGCAATGGTGCACTTGTGGGACATTAGAAAAAGTCCTGCAAGCAGCATCTTTGGGGCGGTTTTGGAGGGCTGTATACAGCGCTCCCAAAAAACGCCCCTGCCCATTGCAATGAATGGGCAGCGCTTCTGAAGCTCCTGAAAATACCTTTAGAAGTGCCGCAACACGGGAGTTATTAACGCCTTCTTTGGGGTTAAAAGCGCCCCGCTAGCAGCCCAAATTCTGGCAAGAGCACCGCTTAAACATCGGTAAAGCGCCGCTAAAACAAGCAGCGCTTTACAGCTAACGGCTGGTGCTTTCAGTGTGAGAGCAAGCAGCCTAACTCTGATGTCCTTGTTGGCTTCCACCCAAGTTATTTCAAGTTTTGTTAACTTTTTTTGCACAGCTATGGTGGCCACTGTTGCTGTAGCTTGTTGCTACTATATCTATAAACCTGTTCTTTTATTAGCTTTCTTTACAAGACTCAATAAGAGATTATTGAAAAAGAGAGTGAAAAGGTATCTGATCTCAGCTGCTTCTATCTGCTGATTGTTTTTAGCTGCAAGTTTCCTTGAAAGTAACCCTTCATTTTATTATTTTTATCATATACTCTTTTTCAGCTGCCCAGGTAAGTAACAATTTTACTTTACATCTAAAATCCACAATCTCATTGTCCTCTAATGTTAAAGCGGTGTTAAAGTGAATTGCTAGCCATTTTATACATCTTTACCTAAATGTCTTGCCTAAGAGCAAATGCAACAAGGTGACTGTTTCTACCTTAGGCAAGAAAGCCTCACCTGTTTCTACCTTTTCATGAATACATTGGATTTAGCTTCTATGGAATCCATAGCTTTTTAAGTCATATTTTTTTTATAAGTCCCTTTAAAATATTAATTAATGCTGAAGTCTGCTCAAGCACCGTGTAGTGTAGTACACAAAGTATATGTGTTTTTTTTTTTCAGAGAGGAAATGTGTGACGGAGCACACAGCATATACGTTCCTGAAAATGCATTTCATAAAGCATTCTGGACACACTGACAGCCACAATTTATCAACATAAATTACCGCTCTTAGTTGAAGAGCTCTTGTCATCTGACAACAGAAAACGGAAGAAATTGGCTACTGCCTTCTTCAATGATTATCTCTTCTCGAAGAGGGAAATGTTCCACTGAACCCAACATGTTCAACATTTTTAGAAAGAAAAGGTTCTTGAACATGAAAGACATGACAGCACCATAAAATAAGAAATATTAAGCATTAAAGAAGAAGTACAGCTCGATTGGCTGTACTTCTCCTATGGATCACAGGAGTGCAGTTTTTTCTGCACTTCTGTGACCCGTTTTTAGCAGACAGCAGCTGACATAGTTACATAGTTATATAGTAGGTGAGGTTGAAAAAAGACGCAGACGACATGGAGCCGGTCCAGGCTCAGGCAAGATCGCAACAATAAAGTCAGGATCTGCCCACATACCCAGACCAGCACCTGGCTCAGCCTCTCAGCAAGCCGCTCAGTAGAAGAGGAAGGCCTGTGATTGGCCAACACGCATCTAGAAGGGAGGAACTGATAGTCACATTCAGCCAGGCACTGTGTATGTGGACACGGCGGTGCTACTCTGAAAGTTTTTATGTGATTTTAAAAGTTTTTATCTTGTAAGTGCAACTTGTCTGTTTGGGGGCTTTTAATAAATTTGTATATGGAGAACACTATGGTCTCTATACTTATTATTTACATGTCCTGAACTCATGGAATCTTGAGCCAAGCTGGGAGATGATCCGTTTCTTTGGATACTAATGAGCTGAGTTACCATTAAGAAAAGAGCCATCTGGATTACCCACCATTGATTGGGAAGAGGAAGTGAGAGCAAAGAGCTCATGGGGAGATACGAATATGAGTTTTGACTCATCTGGGAGGTGAGCGCGCATTTTTACTGGTGGTTGTGTGCACTGCTTTTGAGGACGAACAATCACTGTGGTGGAATTGTGTGGATACACTGATCACAAGAAGAGTTTTTCATGTTTTATTTCTAAATTTTTTCATTTTATGGACTATTCATTTATATGTAGGATTTATTTATTTTAGAGATTTGCACTTTATATTTATAATTTTACACATAGCGCTACATTTATTTATTTACGATCCATTTTGAAATTAGTGTGGTGTACCACTTGGAATGTTTAGCAGCTGTGCACGTTTATTATTAAGTTATCTTATTTAAACATCACAATATTTTTTATTTGTGGCGCTGATTGTTTCATCTTATAATATGATCAGCAGTGTTTGATTGCTCGGTTCTCGGTGTTAGAGGCGGCGGGGGACAGATGCAGCATTGGTCCGATTTTGCATCCACCTAGGTAAGTATGATTCTGGGGAAAAAAAAACTCCATACTTTTATTTTAAGTAAAAAAAGTCAAATAAACTCCAGCTTGGTAAGCAGGTATAATCAATACAAACAAAATATTAGGTTAGAAATGGAAATGCCAATCAAGCACCCTTGTGCTGAGCACAAAAACCACATAACCTAAAAAAAAAAAAAGTGGACAATACTCTCTAGTGGCAAGAAACCAGAGCTTGCTAAACCTCTTAAACACTTTGATCTTCTGTTGCTTTAATTTTTCCCAGTATTATTAGCCTGAATTTAGTATTGCTTTTTTTTTATTAAAAAAAAAAAAAAAAAGTGGACAAAACCCTCTAGTGGCAAGAAGCCAGAGCTTGCTAAACCTCTTAAACACTTTGATCACCTGTTGCTTTTATTTTTTTTTTTCCCCGGTATTATTAGCCTGAATTTAGCAATGCTAGGTGTCAGGTCTTACACAGGAATCTGTAAGTGCAAAAAATGCTAACACCCTTTCTTAAATATCACAAACTAAGTATGTTTTTTTTCTATGAGGTACAGTAACACAGCCTCATCACCTGAAGACAGAAAAAAAACAAAAAACAAAACAAGCCTTCTGTTGACTTCCCCACTATTTACTGTATTTAAGACTGAAATCAATAAATTGCCTAAAATAAATCACTCTTTGAGATGCTACCTTTGTGAGCAACTACAGTATACATAACATTTTAATGATACATGTTTTTAATAGTAGTATGTTAGTGCGACACACTGGGGTGCTTTTCAAAAGTGTAGTTGGTAAAAAAGAACATTACATACTAAACTGATCAAAAAAGTATAAAGTAATACAAGCCAGAAGTATAACATTAGTTTAAATAAAACTAACCAGTTGGCAGCCAGGTTGTCATGTTTCTAATGAATAAAACTGCCTTGTGTCTACTCACCCTCTATTTGTATCAATCCCATCATTTGGCAATGACACAGCTCTAGCCCTGCCTTGTGTCCACCACCAGGGCTGCATTTACCATACAGGGAGGGGGCCATACCAAACCTCAACATAAATAAATTGTGATAACATTTCCTTGTTTCCTTATTCTAGCCACCTTTGAATATTCAAAGCAATGACATTGAAGAGGGGAGAGCTAAATAGACATTTTATTATTATTATACAGAATTTATATAGCGCCAACAGTTTACGTAGTGCTTTACAATATAAAAAGGTGACAATACAGTTATAATACAATACAATACAAGAGGATTAAGAGGGCCCTGCTCAGAAGAGCTTACAATCTAAAAGGGTGGGGCAGGTGGTACAAAAGGTTGTAACTGTGGGGAATGAGCTGATGGAAGTGGTAGATTAGTTGGAGACATGATAGGCTTTTTGAGAAAAGTCAGAAGACATCTCTTCTGCCTATTGGTGGTCTGTACAGTTCTGCACATAAAGCATGCTGCCTCTGATTTTAGCATTAGGATTTATTAAAAATAATCACACAACACAAGCAGCAGAATTTGTTCACAGGAGTGTCACATCATAAAGAAACGTTCTCATTCCCATCAAGAGCAAAGCGACTGATAGAGCAACTCCCCACACATTGATACTCAGAGATAGGCATATTCTGAGATGGGCATCGGGTTTGGGTTGAACATAAGTTGGACTTGAATCTAAGCCTGTTCATAATTCATTGGATGAGCAAACAAACCGGTCATATTTGGCCAGTTCGCCCACTGGGACCCCCAACTGATGTTTGTAAACAAATAGCCAGGAGTCTGTCAACTGGCATTCCCAGCTGGCTTGTTTACATACAGAACCAGGCAGGTGAACATTGCTTAGTGGTAAGTTACTGTGATTGATCAAACTGTATTGGATCTACATTGCTAGAACAATGTGATTTTCGATGGATTTACATTGGGGGGGGGGCATTGGTTAATTTGTTCAATACAGGACTTTTTCATGGTGTGGGTGTTTTCATGCACTGTTTTTTGTAAATGAGTAACAAGAGGTACTATATACGCCGTACTCAATCTATCTATCAATATCCGGTGGCCCTCTTAGTCTAAAGAGGCTTACCTCCTGAACACCCTCATATCCCCATTTGGATAGCAGGATATCGGGATGAGGTCATTGTCCCCCACACTGGGGGCAAAGTGCCTTGCACAGGCCCTACTATTCCTGAACAATACCTTCAACATATGTGAGGGTACATTACAAGGGGGAATGGAAAAGCTGCTTGCAAGGCACAAAAGAACAAATTTCAAGGAGTGGAAACTGCAATCATTCTTTTGCATACTCCCCTGCTACATTAAGACCCCTTTCACACCAAGGGCGTTTTGCAGGCACTATAGCGTTAAAAATAGCACCTGCAATTCACCCTCAAACAGCTGCTCCATTGTTTCCAGTTTGAAAGCCTGAGGGCTTTCACACTGGAGCGCTGCGCTGGCAGGACGTCAGGAAAAGTCCTGCCAGGATCTTTTTTGGAGTGGAGAAGGAGCGGTGTGTTTACCGCTCCTCTACCGCTGCTCCCCATTGAAATCTATGGGGCAGCGCTGTGATACCGCCAGCAAAACACCGCTATTGTGGCGCATTGCGGGCGGTTTTAACCCTTTCTCGGCCGCTAGCGGGGGTAAAAGTGCCCTGCTAGCGCCCAAAATGTGCCGCAAATCCAACGGTAAAACACCACTAAAAATAGCGGCGTTTTACCGCCGACACTATGGGTAGCTCAGTGTGAAAGGGGTCTTATACACTTATCCCAGCGTTTATTGCCTGTTTCAGCATAGAAAGATTTGTCACTATGCCTGAACCATCCTAAGACAGATTTCTTCACGTTTTCATCAGTGCTGAAATGCTGACCTCCAAGGAACTCTTTTTGGGGTCCAAACAGGTCCGGGCTGTAAGGGGGATGTGGCAATACCTCCCAGCTAAGTTGCTGTAATGTGCGCGTATAAGCTTGTGCGTTGTTCTGGAGAAACAGGACGCCCTTAGTGATCAAACTAGACCGTATTTCCGCAATCGCGTATGCACATTACTCAGAACACGATAGTAATGTCCACTGTTGATAGTGGCACCATGGGGTAAAAAATCCACATAAATAACACCATGTTTGTTCCAGAAAACACATGCCATCACTTTACCTGCAGATGCAACTGTTCACATTTTTTTTGGTGGTGAGTCTGCGGTGGAGTTGGTCCATGCACGCACTAACACTGTTGTCTGCCATCTTGATCAATGGTCTCTGGACTAACCGGTGACATTTGCCCTGCCTATCAGTAATAGGACACACTTGCCACTTACTACTTCATGTAGTACCGCCACGCTAGTGTCTGTTTTTATACCTGTACAATAAAAAAAATCCAGATGTGACTTGAACACCCCTCATACTTTAACCACTTCAGCCCTGGAGGAATTTGCCCTCTTCCTGACCTGGCCATTTTTTGCGATACTGCACTGTCTCGTTTTAACTGACAATTGCCTGATCGTGCGACGTTTCCCCCACAAATAAAGCTTTCTTTTGGTGTTATTTGATCACCTCTGTGGTTTTTATTTTTTGCGCTATAGACAAAAAAAGACAGACAATACAAAAAAAAAAGTTTTACTTTCTGCTATAATACATATCCAAAAAGAATGTAAAAAAACAAATGTATTCATCAGTTTAGGCCAATATGTATTCTTGTTTTTGGTAAAAAAAAAAAAAATTCCAATAAACGTATATTGATTGGCTTACGCAAAAGTTATAGCAACTACAAAATAGGGGATAGATTTAGGGACTTTTAATCTTTTTTAATTGTTTTTATTCGTAATGACGGCGATCTGCGATTTTTTAGCAGGACTGCGACAGTGTGGTGGAAAAAAACCTGACCCCAAGTGACACTTTTTGGGGACCGGTGACACCAATACAGTGATCAATTCTAAAAAAATGCACTGATCGATGAATAATGACACTGGCAGGGAATGGAGTTAACACTAGGGGGCGATCAAGGGGTTACCTGTGTTCCATGGGTGTGTTCTAACTGTGTGAGGGATGGGCTCACTGGGACAACACAGAGATCACTGTTCCTGATTACTTGGAACAGAATATCTCCATGTGGTCCCCTGTCAGAACGGGGACCCACCTTGTTTACATGGGCAGATCTCCATTCTGCCTGTGAATCGCACTAGTCTACCAGTAAATTTAAATTCGAACGTACACTAGTGAAGAGGCCTACACGTTTCTGAGCATGACAGATGAGAGTGAAGAGGAACTCACCCATCTGTCAGATTCAGGCTCAGAATACGAACCGGTAGACCGCAGCGGCACCCTGACAGATAGCTCTTACGACGTAGTAGTGGTCCCTGCCAAGGTCAGGTGTACCCGACCCCGTTCTTCTGCTGTTGTTGAGGCGCAAAAATGGCAGGGCTCTCGTATGGAGCAGAGAGCCAGTACTAGTGCCACTCATCCTTCTGGTGAACTGGCAAGCACCAGCGGCCTAGTACATCCTGGTCGTACATCCAGCACTGCAGTAACACATTGTGATGTGGTGAGTCCCATAAGTGCAATTCAAGCTGGTGAGGTGGCTAGCACAACTAGTGTCCCGCAGCCACCAAGAAGACAATGACAGGCCCATCGAGCCTGCTGCATTTGCCAATCCGAATTGAGAGCCAACCCGCAATTCAGGTGGAAACAGTTGATTTTACGTCACTTGATTCTTATTCGCTGTTTTTCACGGAAGATCTCTATAGATCTATTGTGGACCAAAGCAATTTCTATGCTGGTCAATTCATCGCCACTAATCCCCAGTTGACCCTTGCCAGAGATTGGAGACCTATTACGGTCTCTGAATTTAGGACCTTCCTGGACCTATCCCTCCTCATAGGTATGAGTTGCGGTCATATTGGTCCACTGACCCAAATCACCATATGCCCTTGTTCTCTGCTTCCATGAGCAAGACATAATACAAGCAGATCTTGCGGTTCATGCATTGCAATAAAATGAACTCTGTCATCCTCGGGGTGACCCTGAATACGGTCGGCTCTACAAAATTTGGCCCCTCGTAAACCACTTCAGCCAGCAGTTTGCAGCCTTGTTTACTCCCGATCAAGTTGTCTGCATTGATGAGTCCCTGATTAAGTTTTCTGGCTGCTTGTCATTCAAACAGTATCTTCCCAGCAAGCATGCCAGATATGGGGTCAAGATGTATAAGCTCTGTGACAGAGCAACAGGCTATACATATAGTCTTATGGTTTACGAGGGAAGAGATAGTTACGTAGATCCAGAGAACTGCCCAGTCTACATAGGAAGCACTGGTAAGGATTGTGTGGGACTTGGTGTCATCCTTATTTGGAAAGGGGTACTAATTGGCCAGAGGCTGGTATAAAAAAGTGTCTGTATATTTATTCCAATTGGCTCTGCTGAATGCTTATGTGCTATACAAAGCTTCAGGACAAACTGGATCCTTCCTTAAATTCAAGGAAGAGATCATCACAGCCCTTCTGTTTCCAGACGGTGCTGTGTCCCAACTTCCCAATTCAAATGCAGTGAGACGGCTGCATGAGAGGCATTTTCCGTGTGTCCTCCCTGTTACCCCTACCCAAAGAAATCCCCAAAGAAGATGTCGTGTTTGTAGAAAGCATGGATATAGGCGTGACAGCCGCTTTTATTGTCCCTCCTGTCCTCATCAACCTGGTCTTTGCATTGGTGAATGTTTTGAACGCTACCACACACATAGTGGTGTATTAGCATTGGCTACAGCATTACACAGTCCTAGGGCACACTTACACAGGGTCTTGAAAGATGAGATGGCCATCACATTTTGAGAGACTCTAATCTGGAACGTTTACAGTTTACAGTTTATATAAAAGTACAAAAAAACACATAAAAAAATAAAAAATAAAAAAGCCAAAAATAGTTGTAGTTTTATTTTTCTTCTCGCTCTTATGTTCGCTCTCTATTGTTCTATCTCTATTATTATTGTATTTTAGAACTGAAATGTTTTATTTTTACTATGTTTTATTGTATTTACTTTGCAGGTATGGTATGTCTTACTGTTATACTGTAATGTTACTTTGTTTTATTGTTAACCATAATTTGCTTAGCAGGTACGCCATTCAGCTGCAGCACTGATTTATTTATCTTGACAGCAACAGTGTTTGCTCTCACGATACATAAATCAATGACTCCAGCACTGTAGGAAGTGATTTCACCACCACAGTTAAAACAAAAATGATGCATGTATGCCCATCATTAGAAGTAGGTGGATGAAGGGCGGTATTCTAATGGTGGGCATACCCACTGATCAATCTCTTTTTTTTTGTTCAGCCCACAGGCTGCATGAAAAAAAGAACATTACAATATATGCCCAACAAGGACCAGCATTGTACTGGTATGTTGCTGGATTTTGAGTGGTTATACCAAAATGATGCCTGCAGGTTTAGGTATCATCTTGGTATCATTCTTTTCAGCTAGCAGTCGGCTTTCATGTAAAAGCAACCCTATCAGCTAATTAGCCTCTAGACTGCTTTTACAAGCAGTGGGAAGGAACATCCCCCCCTCTCCCACCATGGGAGCCTAGCCAAGTACAGGACCCCAAAAACCAAGCAACGCCTTCAGGCTTTCTAAAGGCATACATTTTTGATTTTACTCCTCACTATCTATCACAGTTACGGAGGCCCTAAAATGTTCAGATAGCACAACCCTCGCCCCAAATGACCAAGGTATTTTCTAAGAGGCATGGTGAGTATTTTGTTTTTGAAAATTAATAAAGAAAATAAAAATGCTTGTTTTTTTTTTCAATTTTCAAAACTTTGTGACAAAAAGCAATATCTGCAAAATACTCAACATGCCTCTCAGCAAATTGCTTGGGGTGTCTACTTTCCAAAATTGGGTCATTTGGGGGGGGGCTGTGCTATCTTGACATGTGATAGGCAGCAAGGAGCGAAATCAAAAATGTATGCCCTGAAAGCCTGAAGGCGGTGATTGGTTTTCATGGTCCTGTACGTGGTTGGACTGCCAAAAAGTCCCACACATGTGGTATCCCCATACTCAGGTGAAGCAGCAGAACATATTTTGGGGTGTAATTCCACATATAACCATGGCATGTGTGAGCAATATATCATTTAGTGACAACTTTGTGTCATTTTTTTTTTTAATTGTAAATTTTCAATCACTTGTGACAAAAAAATATTCAATGGGCTCAACATGGCTCTCAACCATTACTGGCCCTACTTAAAATCCACAACGTTCAATATTCTTGGGGCTTCCCAGCCTGCCTAATTGGACGCAAAGAAGGTCGTTCGGCAACATTGAGATTCCCGGAAGAAACGCCAAAATTCTGCCAACGCTTAGATGTGCCATTAGTGGAAATTCCGGGTTGGTGGGAAGGAATAGCAAACCAAGAGTCTACAGAGGAACTGCTAGCCTGGAAACCAGTCTTTAAAATGAAACGACTAGTAACAACGAAAAATTTGATTTAAAGGAAATTAGTATTGGCCTAAATATATATTAGGCGGGGGTGTCGGGGGGGACGTGGGTGTGGGGGGGGGTGGCGTGGGGGGGGTGGACGGGCACGGGAACCTCCCAATCCCAGGGGGAGTATCGGATCCAAAGATGACCACTTCGAGCTCAACCACTAGGGGGACAACCGAGAGGCCGGGAGGTGTTAGTGGGGCCATGGTTATTTGGGCCTTGGGGAGGCCCGCTAGCCCCAATCGAGTGGGGGGGTTTGGGAGGGGGTAAGGTGAGCAAGGGAGAGGGATGTGGGTGGGTGGGGCAGGAAAGGGAAGGGAGGGGGGTTGGAGGCAAGCATTCACCTCATCATCTTCCACTCCTCAGGTCAGTAAGGTTATGTAAACCTCCCTCTACTGTATACAAAAAGAGATGTCTAAGTTAAACATAATCTCATACAATGTAAGAGGTCTAAACTCCCCCATAAAATGTGCGAACATAATGGGTGAATTGAAATTCCTGAAAGCAGATGTTGCAGAGCATTTTCTCCAGGGATTATCCGATTTGGTTCTATGGAGACTCCCCAACTAAGGGCGCAAAAGGAGTGGCGATTGGGTTCTCCAAGGAAGTATCGTTTAAGCTAGAGGAGAGAATGACCGACCCAGAGGGGCGTTTTCTGTTCCTAAGAGGTAAACTAAATGGGTCAGATTGCTCATTAGCAAAAATATATGGCCCGAATAAAAACTCTAGCAGATATTTACTGGGAATCCTTGCAAAATTTGAGGAATTTAGGAAAGGGGGGGCCATAATAGCAGGAGATTTCAATCTGTGTTTGGAACCAGGTAAAGATAGTACGCCACTTGCACAGGGGACAGGCGGGGTGTGGTTGAACAAACTAAAAAAGAAGTTACGCCAATGTCAACTTGTGGATGTATGGAGGATGCAACACTATAATTTAAGAGAATACACATTCTACTCCCCCCGTCCATGTGACGTACTCTAGATTGGACTTCTTCCTTGTGGAGCATTGTCTCCTCGAGGAGGTCAAGGGTACAGACATTGGTACAATGACCTTCTCTGATCATGCACCTGTAGGTCTACAGTTGAAAATAGGTAAGCGTAAAAATTGGTGTAACAGTTGGAGATTAAATGAGGATCTCCTCCATGATAGAGTAATTGATAAGCGAATCAAAGAAGAGTTGGAACTCTATTTTAAAATGAATGTGCCGGGTGGGACGTCAGAAGCTATAGTTTGGGAGGCCCATAAAGGGTATATCAGAGGTATCTTAATGATGGTAGGCTCTGAGGAAAAGAGAAGAAAGGAGAAAGACAAACTAGCCCTACAAAAGAAATCCATGACCTTGAACAACAACAAAAGAAAACGGGGGATAGGGAGGTCTTGGCGGGTCTATTTAGGAGGAGAGAGGCTATGCGGGATCTATTTGAACAAGAAACCCGAAAGTTATACAACCTTGTGAAAAAAGAAAGATATATAGGCGGCAATAGACCTGGTAGATTTCTGGCAAAGGCCCTGAGAAAAAAGAAAAACACCAATTATATTGATAAAATAAAAACAAGGACAGGAGACATCAGATATAAAGATAAAGATATTGCAACATCTTTTCAAGATTACTATGGGGGGTTGTACGCTATCACTAAAAATGATACCCAGAAGGGGAGGGAACAAAAACAAGAGAAAATTAAAAGTTACCTAAAAGATAGTGGATTGGTCAAAATTACGGAAATTGAACAAAGCACTTTAGAGGCCCCCATAACAGAGGAAGAAGTAAGAAAGGCACTTAAGGAAACACCAGTAGGCAAAACTCCTGGCCCTGATGGGTTGACAGTCCTATACTTTAAAAAATACCAGGATTATCTAATCCCCAAAATGTGTTCGTACATGAATGAAATCGGGGACAAAGTGGAAATGAGGAGAGAAGCATTGGAAGCCAACATAGCCATTATTCTGAAAGATGATAAAGACAGTACACTGTGCTCCAGCTATAGACCCATCTTGCTTTTAAATGTAGATATGAATCTGTTCGCCAAAGTGCTTGTGGAAAGATTGAAACAAATAATTAGTAAGATCATACATCCAGACCAGGTTTATACCGGGAAGAGAGGGACGTGATAATGGTATTAAAACACTCCTAGTAGTACAGAAAATCAAAGAGAGTGGAGCCCCAGCTCTACTTTTGTCAATTGACGCTGAAAAAGCGTTTGACAGAGTAGACTGGGGCTTCATGACGTGCACATTGGAGGAGATTGGACTTGGGGATAGAACCCTCAGATGGATAAAGGCATTATACTCTCGACCTACAGCGAGAGTGAGGGTAAATGGTTTATGTAACGAGCCCCTTGCTCGCTCGGTTCCACTCTCCCGACACTCCTCTGCAGCTATTGAATCAGATTGCAACGTCTGATGGTTCGGTCATCCAATGCTCCGGGATTAGAACTTCAACTATATGCCGTTCTAACCCAGTTGTGATAGCTCAGAACAAACACCAGGCAGGCTGTATATAAGTTCTACCAGGAATCTCCTTTATTGGAAAATACAGGCCCTTTTATACACTAAAAGTGGAGGTGCATATCTCCGGCTCATATTACTCTAACAATACACCTGTAACCTAATTAACCTAATTAACATGGGCTAATTAACTAATCCCTTTAGACAGCCTAGATGACTCTGACATGACCTTTAGGCTAGACTGGCCGTCTTGTAGCTTAGAACCCCCAATCAACATTATCACAATAGCAGAGTTAATTAAACACAAACCACAATGGGGATCTAATGACTCTTAGATCCCATACTAGAGACTTATTTACAATACACATTTTAGCAGACAACAGACAGGTAGCTGGAATTGATGACATTAGCATTTAACAGTAGGAGTCCCAACGGTATGAATCAGTCACTATTCCAATATGGCAAATCCAGGGTCCCCAGAGTCTGTGTGTCCTGGGGGACCAGGACCCGAATCCACAGTAATACCACCTCAAGGGTCCCCAGGCATACAGCTCACAAAGAGCACCGCTCCCCCCAAATGCTAGGTCTGTCACAGTTTACTCTTGGAGCCATTTGAAATGTTTAATGGCAGGAGACAGGGGTGCCCACTTTCCCCGTTGCTATTTGTGTTGGCTGTCGAACCCCTTCTTTCCAGGATTAGGCAAAACCCGGACATCAGCGGGTTAAAGATCGGTAAACATGAGTATAAACTGGCTTCCTTTGCGGATGATATCCTGTTCTATGTCACGCGCCCAAGAATTACTCTTCCGAATATCATTTCTACACTAATAGAATATGGGAAGCTTTCCAATTTTAAGGTTAACCCGACTAAATCGGAAACGCTAGATATCAACAAAAGCAAACTTAGAGATTACTCATATCAAAAACACTTCACATTTATTTGGGGGAAAAAAGAACTTAATTATTTAGGAGTCAAAATAACTACGGGGGGGGGGGGGTGCCCTAGGGTGTGCTAAAAGAGGTGCATTTCAGTGTAAAAAGGGTATTCCTGTGATATATTTGTTTTGTAAAAATGTAGATGAAAACTGCCACTATGATGTGATGAAGTGAAGGGACGAGTTTGCATTTTAATAACTGAAACATGACTCGCGGAAAAATATCCCGCTGATGTGGCAAAAAGAAGAAAAAAAAAAGAACATGGCTTTCAGCAATTTCCTTGGGGTGTCTACCTTCCAAAATGGGGTAATTTGGTGGTGGTGGTGGTGTGTGTGTGGGGGGGGGGGTTGTACTTCCCTGCCATTTTAGCACTTTTAGGAATTTTTTATAACAAAAAGTAGAAAATATATTTTTTTTTCAAAATTTACAGTCTTTTTCCATTTACAGTAGGGACGGAAAGTATTCAGACCCCCTTAAATTTTTCACTCTTTGTTATATTGCAGCCATTTGCTAAAATCATTTAAGTTCATTTTTTTCCTCATTAATGTACACACAGCACCCCATATTGACAGAAAAACACAGAATTGTTGACATTTTTGCAGATTTATTAAAAAAGAAAAACTGAAATATCACATGGTCCTAAGTATTCCGACCCTTTGCTCAGTATTTAGTAGAAGCACCCTTTTGATCTAATACAGCCAGGAATCTTTTTAGGAAAAATGCAACAAGTTTTTCACACCTAGATTTGGGGATCCTCTGCCATTCCTCCTTGCAGATCCTCTCCAGTTCTGTCAGGTTGGATGGTAAACATTGGTGGACAGCCATTTTTAGGTCTCTCCAGAGATGCTCAATTGGGTTTAAGTCAGGGCTCTGGCTGGGCCATTCAAGAACAGTCACGGAGTTGTTGTGAAGCCACTCCTTCGTTATTTTAGCTGTGTGCTTAGGGTCATTGTCTTGTTGGAAGGTAAACCTTCGGCCCAGTCTGAGGTCCTGAGCACTCTGGAGGTTTTCATCCAGGATATCCCTGTACTTGGCCGCATTCATCTTTCCCTCGATTGCAACCAGTCGTCCTGTCCCCGCAGCTGAAAAACACCCCCACAGCATGATGCTGCCACCACCATGCTTCACTGTTGGGACTGTATTGGACAGGTGATGAGCAGTGCCTGGTTTTCTCTACACATACCACTTAGAATTAAGGCCAAAAAGTTCTATCTCTGTCTCATCAGACCAGAGAATCTTATTTTTCACCATCTTGGAGTCCTTCAGGTGTTTTTTTTAGCAAACTCTATGCGGGCTTACATGTGTCTAGCACTGAGGAGAGGCTTCCGTTGGGCCATTCTGCCATAAAGCCCTGACTGGTGGAGGGCTGCAGTGATGGTTGACTTTCTACAACTTTCTCTCATCTCCCGACTGCATTTCTGGAGCTCAGCCACAGTGATCTTTGGGTTCTTCTTTACCTCTCTCACCAAGGCTCTACTTCCCCGATAGCGAAGTTTGGCCGGACGGCCAGCTCTAGGAAGGGTTCTGGTCGTCCCAAACATCTTCCATTTAAGGATTATGGAGGCCACTGTGCTCTTAGGATCCTTAAGTGCAGCAGAAATTATTTTGTAACCTTGGCCAGATCTGTGCCTTGCCACAGTTCTGTCTCTGAGCTCTTCAGGCAGTTCATTTGACCTCATGATTCTCATTTGCTCTGACATGCACTGTGAGCTGTAATGTCTTATATAGACAGGTGCGTGGCTTTCCTAATCAAGTCCAATCAGTATAATCAAACACAGCTGGACTCAAATGAAGGTGTAGATGGATGATCAGAAGAAATGGACTGCACCTGAGTTAAATATATGAGTGTCACAGCAAAGGGTCTGAATACTTAGGACCATGTTTTTCTTTTTTAATAAATCTGCAAAAGTGTCAACGATTCTGTGTTTTTCTGTCAATATGGGGTGCTGTGTGTACACTAATGAGGAAAAAATTAACTTAAATGATTTTAGCAAATGGCTGCAATATAACAAAGAGTGAAAAATTTAAGGGGGTCTGAATACTTTCCGTCCCCACTGTATATCGCAAAAAATAAAAATCGCAGAGGCAATCAAATACCATCAAATGAAAGCTCTATTTGTGGGAAAAAAGGACGCAAATTTAGTTTGGGTACAGCATTGCATGAATGCGCAATTACCAGTTAAAGCAGCACAGTGCCAAATTGTAAAAAGTACTCTGGTCATTGAGCAGCCAATTCTTTCGGGGCTGAATTGGTAGAAGAGAAATAAAGCCTTTCAAGGTTAAGTAACTGATGTGAAAAAGGTAATAATTAGGCAGGTAAATTAAATGCTTGGATGAGGAATTATCATGTCATAAAATGTAGATTGCATATCTACATATCTAAACCCAGAAACAAAAATGAAATATATTGCAGCTTACTAATCCTTAGCTGTGATGGCATTAGTTTGAACTTGTCAAGCTAAGAACATTCTCAGCAAGTACAGTAAATACCTGTTGATCTGGACAGAAATTCTGCATCCTTTATAACTAGATATAAGCCTACAGGAAAGCACAAAAAACAGTGATGTTGCTAGGATTATAAAGACCTGAAGGCACACTAAGAGAAAATAATTCTGCAATTTGCATATAAATTATTTAATAGGCAAAATTGTAACCGTTGATTCTCCAAATGTACATTAAGCAGTCTGCCTGGAGCTCATTTTACCATGTATCAGAAGCCAACTATTTTTTTCTTTCATAGAGTTGGGAAGGGTTAGGAAATCTGTCAGATGTTACCTTCTTATCCTTGCAGGACAAATCTACTCTATTTGTTCTGGTGACTACTGTCTTCAGGACAGAGTGTGATGAGAAATCCCTAATTTGACAGTTGTCACCGGACCTGAAGGCAAGGGGAAAGCTGTCAATGGGGACAAATATTTTAACGAGAGCTGTCTAAGAGAGACTATCCTTTTAGATATATAGTTTAAAGGGGTTGTAAAGGTATAAGGTTTTTTATATTAATGCATTAAGATAAAAAGCCTTCTGTGTGCAGCAGCCCCCCCCCCCCTCAGCTCCCCTAATACTTACGTGAGCCCCATCTCTATCCAGCGATGTCCACGAATCCCTCGGCTGTCCGGGACTCCCCCCCCAATTGGCTGAGACACAGCAGTGGCACCATTGGCTTCCGCTGCTGTCACAGTCAGTTAGCCAATCAGAAGAGAAAGGGGAGGGGCTCTGTGCCTGATTGGACAAATGGAGCTGCAGCTAGGCTCAGGTACCCCCATTGCAAGCTGCTTGCTGTGGGGTCACTCGACAGGAGGGAGGGGCCAGGAGCAGCGAAGAGGAACCTGAGAAGGGGAGGATCCAGGCAGCTCTGTGCAAATCCACTGCAGAGAGCAGGTAAGTATACCATGTTTGTTATTTTTGTAAAAAGAAAAAACAAAACTTTACAATCACTTTAAGCTTAACCACCTCAATACAGGTCAATTTCACCCCCTTCCTGCCCAGGCCATTTTTCAGCGCTGTCGCATTTTGAATGACAATTGCGCGGTCATGCAGCACTGTACCCAAATTATTTTTTTTAATCTTTTTCTTCATACAAATAGAGCTTTCTTTTGGTGGTATTTAAACACTGCTGGGATTTTTGTTTTTTACTAAAAAAAGACTGAAAATTTTGAAAAAAAAAAGTTTCTGTCAGTAAGTTTTATAAAGAATACATTTTTCTCCTTCACTGATGTGCGCTGATGAGGTGTCACTGATCATGAGGCACCAATATGCCGCACTGATGGGCACTGATAGGTGGCACTGGTGGGCACTAATAGTCTGCAGTGGTGGGCACTGATGGGCAGCACTGGTGGGCACTGATGGGCGGTACTGATGGGAGGCACTGATGGGCAGCACTGATGAGCAGGCACAGATGGGCACTGAAAGGCTGCACTGACTGGCATCACTTATGGGCACTGATTAGTGGCACTGATGGGCACTGCTAGGGTTTCCTGTAATCAGGGCACTGATGATCAGTGCCCCGATTACCTGCCCAGGTCTCCCCTATGAGTTGATGCTGCTGATAGGCTCTCCTCGCCACACACTCTGGCAATGTGAGGCGAGGAGAACCGATTCAAGGCACTTCCATATTTACATGTGACCAGCTCTGATTGGACGCAGCCAATCAGATGGTAAAAGAGCCATGGCCGCAGCTCTTTACAGAGATCAGGGTCGTTCTGGTGTGCTGTCATATGACGTCCACCCAGGATGAGAGCAGCACCCTCCCTCCGTCATTTTACGGTGGGAGGGCAGCAAGTCGTTGGAAACTTCTGAGATAAAAAATGAACAAAGCATACTCTCATTCACTGTGTACTTGCCTCTGTTCAATGCACTTGTGCAAGTGTGGGTCTGCAGGAGTCACTTCTGTGTTTTAACGGACATCCTCCCCTCCCCCCCTAGTACATAGCAGGTGATTGACATCCTCAGATGTGCATGCCTCCCAGTGAGACTTTGTAGATGAGGGTGTGCTCCTTCCTCCACTCAGGTCTCAGAATACACTCAGCTTTGTGCTGTGTGTGACATCAGATCCCCACCCCCTGCCTGCTGGAAGCTAAGAGATTCCATCTAAACTGTGTACTTTAGAAGGCTTTGAAGTAAAGAAAACTGCAGATAAACAGGTACAGCTTATGTAAGAGGATTTAATTTATTACTGTGTGTCACCTGAAGCTAGTCACTTCAGTGGGCTTATGTAAGGGTTTATTTTCACTTTACCATTTATGACACTTTCTGACCTGCCTTACACGTCTTGGGTATCTGTCTAGTAGGAAACGAATGATACAACTTGCTTCATCTGTGTACACCTTTCCTGTGCTAGATATAAACAGATTTGAATAGCTGTCACTTTCTGGTTTTACAGTCTAGTACAAAAGGCTGACTGACTATACAAGACATCACATGACTGCCTGCTATTTGTTTACCTTACTTTGTAGGTTTTTTTTTTACACTTTGGTTTGACCTTATAATGTCAGCTACACACCTTTGGCAGGCTTATACTCAAATAACTGTTATGCTTCCCACATAGAGGTTTACTGCTGCAGCAGGCTCTCGCCGGTGATTTAAGTGCTTGAGTGGGATTAAATAATAACTGTTGTTATATTTAAAACTGTTATCTAAATAGCTAGCTGCCTGATGTGCTGCTAAACTGTGCATATGTTGTCCACGGGAGAGCGACTGTACAGTTTATTTATATTTTTTTGCTAACATTACTCATTACTTATATACAATAGTATGCCTAACATGTCAAATTAGATATATAATTACTACACCAAACCCCAATTTTGCCAAACCCTGGGCAAACAATTAGATCTTTTAATGTCAAACAATTTACGGCACAATTGCTTATAAGAGCCATTTTGAAATAAATCTGCATAAAAAAGTCATTAAAAAGGCTGATGTAAAGGTTGAAGAAAAATTAAAGGAAGAGAGGAATTGATGAAGGCCTGCTGGTGATTATCACATCAGCTGTTAGCAACTGACTTACGAAACACTAATTACTAATGGGAAAGGAGAGAAAACCTGGAGTCATTATTATTAAATGACTGAGGTGACCAGAAAAAAAGAACTTTTAATTAATAGCAGCAATTTGTATTTAAAGAACAGTGTTCATTTTCAAAGATCATCTTTTGATGGCTTGCATTAAATGTATCTACCCAAGGGTGGAATCCTGGCAATTTTATTTATCTTCCTATCTATGACTAAACAGAGAAGCAAGGTGCTAAAAAATATAATATATATAAAAAAAAAAAAAAATATATATATATATATATATATATATATATATATATACATACATACATACACACACAGTATGTATACTGCATTTCTCTCTCATACAGTATATATATATATATATATATATATATATATATATATATATATATATATATATACATATTTTTTTTTCTTGCAGAGTTTTCTACCATAAATGTTAATCTCAAAGGCTTTCCCTATTATTGGACAACTCAGACCTTTAGCATTCTGTCAGAACTAATTAAGGCCTGGATACATCATAAAGCAAACAACAAATATTCAATGTCAAAACACATTGAAGAAAACATATTTCTGAATGTATTAACGTGATATTTTGTAATAAAATCAAATATGAAATCCATAATAAAAATCACATGGTCTTTATAACAAAGAAATAAAAAAAATGCATTGTATATTCATTACACATACTATATATTATAACCAGAAAGAACCCAAAGGGAAGAAAAAAATCGCTCTACTGGAAATATTGTGAAACTCAGAAATACCTTAAAACAGAAAGTAAATACATGCCATCACTTTCTTGCAATTTCAGAAAATGTTTGCTTTTCAAATACAGATAGCGGACAAAAAGTAAATAATTTGTTAAAAAAGGGCACCAGCAATTGAAAAATAGAGCTGCCATAGACCCACAGTCCTGTGTCAATTGACCTCCAATTTATCACTTTGATGACTAAAGGTTCATAAATAAGGTCTGTGACCTATGGTGGATTTTCCACAGAAATACTGTAAATGAAAATGTACAGTATGCCTTGCACTATAGTAGACCAGCTATGCTGGGTGTGATAAGAGTGGTGGTCCCCTTCAGGGTCCCAGAAATGAAGATTTAGGGGAAGAAAGAAATCTCCTCCCCCCACCCCAAAGCACCTTGTCCCCATGTCGATGGGGAAAAGGGCCTCTTCCCAACAACCATGGGCGATAGTTGTGGGGGTCTATGGGCAGGGGGCTTATTGGAATCTGGAAGGTCCCTCTAACAAGGGGCCCCAGATCCCATCCTATGTGAATGAGTACTACTACTCAGGGTATGTGGCCTGGTATGGTCCAGGAAGGGGGAGGGGGTGTTCGCTACTCCCCCTCCCATTTCCTGACTTCCTGTGTTGCATGCTCGGATAAGGGTCTGGTATGCATTTTGGAGGGGACCTCATGCTGTTTTTTTTTTTTGCGTGGGGTTTCCCCCCAAAATCAATACCAGACACTTGGGTCTGGTATGGTCTCGGGGGGGACCCCATGCCTTTTTTTTTTAAATTATGGTGTGTGATTTCCCCCTCAAGATCCTCAGAGTACAAGTCGCATGCCACAAGTTGGATCAGTTAAGACGATGATCCGACTTGGATGGGACTTGTATTCAAGTCAATGGGATGAAATTGTGCCCAAGTCGGACCAAAGTGCCCAAGCCCAAGTCGGACCAAAGTAGCGCAGGAACCTTTTTCATTGTTGGACCGACACAAGTTGGACCAGTTAAGATGGCTCTCATAGGAAACCATTGATTTATACACGTCATGTGACATGTGCCCCCAAAGTTCGAGTGTATGTCGTACCAGTGTGAACCGGGCCTCACTCTTTAAAATGTTTAAATTTGGATACTTTTTTAAGTGGCTGTTGTATTAGGTTTGGTCATCTTAAAATAAATCCATGTTACTCTATAAAAAATGTATTGTCAATTGGAAATCAGTATATTGTCTACGTTACATAAATGTAACCTTCTCAGGTCTTTACCATCCAATTGGAAGTTAACAATAAATAACTCTTATTTTCTTTAAATCAATATATCTAGAAATGACTCCCAAAAGTTTAATATAATATGGAAGCTAAGGATTATATCCAACTCAGCCTACTAATACATTAAACACTATATAAGCATATCTTTTTTTTTGGGCATTCCTTACTAGTCACATAAAGCAGACATTTTGAGCTCCATAACTGTACCCTTGAACCCTGACATTTACAAAAGATTGTTTATCTCCACCAGCTTTGCATCCCACTTCTGGATCTGAAAGAATCCATATTCTCTTAACCTGAGTAATTAGATGCAGGGGAATGAGAATGGCAATACACTGAAGAAAGACACCCCTGACAGGTACCAGTCAAGGTGGTACTACCTAAAAAGAAGGTCCACACTTCCTTGCCTCTGCTCTCAGATTTTCTTTCTGTAAAAAAAAAATGCAAAAGTCTCCTCTAATCAGCTTCTCCTATGAACCAGTGCTTTCCTGCATTCTCTCAGACCTATAAAAAAATTAGACCTATTTTACTAAAGTTCTAAAGGGCCCAGTAGTCATATCACACTTCTCTTGTGGTCAGTGTCATGCATTCTTTTTACTGTGCCTATTAGGTTGTGGTCGGCAGATGACTTTGGGATATAATATGTGGTTTTTGATTAAGACCCAGATTGAATCCCCTATTATTGTGTGGATTTACACAATGAGGGATGGATATGCTAATCAACCTTTTATATGGGGGCTCCCTGGTCACCAATGCAAGGGGATACACTGACCATCAATGTAAGGGGGCAGTGTGAAAACTTGCAGCAAGTACCCAAGGGGTCAGAGAGACAATATTGGTCTATAATAGCAGTTTCTGTCATATTTCAGGTTGTCAATAAAAAAGTCATTAGGGTTTGGCAATCCTGAACTCCACCTATCTCTCACCCCTCTCTGTCATACTTCACATGAACAAATTGGTTTCTTTTCCAGCAAAACAATGTTTCTGCCCGGTGTCCCAGGAGCCTGCCAAAATACTGTGGGTAGAGAAAGGGTTCTTGGGGGTGTAGTTCTTGGGGAATGTCCCATGTTATAAGTTCCCAGTAGCAGAATTTAATATTCTGCATATTTTCAATTTCTGCATTTGCAACAATGTCACCCCTGCTAGGAATCTACCAGCAGTGTGCTGTTGCTTCCAAACAAGAGTAGCCGCTGAACCCTCTAATGGCTACATGTTGGTCATGTAAAAAGCAGTCAATGGTGAAATAAAGCAACAATTAAATCTGTCTTTCTGGTCTGCTTACACTTTGCAAGCGTAGCATTCTGACACAACATGGCTTCCCATGTTGTGATCACTGCAGTGGAATGTTTTTGCTGTGCAATAGCTAGATGTAATGTTCCAGCTAATGTGAGATTAATCTGTTAGTTGGTATTCAATGAACACAGCTACTCATTCTTAGTTTGTTCAACAAACTTCATTGGTATGCCGTAATGACATACAGAGTCATTCCTCTCTGCCAACCCTGGTTTGTTAGTTTTTATTGAGTCCCTTATAGGAGAGATTAGGTTCAGCAGGATCACTTTCTTATAGGGTAGACAGATAACACAAAAGCAGACAGACAAAATGCGTCTCATACTACCAGATTCAGTCTCATTGACTATAGTCAGCTTCATTTGAAGTTTGCAGTTTTATAGAAACTAAAAACTTAAAACCATCTGGCCCAATCCTGCTAAAAAACATTCAAGATACTGTAGTTTATCTCTAAGGGCTAACCATGCAAACAAACCACTTTTTGTACTACAGAAATATAAATATAAAGCAATGGTGTTTAAAATCTGTAACCCATAGAAAATAGTTACATTTTTATCGATAGACTATGGTACTAGATGAGGCTGCCCATTGTCACCACTATTATTTATTTTAACCCTGTGAATCTCCATACTTCTATTTGAGGCTTAACGGTACATGGCAGAGAGTTTAAATCCACAGCCTATGTTGAGGACCTTCTTTTCTTTTTGACACAGCCCCACACCTCAGTGCCTAATTGACCTCTGAATGGTCTTCCTCAATCCTTCGATCTGCTGAGGAAGATCATTCAGAGGTCGATACATGTGCAGAGGAGAGGATCCGAGCCTTTGACATTCTTCAGCCATGGTGGTGAGTGAGCGGACGCTCCCAATACATGTAACAAGTGAATTTTGTTTTTATATCTATTAAGTGTCCTCTTTTAGCTGGGTTTTAAATAAAAGTTTTATAGCAGAAAGCACTATGTCGGCTGTGTTTTTGATTACATGATACATAAGTCCCTTGAAGTGGAGGGACAGCTGAATAATCTCGGAGATCAACCTCCTATCTGTGAGGGATACATTGGGTGGAGTGGAGATTGTGAAAGGGAGAAATTGAACAGCTGAGTCCTGAGAGAAAAAAAGACATTTGGGGAGTGAAAATACAGAGTTCATTTGAATCTTCCTGACTCATCCTTGAGGTGAGCAGATTAAATTGCTGGTGGTGGTTTGTACAAGCAATAAGAATTATTTAGAAGCACAGTGATATGATAATAACACTGGAGCCCTACTATCAAGATTGATATTGATTTATGGGACATTTGTTATGAATTTTTTATGAGTATGAATTTCATTGCATGTATACATAGCACTAAGTATAGCATTGAATTATCACTGTAGTAGTGCTGCACTGTGTAAGTGTATGTGCGTCTTTTGGTACACACACACACATATATATATATAAAGTGTAGTGATTTCACTTAAAGTGTATAGCTGCTGCAACTTTTCACTTGATTAATTTAGGGTGGCGCTGATTGTTTCACACATTTGGGTAGTCTTATACAGCGAGTATTGTCCAAAATCTATGTTTTCACTTGAAAAATAGGGGGTCGTCTTATACGCCCAGTCGCCTTATACACCAGCAAATATAGTATCACAAATCTGAGGCCCTAAATATATCCTTTGTCCCTTGCCACAGGCGAGCTGTTGGACATACAACAACTTTGCCCATTTAAATGGGAATCTACTTCCTTCCCCATCCCTTACTTTACAATCACACCCTTCCATCCCCTGCACACTTCATCCCTCCCTAATACCCATTCTGGCCCATAATAGGCAATCTATTGACAGACAATAAATAAACCTCCATTCCATATTACTATGAATATATATATTTTGGGTATCCTTAATGAAGTTTCCCTTCCATCCCTTTACCCAATACCACGACAGAGAGGATAGTAGGGAGGAGGGGGTGCTCCCCACTGAGAAGAAAGATTAAGCAAGCCTACTATGTCGCTTAAATGCATATTTATCCAAAAAAAAAAACAGCACGGATGTACCTAAGACACCTCTTTCCCTTTACATACCTGCTATCTCCTTACCATATTATGGGGATTCCACCACTTCTCCCTCTCCCCCCTCCTCCATTGCATTTATATTACCTACAAGTCTTATATAAACCAAAAACTGTTTGAACTCAATCCAACTTCCCCAGATTTCATTAAATCTTGTATAGGAATCATTTTGTAAATGTATCAACTCTTTCATTAATCTGGTTCTATCTACTTCTCTAAACCACTCCAACATAGTTGGTATTTTCTTTGATTTCAAGTATATTGGGATTAATACCTTTGCTGTTTTCAACAAAAATGGAATAATAGACATTTTATATTTTTTCCTTGATTCGCTAGTGGTGTGAAATAAACATTGCCAGGGATCTTGCCCAATTTCAGAATTACTTATCTTAAAACTTTTTTCCCAGGATACCTGAATAATTGAACAATGCCACCATATATGGGAATGCGTTCCCACACCACCATATTCCCGTCAACATTCCAATGGCTGCCCTGATCTCTCCGGGGGAGGATATACAGACACACTAACAGGTGTTGGTCTCCTGTGGATTGATGCAGCTGGAGCTGCGAAGTGTATGGCTTACATGCTACTATAATGCTCTAATCAGGCTATAATAACCTTTTAACCTTTTTATGCCTAAGCCTATTTCTGACATTTGTTGCTAAAATCAGTATTTTTTACTAGAAAATTACTTAGAACCCCCAAACATTAATATATTTTTAGCAGAGACCCTAGAGAATAAAATGGTCATTGTTGCAATTGTCACATGGTATTTGTGCAGCGGTCTTTCAAACGCTTAAAAAAAAAAAAAAAATCTGATCACAGGTGACAGGTTCTCTTTATGAAGGGATCTAAAATACCCCAAATCCCTCCTTTGTACTTCAAAGTATTCAGATCGTCAAAATTGGCGATTCTGAATACTGACATTTTTTTAAATCAGCGACATTGGCAGCCGAGTAAACCGGAAGTGACATTGCTTCCTTCATTTTACATCAGAGACCCAATCAGAGCCGAATCCGGCTTTGTTCGGGTCTCAGCCTAGCTGGCAGATGCGCCGGCTGGTGGCTGGGCTGGGAAAAGCAGCGGAAGGTGGCGGGAGGGGGGGGACGTCCCCTCCCACTCTTTAGGATAACAGCCAAGCGGCTTTAGGACGCAGCGGTTGTTATCACTAAAGGGTCAACCGCACGCTCTAAAAAACGGTACTGGGGTGATGCCTGCAGCTGCAGGCATCATCCTGGTATAACCTATTCAAGCCATGAACGCAAATTTGTGTATGGCCGGCGTGAAGGGGTTGATCAGGCTGTGACCACTTATGTCAGTACAGCTACTGTGTGACCCTTATCTAATGGGAAGGTCATCATATAGGACTCCATTTGCCCATATAGGCCCAACTATCTGGTTGTTTGAGCCAATACTGGACACTTGCTTTGGCTACCTTAGTGTTTTGTTGCCCTCCCAAGGAGATTCTTACACAGGCATTGGTGCATGTCCGAATCAGTGAGACCTCTTCCTATGGATAATAATCAGTGCAGCGCTGGACAAAAAACAAGGTGAATAACAATAAAAATTAATATTACTAAAAATAATGACAGCAAATATAAGTGATGGTATAAGTGCTATAAACAATCCAGTGAAATAAACCAATGTGTAGATGTTCATCAATACATAGCCGTGCTCAAAAGTCCATTATATTGATAAACATTAAATAATAAAAGAGGGGGTGAAAAAAAGGAGGTGAAAAAAATGTCCAAAAAATTATAACAAATAAATAGTGAAAAAAAAAAAAAAAAATTGTCCAAATATGTGATAAGTGCAGAAACGATCCAGCGATGTAATCGATAGTGACACCCACCACCGGGGAAAAATAAAGGCTTACCAGACAGCCTGCGACCGCCCTTATTCAGGGGGGTCAAAACAGGCTCAGTAGATCAATGTTGGTATCTTGTTGAAACCGCAACCAATATCCTATGGATTACCCTCAGTGTTGGCTTCTCATCAACAGTAGGAGATACTCGAGAAGAATGAAGTAATTCCAGAAAGGACCAGGTGACCAAAATTCAGGCCAGGACGAACCATAAAAAAGAGAGAGGGGACTCCAGTAGTGCAGATAACCAGGGACGTTTTAATAAAAGTTAAATTAAAAAATACATTGCGCCAGATTGCGCATAAAATGCATGTGGATATCAATAGCATATAAGGTGCATATAAATGGTTAATGCACTATAAGTTATCCCAATACAGATGCACAAGATCAAATCGTAAGTGCACAAAAAAGATGCCTCTAGGCATCAGCAGAGAGACTGCCACGACCAGCGAAAACAGAAATCTCCACCGCCGTTGAAATTAAAAAATTAAAAAAATGTTTTAATTTCAACGGCGGTGGAGATTTCTGTTTTCGCTGGTCGTGGCAGTCCCCCGAAAGGAGCAGTTGGAGGGACTGGATCTCATGCGGTAAATGTGGAAACAAAAAGAATGTGCCTCCACATGGTGCAGATAAAAAAGGGTGTTTTTATTGACAAAAACGACCATGCACAAATAAAAGCGTAATCACGGTGGATAAAAATAAATGGGCAACAAAGAGAGTGGTGTATGTACCCGACGCGTTTCGACCTAGGGGTCTTCAACAGGGGCATAGACCACTCACTCCAAGTTGCCAAATATATATAATAAAATTATTTAGAGAAGGACCAATCACAAGGGCTGAAAAACCAGGAGATTGGATTGGGTGAATACAATCACATGACTTGCTTGAATGTCTAGACATAAAGATCATACACAATTTCTATATAAATAAATGAATGACATTAAGGTGAAGCTCAAGAGACTGTATAAAGGTCTACAAGCAGAAAAATATATCACTCTATGATCTCTCTAACCACCTTGATAGAACGCCCCAAATCCACAGCTGAACCTATGCACACATGGGCTTTCTTTACCACTCACTCCATTCAGTCCAAACAAGTAAAAGCTATATTCAAAAAGCACTGGAAGGTACTTTTAAATGATAATCTACTGGGGTCAGTTCTTCCTGAACGGGCGGCTGTTGTATTCAGGGGAGCACGGTCCATTCAAGGACAGATTGCTCCGAATATAATAGACCCCCCCAAAAGAGTTTCATTTTTTCAGGAATGTCAGGGTTATTACCCCGCCGTAGATGCAATGTCTGCCTCCACAACATTCGAGGCAGACAAAAAAGTACCACTTTCCAATCCACAGTCACCTCCCTCACTTACCAGATGAAACACTTCACAACTTGTGCATCACAATACATTGTCTACCTCATTACTTGCCCCTGCCACAAACAGTATGTTGGGCGTACCATCAGAACTTTCTCTATACGAGTCAATGAACATGTGGCAGGTATCAAGAAAGGCAAGGACAAACATACAGTACCCCGGCATTATCTGGAACACCATAATAAAGACCCTACCGGGACTTTATTCCAGGTGATCGACAAATTTGTCCCACATTGGAGAGGTGAGTCCCGCCTCCGAGGAGTGTCGCGCCTCGAGACTTATTGGATATGGGAGTTGAGGTCCTATTTCCCGTTAGGTTTAAACGTGGAGTGGGACCTCAACTCCTTTATCAACCAATCCTAAATTCCTTCCACATCTCTATGCATGTCCCTCCCTCTCTTTATTATTATTTTTATATATTTTTTTAATTTTTTATTTTCATTATTCCAACATTTTTTCTCCCTCCCCCTCTCCTTTTTTTTTTTTTTTTTTTACCTATATTCACAAGCTGGTACACAGTTTATATATGGTGCACCTTAGAGGGTTATCTATTCACCCAATTGAAATTGGTCCAATCCAAATTGACCCATTCGGTCTATGCTGATGATTCTTTACAGTCAAGGGATCATAGGGATAACTATCAGATATTTGGGTCACTTTACAAATCCACACATTCCCTCCACATATAGATTCATTTTAACACATTTTACAATGTGCGTTTTGGAGATTTTGTGTTCACATAATTTTTCAATTTTTTAATTTTCTATTTCAGTCCCACCTAACACACATGGACCTTAAGAGACATTCACACATGCCACTCCAGTATTTTTTTACACATTTATGCGATTCCACCTCAGTTAGTCATTTCCCAACACATTATATTTCACTATATGTGTCCCCACTTCCAATATACTTCTGGTTCACTGGAGTTCTATGCACACTTCCGGGTCATCGGGTCCCGGTCTGCTGCATAACACAAATTTTTTTACACAGACACCATAGAGATGCTGTTTTGTCTCATTCAGCGTCCGTTGCTTGCTGGATTGCATTGCCGGGACGCTAGGTCTATTTATTTAAGTCCCATCCCTCTGCGGTGTACGGATTGTACGTGCAGCAGAGTTGAGTGGGATGTTTGCTCTCTGATTGGCCCAGTGAGTCATGTGAGAGGGAGACGTCAGACACGCCCACGGACGTGACATCATTTCCTACACAGACTGGTCATGTGGGCGTTCAGGGATAGAGGCCGGCTCATACATAGCGGCCTATTGGTCAGCTTTATTTAACACCTTTTGTCTTCTTATTGAGGATTGGCTCCTCTGGCTGACAGGGCGGTACATTCTGCCGGACTGTCAGCAGAGGAGTGCTGTTTTCATTTAATCTTTAAATGCTTTATTTTTGTTAGAGAGATCATAGAGTGATATATTTTTCTGCTTGTAGACCTTTATACAGTCTCTTGAGCTTCACCTTAATGTCATTCATTTATTTATATAGAAATTGTGTATGATCTTTATGTCTAGACATTCAAGCAAGTCATGTGATTGTATTCACCCAATCCAATCTCCTGGTTTTTCAGCCCTTGTGATTGGTCCTTCTCTAAATAATTTTATTATATATATTTGGCAACTTGGAGTGAGTGGTCTATGCCCCTGTTGAAGACCCCTAGGTCGAAACGCGTCGGGTACATACACCACTCTCTTTGTTGCCCATTTACTTTTATCCACCGTGATTACGCTTTTATTTGTGCATGGTCGTTTTTGTCAATAAAAACACCCTTTTTTATCTGCACCATGTGGAGGCACATTCTTTTTGTTTCCACATTTACCGCATGAGATCCACTCCCTCCAACTGCTCCTTTCGGGGGACCGTTTGTGAAACTTCTGATGCACGCTGGGACGGTTCGGTGTGAGGACGGTTCGTTGTGAGGACCCATCCGGTTGCCGGCCGAGATCCATACAGACCACAATCCAAGAGATTGGCGATTCCTGAGCTCCCATTCCACGTCATTGGTGACAAACTGCGCATGCGATTCCCTGTCGCTGACATGGGAATCCACAGGATCTGGTAAGAGGCTTTTTTGCACTTTCTCTGAATGACCCATTGGGACCCGGTTTCTCGGTTAGGAAGTCACTGTATGATGCCAGGTGTTTTCTGACAACCATCAGACCATCACCACCCCTTGGAGTACTTATACCTCCTGTGCGGTTGGACATTTACATCCATCTATGGACGTTTGTGTTTCAAGGCACCTGTGGTCAATTAGTTATTTCTTGACTGTTTCACCATTTTAAAGACATATATTCATTTGTACATGCGCTGCATTTTTCCATATGCCTATCAATATAATGGACTTTTGAGCACGGCTATGTATTGATGAACATCTACACATTGGTTTATTTCACTGGATTGTTTATAGCACTTATAACATCACTTATATTTGCTGTCATTATTTTTAGGAATATTAATTTTTATTGTTATTCACCTTGTTTTTTGTCCAGCGCTGCACTGATTATTATCCACTACTAGTTTTGCCTTATATCGGGGTTATAGTGTTCAGCAGCAGGACCCATATCACGGTTTATTATTATTGATTATTCTTTATACATGTACCTAGCGCAGGTTTTTTTATTGATTTTTAGACCTCTTCCTATACCCCCAATGTGTGTCCTGAAGAAGCGATCCAACGAAACACGTAAACACACAGGGGCTCACGCATTCTTTGATGTCATACTGTTGAACGTCATTTGGGTATATGTGATGTCCTCTCTTTCTGGCCACCCCTTGGCTATTAGTGGACACAGACCTTTTTATAAAGTTTTATATCTTGTATGTTTACATGTTAATACACAATAAAAAATATTTTTAATTGATATTGTTGTTCCAATTTGCCTCTAAAGTCCGTCCTAGTGGGTAAAATAATTTCTTCTTTCAAATGGCTGCCCTGAGTTGATCTTATGTAATTTTGATGGAACATACCACCTTGTCAACAATTTAGAATTAATTTCTTTTATTTTCATATTTAGGCGGAGTGTACATTATTATTATTATTATACAGGATTTATATAGCGCCGACAGTTTATGCAGCGCTTTACAACATTAGGGCAGACAGTACAATTACAATACAATTCAATACAGGAGGAATCAGAGAGCTCGTTAGAGCTTACAATCTAGGAGGGAGGGTCAAGTTATACAAAAGGGTAATAGCTGTGGGGGATGAGCTAATGGAGAAAATAGTGCAGTTGTTAGATGGAGGCAGGATAGGCTTCTCTGAAGAGGAAAGTTTTCAGGGATCGCCTAAAGGTGGATAAATTTGGAGACAGTCTAATGGATTGGGGTAGGGAATTCCAGAGGATGGGCGAGGCTCGGGAGAAGTCCTGGAGGCGGATATGGGAGGAGGTGACGAGGGAGCTAGAGAGCAGGAGGTCTTGGGAGGAACGGAGATGACGATTAGGTTGGTATTTTGAGACTAGGTTAGTGATGTAGCTGGGGGCAGAGTTGTGGATGGCTTTGTAACTTATTGTTAGTATTTTGAATTTAATTTGTTGGGTGAGTGGTAGCCAATTGAGGGATTGGCAGAGAGGGGTAGCAGACACTGAGCAGTTTGTAAGGTGGATGAGTCTGGCAGCAGCATTCATGATGGACTGAAGGGGGGATAGTCTATTTAAAGGGAAGCCAATGAGGAGGGAGTTGCAGTAGTCAAGGCGAGAGATAACCAGGGAGTGAATCAGGAGCTTTGTGGTTTCATTGGTTAGAAAGGGATGTAGTTTAGAGATGTTGCGGAGGTTGAGGCGGCAAGCTTTGGAAAGTGATTGAATGTGGGGCCAAAAGGAGAGTTCAGAGTCCAGGATAACACCTAGCACCCTGACATGTGGGGATGGGTGGATGGTTTTGCCATTGCTCTTGACAGAGAAGTCAGGGGAAGAGGCACGTGGGGGAGGAAATATTATAAGCTCGGTTTTGGACAAGTTTGAGGAAGTGGTGTGACATCCATACAGATAAGTCAGTTAGGAAGTTAGTGATGCGTGAGGAGACTGATGGAGTGAGTTGAGGGGTGGAGAGATAGATTTGTGTGTCGTCAGCATAGAAATGATATTGAAAGGTGTGAGAGGCTATCAGCTGACCCAGGGAAGAGGTGTAGATTGAAAATAAAAGAGGTCCAAGAACAGAACCTTGGGGGACCCCGACAGAGAAGGGAAGAGGAGTGGAGGAAGTAGAATTGTAAGTGACACTGAAGGTGCGTTGGGATAGGTAGGATGAGAGCCACTGAAGAGCACAGTCATGGAGACCGAGGGAGTAAAGTTTTTTGAGGAGGAGGGGGTGGTCAACCGTGTCAAAGGCAGCTGAAAGATCCAGAAGTAGGAGTACAGAATAGTGTCCGTTGGTTTTTGCAGTTAGTAGGTCATTTGTGAGTTTTAAAAGAGCAGTTTCTGTGGAGTGTTGAGGGCAAAATCCAGATTGAAGGGGATCAAGAAGGTTGTTTTTAATGAGGTGGTCACTCAGTTGGTTGTAAACCAGGCGCTCAAGTAGTTTAGAGGAAAAGGGGAGCAAGGAGATAGGGCGTAGGTTGTTAAGATTGGTAGGGTCCAAGGATGGCTTTTTAAGTATGGGAGTGACCAGTGCATGTTTTAGAGCATTGGGGAAGATGCCAGAGGTGAGGGAGAGATTGAAGATGTGGGTTAGAGAGTGTAGGATGGAATCAGAGGGCGACCGTAGCATTTGAGAGGGAATAGGGTCCAGGGGACAGGTGGTTAGGTGGGCGATAGTGGGCAGATTTGAATAGGGGGAGTGTCAGTTGTACCTGTTGACATGGGGTCTTAGCTAGGGGAGATGCCTGTAGAGTGGAGATTTCATCACGGATTGTATCAATCTTGTTTTTGAAGTGATTAGCGAACTCCTGGGCAGTGAGTAAGTCAGTGGGGGGAGGCGGTGGAGGACAAAGTGGAGAGTTGAAGGTAGAGAAGAGTTTACGGGGACTGGATGAGAAGGTGTTAATAAGAGTTGTAAAATAGGTTTGCTTGGCAGTGTGGAGGAAAGAATAGTATTTTTGGATGGCAGATTTGTATTGGTTGAAGTCTTTGAGAGACTTAGTCTTGTGCCACAGACGCTCAAGAGCGCGACTATGTTTTTTCAGAATTTTAGTGTCATCTGTTTGCCAGGGTTGTAGGGGTCGAGGCCTGATTCTGCGTGTAGTGAGGGGAGCGAGCTTGTCCAGGGTGGAGGACAGGGATTTATTGTAGAAGGACGTGGCTTGGTTGGGGCAGGACAGGGGAGAGATTTTGTCATAGAGGTGGTCAGTAGCAGAATAGAGGAGAGAGGAGTTGAAGTTGCGAAAGTTTAGGTTAGGCGATTGGAGGGAAAGGTGGTGGAAGACAGGGGGGGAGAGAGAAACTAATAAGGTGATGGTCGGAGAGAGGAAAAGGATTGTTTCAGAAGTTGCATGGAGTGCATAGGTAGGAGAATACAAGGTCAAGGGTGTTGCCATCAGAGTGAGTAGAAGCCTGTACCCATTGCTTCAGGTCAAATGAAGAGGTTAGACTAAGAAGTTTAGAAGTAGCAGGAGTGTTTGTATTAGCAGGGATGTTGAAATCACCGAGAAGGATTGTGGGAATTTCTGAAGAGAGAAAGTAGGGTAGTCAGGCAGAGAACTCATCAAGGAAAGTCGATAATGGTCCAGGGGGCCGGTAGATCACAGCAATTCTTAGGGAAGTAGGAGAGAATAGACGTATACAGTGGGCTTTGAATGAAGAGAGAGAAAAAGAGGGAGGAGAGTGAATAACCTGGAAGGTGCTCTGGGGGGATAGGAGGAATCCCACTCCACCTCTCTTGCGTCTATTAGGCCTAGGGGAGTGAGTCCAGTGAAGGCCACCCTGGGAGAGGGAAACATGAGAAGGGGTGTCATGTTTGTGGAGCCAGGTTTCGGTGAGAGCAAGTAGATTAAAGGAATTAGTGACAAAGAGGTCATGAACAGCAGTGAGTTTTTTGCAGACAGAGCGGGCGTTCCAGAGGGCGCAGGAGAGAGGGAGGCTGGCGTTGCGAAGAAGAGGAATGGAGACTAAATTGCTTAGACTGAGACTACTGTCAGAGGGTGTAGGGTGATGGGTGTATTGGGTACAGTTAAATAAGGGAGGCCCAGGGTTTGAGGAAATATCTCCAGCGATTAGGAGAAGCAGAAGAGTAAGGGAGGTAGTATGGGAATGTTATTTGTATGAGGGGACATGCTTCAGTATCCTGGGGGGTTTGTTAGCAAGTGGGCTTAAAGTTAGAAAGAGGTGATGAGTGCAGTAATAGGGGGAGGGGAGAAGTGGGGGTGATATGTACAGATTGTGGGGTGGAGCAGAGGGGTGAAGAAAAGGGAGTTTGAGGAGAGAGCCAGCAATTGTGAAAAGGAGGATAGGTAAAGAGTGCATGAGTGCATAAAGAGTACATAATCTATGGCTTTACACTTTAGATGTTCTATGATGGATTGATCTAGGTCAAGCTAGACATGTGCAATTAATTTCGTTCCAAATTCGTTTTTGAACAAAATTTGGAAATATTTGAAGTAACGAAAACCCGTTTAACGAATTTTTCTGAAAATTCGAAAATCCGAAAGTTCAAAAATCTGAACACAATAATGAAAATCTGAAGATTCAAAAGAACGAAAATCCGAAAATTAGAACGAAAACACGAAAATTTGAAAATCCGAAATGATATCTAATAATAATAATAACTATTACTATTAAATTATAGGTATAGGAATTTCCTTTCAAATTTGGCTGTTAGTAAATGTAACGAATTTGAATTTATCCAAAGTTACGAAATATCTGAAATAATGAATGCCGCGTCTAAACAAATGGAATGTAACAAATTAATAATAATAGATAATAATAATAGTATTAATAATAAAAACTTTTTATTATTATTTATTATTATTAATTTGTTACATTCCATTCATTTCGATGCGGCCTTCGTTATTTTGGATAATTCAAAACTTCGGATAAATTCATATTCGTTACGTTCATAAACAGCCAAATTTGAAAGGAAATTCCAATACCTATAATTTAAAAGTTAGTTATTATTAGTTAGTTGTTTAGTACATTTTCAGACTGTCGAATCTTCAAATTTACGAATGGAACATAACAAATTTGAATTTTTACGAAGTTACGAATTTATTCGAAATAACAAATTTCAATCATGACCGGAAAAAAAAAACAACAAATGAAATGAAAACGAATGGCAGTGCATATGTCTAGTTTAACCACTTAACAACCGGCCCATAGCCAAATGACGGCTACATGGCGGTTGTTTAACTCTGGGAGGATGTCCAGGGACGTCCTCCCAGAATTCTGCTCTCGCGCGCCCCCTAGGGCGCGCTCTCGAGTGCATCCGTGACCGCCGGGTCCAGAGGACCCGGCGCATCACAGATCCCGGTAAATGGCCGCTGATCGCGGCCGTTTACCATGTGATCGCGCCGTCAAATGACGGAGCGATCACATGTAAACAAACCGGCATCATCTGATGACGCCGGTTCCTCTCCTCCCCTCTGTGTACCAATCGGTACGCTGTGAGCGGAGAGGGGGATGGATGGATGGCTGCAGCGTTGTGGGCTGCACGTGTAGTGCCCACAGCGCTGCACAGAGACATCCAGCCATCCATGCTCAGCCATCCCCACTACTCTGCATGCCCTGCAATGCTCTGCAATGCCCTCTGCAATGCCCCACAGTACTCTGGTATGCCCTACAATACCCTTGCAATACTCTGCCATACCCTGCAATACACCTGCAATACTCTGCCATACCCTGCAATACCCCTGCAATACTCTGCCATACCCTGCAATACCCCGCAATACTCTTCCATACCCTGCAATACCCCGCAATACTCTGCCATACCCTGCAATACCCCGCCATACTCCGCAATACTCTGCCATACCCTGCAATACCCCTGCAATACTCTGCCATACCCTGCAATACCCCGCAATACTCTGCCATACCCTGCAATACCCCTGCAATACTCTGCCATACCCTGCTATACCCCGCAATACTCTGCCATACCCTGCAATACCCTGCAATACTCTGCCATACCCTGCAATACCCCGCCATACTCCGCAATACCCCGCCATACTCCGCAATACTCTGCCATACCCTGCAATACCCTGGAATACTCTGCCATACCCTGGAATACCCCGCAATACTCTGCTATACCCCGCAATACCCCGCAATACTCTGCCATACCCTGCAATACCCTGAAATACCCCGCAATACTCTGCCATACCCCGCAATACCCAGCCATACTCAGTGATACTCAGCCATACTCTGCGATACTCAGTGATACCCAGCCATACTCTGCAATACTCAGTGATACCCAGCCATACTCTGCAATACTCAGTGATACCCAGCCATACTCTGCAATACTCAGTGATACCCAGCCATACTCTGCCATACTCTGCCATACCCTGCCATACCCAGCCATGCTCTGCAATACCCCGCAAAAATCTGCAATACTCTGCCAAAACCCGCAATACTCTGCAATACCCCGCAATACCCAGCCATACTCGGTGATACCCAGTCATACTCTGCCATACCCAGTCATACTCGGCCATACCCAGTCATACTCGGCGATACTCTGCAATACCCAGCCATGCTCAGCCATACCCAGCCTCTGTATGTGGCCAGGCTGTGGAAGTCTCACACATGTGGTATCGCCGTACTCAGGAGGAGTAGGAGAATCTATTTTGGGGTGTCATTTTTGATATGTACATGCTATGTGTTAGAAATATTGTATAAATGAACAACTTTGTGTTAAAAAAAAAAAAGCGTTTTAACCACTTCCGGCCTTCCGTCATACGACGTCCTTGACTTTGTGCGGGGATATCTGAATGATGGGTGCAGCTACAGGCATCATTCAGATATCATGTTTTTCAGCCGGCGATTCCCTACACCATAAGAATGATCATAGCGGCTGTTACACTGCTTAATCGTTTTTACGGGAGGCGAGAGGGGACATCCCCCCCTCCCGCCGCCCTCCGGTGCTTCTACCGACTCACCGCTACGATCGAAGCCAGGATCTTTTTTTTTTTTTTTTGACTTTTTTTTCTTATTGACCCCATATCTCACTGTAAAGAGGACCTGTCATGCCATATTCCTATTACAAGGGATGTTTACATTCCTTGTAATAGGAATAAAAGTGATCAAAAATTTTTTTTTTTGGAAAAAAGTGTCAAACTAAAATAAATAAAGTAAAATGAACAATAAAAAAAAATAAAATTTTTTTTAAAGCGCCCCTGTCGGTGTGCTTGCATGCAGAAGCGAACGCATACGTAAGTCCAGCCCACATATGAAAACGGTGTTCAAACCACACATGTGAGGTATCGCTGCGATCGGTAGAGCGAGAGCAATAATTTTGGCCCTAGACCTCCTCTGTAACTCAAAATTTGTAACCAGTAAAAAATTTTAAAGCGTCGCCTATGGGGATTTTTAAGTGGCGAAGTTTGGCGCCATTCCACAAGCGTGTGCAATTTTGAAAGGTGACATGTTAGGTATCTATTTACTCGGCGTAACTTCATCTTTCATATTATGCAAAAACATTGGGCTAACCTTACTGTTTTGTTTTTTTTTAAAGCAAAAAACATTTTTTTTTCCAAAAAAAACGCGTTCGAAAAATTGCTGCGCAAATATCGTGCGAGATAAAAAGTTGCAATGACCGCTATTGTATTCTCTAGGGTCTTTGCTAAAAAAACATATATAATGTTTTGGGGTTCTATGTAATTTTCTAGCAAATAAATGATGATTTTTACATGTAGGAGAGAAATGTCAGAATTGGCCTGGGTGCTACAGAACGCCTGAAGGTGCTCCCCTGCATGTTGGGCCTCTGTATGTGGCCACGCTGTGTAAAAGTCTCACACATGTGGTATCGCCATACTCAGGAGTAATAGCAGAATGTGTTTTGGGGTGTAATTTGTGGTATGCATATGCTGTGTGTGAGAATTAACCTGCTAATATGACAATTTTGTGAAAAAAAAAAAAAGAAAAAAGAAAACTTGATTTTGCAAAGAATTGTGGGAAAAAAATGACAATTTCAAAAAACTCACCATGCATCTTTCTAAATACATGGGAATGTCTTCTTTCCAAAAAGGGGTCATTTGGGGGTATTTGTACTTTTCTGGCATGTTAGGGTCTCAAGAAATGAGATAGGCCGTCAGTACTTCAGGTGTGATCAATTTTCAGATATTGGCACCATAGCATGTGGACGCTATAACTTTCACAAAGACCAAATAATATACACTAATTTGGGTTATTTTTACCAAAGATATGTAGCGGTATAAATTTTGGCCAAAATATATGAAGAAAAATTACTAATTTTCAAAATTTTATAACAGAAACAAAGAAAAATTAATTTTTTTACAGATTTTTCGGTCTTTTTTCTTTTATAGCGCAAAAAATAAAGAACCCAGCGGTGATTAAATACCACCAAAAGAAAGCTCTATTTGTGTGAAAAAAAGGACAAAAAATTCATATAGATACAGTGTTGCATGACTGAGTAATTGTCATTCAAAATGTGAGAGCACCAAAAGCTAAAAATTGGTCTGGTTATTAAGGGGGTTTAAATGCCCAGTGGTCAAGTGGTTAAGCTCACATCCACTCACAGGGCTTGAAACCCCCGGGTCCAGAGATGTTAGAGATACTGTGTTTAGTTGGCTCTCGCTGTTCGATTAGTTTTTCCATAGGGTTAAACCCACAAATTGAGCGGAGGGGTCTTGGCAATGAATCCACAAAGTTGCCTAACTCTCCAAGCATCCCATGGTGAAGAGCCATATCTGGCTCTTAATTCTAGTAATGAACAAAGGGCATTCCTATTCGATATGTCCTTGAATCTCAGACAGTCTGAGGTTGTCCAATTTAAATAGATTATATTTAAGAGTTTGTACCTGAGAGTGGCATTAGAGGACTATTGTACTGCCATTTCATGCTTTTATGTAGAATATGCCAGGCTCTAAAAGGTTCTACTGTAAAGGAGGCACTATATAACCAGTCAACTATTCTCGCCAGGACTGATGCCTTATGATAGGTCTCAGAATCAGGGAGAGCTAGTCCCTCGTTTGTTTTAGATCTAACAAGATCTAACAAGGCCCTCTTTATATTTATCGGAAGAGTCTGGAAGACACAGAGAGCCCTCGGGAGAATCACCATTTTTATCAAGTTAATCCTGCCTATCCGGGATAGCCTGCTGGTAGGGTAACCATTCAAATCATGTTTAATTCTGTTCAGAAGAGGTATATAATTATCTTGATACAAATCCTTCACTAAGGGAGACAATTTTATACCCAAGTAATTCAAGCCTGTTTCCATTCAAATGGGTACATAGGTTTAAACTCCATCTGGATAACAGAGATGTTTAATATTTCAGACTTCTCTACCTCTCTATCTTTAGATTTGAAATCTCCCCATATCTTCCTAGTTATGTTAGGATAGTAGACAGCGTTTGTCTTGCGTTAGATACATAGATCATAATATCATCTGCACATGCAGACACCTTATGTTCCTCTATTTCTATGCCCTGTATTGCTTGATTGGCCCGGATTTACGCTAAGAGGGATTTTGGGGATAATACAAAAAGCAAAGGAGATAAAGGGCATCCCTGCCGCATCCCAATATAAAAGAAAAAGTGTGACAGGGTCCCATTAACTCAAACTTGAGCAGATGGTTTAGCATACAATGCTTCCCTCCATCTATACATATGCAGGCCTAAACCTAAGTGCTGTAAAGTTATGAGCATATAATCCCAGTCCATCCTGTCAAATGCCTTTTAGCTTAGGAATTACGGAGAAGGGTGAAAGTTATTCTCCATTTTTTTTTCCCCCAATATCACTATTGGATTTTTTTTTCCCTTTTCTACACATTATAACACATGAAGTTGGGGCGGGTGGGAGAGAGAAAATGGGGAAAGGGGTGAGGATGAGAAAGGCAGGGTATAGGTTTAAAGATCTGGTAACCACTAGATTTTTTTGGTGAAGATTGGTTGAATCATATACACTCAGATTTGGGGAGACCGCCCCTCTCCTGAGGTCCCTATCCTCCGTATTAGGGAATGATTACTGCTGCTATCATAAATGTAAGGGGTTTTAGGAAAACACCTGTCTATATGTTTAATATTTATGTTATGGCCTTATTATTTATCGTGGTGTGTACATGGTTCAATTGTTCTTTTTTATACTGTCTTTTGTAATGTATTTATTTGTAAACTATTTAAAATGAATAAAAAGAATTCAAAATAAATGGAAAAAATGGGAATCTACTGCCCTAAAATATTTGGGAGTATGGCTTACTTCTAATCCCAGCAAATTATTTGCACACAACTTCCCTTCACTACTTTCGGCCATCAGAGATCTTAAAAATTGAACGGCTAAAAACTTATCATTGTTTGGTAGAGCAACTATAACCAAAGTGACAATCTTGCCAAGACTGCTTTATATTTCATGCATGCATTCCCCATTGCTATCCCATCTACCTTACTTAAACTTTTAAAGATGATTCAAACAAATTTTGCTTGGGCACATAAAAAAACCATATATAAGCTATTTCCTCATGACAAAATCTAAAATTAAAGGAGACATGGGCCTCCCAGAGTTTAAACAGCACTATCACGCCATCCACATTGCTAGAATTGTTGACTGGAACTGCCATGCAAACACTAAGGATTGGGTTAACTTAGAACGTTCCTTTTTACAAACTCCACTAGAATACCCTCCTTGGATTACACAGTCACGGTACCCTAAACCCCTCTTATGTCACCCACTAATAGGTGCCACATTACAGGCCTTCCATCGAATCACCTTAAAAAGCAATACTTTATTATGTCCTGCTCCACTCACTCCTCTGGCAAATAACCGAGACCTTTCTCCTGGAGTGGGTAATAGATTGATCCTTACTAGAGGGTCTGGCACTCCCCTTCTAGCTTAACATACAGCTGGCATGTTTCGGCTAGAGCACGGCCACTGTGATATCTGCACTCTCACCAGCATAGTGAAAGGTAAGGTACTTTTAAACACAGGCAACTCTGGGCATTATATGACCTTGTTTTGCTGTCACAGCACACTGGCTGTGTCTGTGTACTAATCTTAATACATTTATTAATTTCCTTTTGTTTTTTTCTCTGGCCTTTTAGACATTATTACTTTTTTGCTACAGCCATCAGGGTGCTTCTTGTGGATGTGAATCAGTGGCTAGTCCGAGGTTTCATGCCTGTTCACGTATGCTGTCCATGCGGACTCTCTCAGCCAACATGGATTCCCTGTAATTGTTTTTATTATTCCCTCATGCTCTCTTAGTGAACCCTTTATGCAAGTACCTTAAGCCCAATACTATATTAGCTTATTATGTAAAACGACCTGTTCTTATGTACTATAGTGCAAACACTATGTAACAATACCTATGTTTCAGATAAAGATAAAGTCATCCAAATGTAAACCTCCCCTGATGAAGGAAAATACATACCAATAATTTTCCGAAACATGTTGGGTTACATGCTACAAATCTTCACGGACTGACCTCAGCTTGACTTTGGCAGTACCTGGATTATCCGCCTGGGGTTTGATATATATACATTTATGTATTAATTGGTTCTTGGTATACTTTGTATATTTTAATGTTATTGTTTATTTTTCACAAATTTTATTATATTGTGTACTCAATAAAAGTGGCACTTTGTTGCCTTTTACTTAATCTGTTACTCCCATTTCTGCCTTAAAAGTCCTAGGGGGCGGCTCTTGCTGCACTTGTTGCATATTTCTACTCCTTCTAGCTTAACACTGTTTCAAAGCGGGAACATTCAAGACCAGAACTAGAGTATTTCCACACTGAAATACTTCCATATTGGACATTCTCACAAATACGCAGTTATTTCACCAATCACCAGAATAAAAAGTTTTTTATCAGATCTCTAACAGCGTTTGAATGTCTTAAAGGCAAAAGACTTGAAAATGTCACCTCTTTATCATACTCTTGGTTGCAACAGGGAATGTATGGAAAACCAAGATAGGTTCAGGGCCCTATGGGAATCTGCTTTGCACATTGATATTTCAAAACAGCAATAGCTGGAGGCCTGTGTTTTGGCACATAAGTATTCACTGCACGAGGACTCAGGAAACCTGAGGTTTTAGCACAGTGGTATGCAACCCCTGATAAACTTAAAAAATGGTTCCTCCAGGCCTCTGATACCTGCTGGAGATGTGAGCAAGCTCAGGTATTGCACACCTGGTGGGATTGTCCTCCGATCACCCAATATTGGCCCCAAATTTTTTACCTGATTATCCGCATCATAGAAAAAAATATCTACCTTACCCCCAAATGTTGCCTTCTACATATTAATTCACTTCCACTGAAAAATGTACCTCTGTCTCGACTATTAAGGACTGGCTTCTAAAAACAGATGCAATCTATGAAATGGAAAGGTCAAGAGCTATTGCACATGACTCCACGTCCAGATATCACAAAACCTGGGCATGGTTCATGTTCCCATTTTCTTAGTTGGAAAATTCTTTTTATTGGTATTTTCATAACAATACAAAAAAGAAAAATACAAACATTTAAGGACAGCCTGACAACCAGGCGACACACTTAACAAACGAGACCTCAGCGCAAGGCCAACAGCATAGCTCTAAGGCTAATATACAACTGCGATAACAGTAATTCCACTGCACAGTTAACTCAAAATTAAATTTTTACAGTATGTGACTTTTACTGGCTCCCAATTCTAATAAAAGTGTATGGGTCTAGAGGAATAAATAACAGAACCTGGATACAGTGCAGAAATACCCACCCTATATTAAGGGAAACTCTATACATAATACCAAAATATCAATATCAAACTCCACATATATACAATATTGCAATTACCAGGAGCCTTAAAACATACCGACTTATGCAGACACTGTAAATACACTAATCGTCCGCCCACCCGTAGTATACGTGGCTTTATAGAAAGGAAGGGCTTTGTTAATAAGTGCCTTCCAGGCCAGGGCAACAGGAGGTGTATGTTTTTCCCAAGAGAGATCTATTATCTTTCTAGCATAATAGAATAGTAATGTCAAAAGGGAACGTGTTACTCTCTTAGGGGCTAGGGCATCAATTAGTCCCAGGAGACACACTGTAACAGTTGTTCTAACACAGAGTGTAGCAACTTCCTCTATACATTCAGTAACCTCCAGCCAAAACCTCTGTATAGCCACACAGTCCCAAAACATATGTATAAAGTCCACCCTGGGTGAGGTACACCACCAGCAACAGGGTGACTGGGAGGGAAAGATCCTAGCGAATCTGGCTGGAGTGAGGTATTTTCGATGTATTGGATGAGATGGTTTCTAGCCGATACCAATCTGGAAAAATAAATTTCTCAAAGATCATCCCAGCCTGAGGGAACACCTCCAGCCAAGCTACTCTGCAAGGTGAAAGGACCCTGTTGCCATCCATAAACAGCTGCGTTTAAATATTTGACAAAACCTTTGTCTAACGAATCGTCCTGAAGCACAGACTCCAAACCACCCTCATGTAGTGTGAGTGCAGCAGTACCAAATTGAGAATTGTATGCACGGCAAAGTTGTAAATAATGCAACAGGTGAGAATTAGGCAGTTTAAATTTAAATTTCAGAGCATCAAATTGCAGGAGTGTGCCATTCCTTACAATATCCCCACCTTTTTAATACCAAATTTGGTCCACATAAAAGGGTCAGTGTACACAAAGAAGTGCGAAAGCTGAAGATTTTTCCATGTTCCTATTTTCTGATAATTTCTCTACCTTAATGAAGGGCTGATTGCAGTTACCTTAATCTGCTGTCACCTTGCCTCCCAATTTCTAAATACCACTGCACTGAGAAAAGAGGTTCAAGGTGCCAATGTTCATGTGGTTAGGTGATATTGCTCACTATCAGATGACCAGATCCAGTTCTGACTCTAATGATATTTATGTCTTTATATCTTTTTCTTTAATCTATCTTGAAGATACATACCCTTCTCTGCATTAAGTTCATGTGCTGAGAGGCCATGTGTTTCACAAGAGATTTTCTTATTTTTTTAATTGAGACTTCATCAACTTGATCTTGGTAGAAGACACTATAGTTGCTGTTACGAAATGGAGTCTTATTTGAAGTGAATATGTTTTGTTGATCTATCTAATACATGTTAGAATTTAACTATCTAAAGTGGTTCATGCATGTACATTCATTCAATATCTAATAAATATCTTCTTTTTACTTAATATTAGACTTTCATGCTCCATGATGTCTTCTATGATATGGATTGCTTGTATTTCCCTAATGATTCATAAGCTGTATTTTGTTACACTTTCGTTACTAATAAAACTTTTACTGTGGAAAAAAAAGAAACTAGTCATGTTTCAGTTCTTGTCTTATGTCAGCTAAGTCATGGTCTCTGATCTGTTTTTGTGGGATATGTACACCCAGGTTTGATCACCATTAGTGAATAAACTTACAAACATCACCAGTGAAAAATAATCATTGGGTCTATGTTTTCAGTCATGTGAATAATATATAAAATATGCATAAAAAATATTGTTCTATTACCATCAATAATTCATGCACATATGCAAGTCAGAAAGAGAACAAAAAAATCACAAAGCAAAATTACTTTTAATCTCCAAAACCCATCTCTTCTTTTGACAGATTACAAAAGAAACAAACATTTTTGGATAAAGCCTGCTTCTCTTATTTCCTGTTTTCTTTTATAATTAAGACTTGCTGCTGTCTCTGTAATGCTGATAAAGGAATGTAACGTGCACTTTATGAAGGACATAAATCCTAGTCATTAATCGTACTCAATGCATCTGACATATTTTTTCACATTCTTAATTGATCTACAGTTGGGTATTGGGATATAATGCCAGTGTGAATTAGACAGCTCCTTTTCATTGTCTTACAAAAGGCTTTTAATCTTAGTCAAAGGTATTCAAGCTTTTAGAATTGTTCTCACTATGGCAAGCCAAACTTGATAGCTCAATTGCTTGGAAAACATTACTTTAAATAAAAGAACAAAAGGGCTGTATTTTCAATTATTTAGCTATAAAAACGTGACCTGCATTTGCTTTATATATATTTGATTGACTGTCAATGAGTCATTTATATTTGGAAAGGTAATAGCGTCACAGTGATGGTAAATGTGCTATAAAGAGAAATATATATAACAGATTACTGCTAAGTGAAATTAATATGAAGTGACCCAATTGCAAAAATCATGATGTTTCAAAGTCTAAAGTGTTTAGGATGAAAACTACAGTGATCACAACAAATATTGGATGTTGCCTTTTATTTTCTAACAGGAACCAGAATTAGAACTGTTCTTACTGTGGCAAGAAAAAAAAACTTGCCATAATTGCCTTTAAAACATTGCTTTAAATAAAAGATTGAAAAGGCTGTATTTTCAAATATTTAGCTGTAAAAACCTGGCCCGCATTAGCTTTATACATTTGAACAGCTGGATGGATAACTTTTTTGCTCTTTAAAATGTAAATTATATATGCAGATTTCTGCAAAAATTGCAAAGAAATGGGGAGTTTCAGGTACAGCACTTAGGATACACATACAGCACATAGAGAACAAAATAATATATAAATAACTATGTCTTATTGGTCAATAAATCAAAAAGCTGTTGAGTGAAATGAATATGGCTTGGTCCTATTGGGCAAATAATGTATGTTTCACATGTTTAGAAGCAGCAGTCATAACAATCAGATTTTGCCTTGCATTTTCTAGCCAGAACTAGAAAAAAAAAATAAAGAATTTGATCAGTAAAGGACATAATGTATATGGGACCATGATAAGATATGACAAATATATTTTAGTATATAACATGTATATAAAAGAATATAATTACCATACTTATATTTAACACAGTATCAGAACCCGGGTCTGAACCTGTGAACTCTGCTGTGTCTGGTGATGTCTCTTGTTCATCCTCCTGGGATGCTGGACAGCTCCCTGGACAATCCCTTAAGACCACTTTCACATTGAGGCGCTTTTCAGGCGCTACAGCACTAAAAATAGCACCTGCATAGAGCCGCTCCTGTCTCTCCAGTGTGAAAGCCGGAGGGATTTCACACTGGAGCGGTGCTCTTGCAGGACGTTAAAAAAACTCCTGCAAGCAGCATCTTTGGAGCGGTGTATATGGGCACCGCAGCAGAACTGCTGGCAAAGCGCGGCGCTTTGCGGGTTATTTTAACCCTTTTTCGCCCGCTAGCAGGGGTTAAAACCACCCCGCTAGTGGCCGAATAGTACCGCTAAAACGACGGTAAAGGAGCGCTAAAAATAGCTTGCTTTACAGCTGACGCCCGCACTGCCTCAGTGTGAAAGGGTTTTAAATGATGTTGCCTTGAACCATGATTTTCTTGAACCTTGAACTCTTTGATCCTCCCATAAACTTCCAGATTCAAGCCATGTCTCTGCACTTCCTGTTTGCCAGATTATTGTGCTCTCTCCAGCCAACAGCTCGCTCGTCACTCCTAATGCTGTCTGCATCTTTGCTACCACTCATTGCCGACCTTTGGTTTGTTCCTTAACTATGCTTCTGCTTGATCCCAACCTGCAACCACTCATTACCGATCTTTGTTTACTGATTTTTCTTCTGCTTTTCCTTTCCTGCTATAATTGCTATTGGACCCAGGCTTACTCACCTCTTGGTGGGACGATCCTGAGGACTGTGACTTGGTAATAACACACAGCAAAACCCATCTCCACCATCAGGAGCTCTGGTGAACATCGGTTAGTACTTAGACTACGCACCACAGGTGAGCCTGTGTCACCCGCCAGGGTAACCTGCTTCTGTACTTATCCAGCTGCTCTCGGTGGGTGCCCCTCTATTGCTGTAGCAACTGGTCTCCGAGCCTGACTCCAGACTGTGACACGTAGGATAGTTAAAAAAAAAATAGCAACCAATATACATTTCTTCTTTCATTTTTTCATTTAGGGAAATAATGCCAGCCCCTCATGTCAGTACTGGCACCCTTTAGTGTCACTAGAGTTACATTGCAAACCTCTCCCCACTTTTGTTTCCAAAAAGCTGCTGTATTGCCCAAGAATAAAACACGTCTATGTATGATCTTCTCTATACTTATGAATGGAGAGGACACCTTCCTACAAAAAGCCTGTTTAGGGTTGATAAGAAATAGAGCTTACAACCACTCAGAACACAGTCATTGTAAAGGTCTCAGTCACAGCCCATGGTGGCAAACTAGCCTGCTTCCCTTGTAGTCTGAGCTACGCCAGACAAAAAGTTTCAATGCACCATTGTGGTTACTTTAACGCATTGCCAGGAGTTATAATGATTCTGTTGCATGACAGCTGCTGGTCTCATTCCAGCAACATGGTTTTGGCTGAGCTGCACTTTCCCTGTTTGACTGTCCACCTGCAGGGTAATTGATATAGAGACAGATTCTGGGTGGAGACCAAACCTGTTTTAATCCTGCTAAACCCTTGGTGTCATGCTTGTAATAGTGTTCGCAACAGGTGCTTCAAGCTCCTTGTTTTACTGCCTTGTTCCCGTGTCTTGACTATTGCCTTCGCCTGATCCCTGCCCTGCCTGATAGTTTGAATTTCCTTGTTATCGACTTTGGATTGGACTACTCTGAACTCTGCCTGCCTTTTGACCATGGATTGAACTTTGGACTACTCTCTAAACTCTGCCTGCCTTTTGCCCATGGATTTGACCCTGACTACTCTCTGAACGTTGCTTTCCTTGAACCTGGACTGCCATTGGATCACTCTCCCTGTCTGCCAATCACAAGTACCTGTTTACTGTGCTTAGCTTGTGCCTGCCTGACATAGTAGCCAGGAACTATAGCATTGTGTATAAGACCTGGGGGCAATCAAGTAGTGGTAGGCCTTATGGGAAAGGGAACTGTTATAGGTAAAGAACACAGAGTCAGCTACAGTGCCTGACCACCAAAGCTAGGGGTAGGCGTGACACATTGAGTATCCAAAAACGCCCCTCCCCCGCAGCTACTTCAGGCATGGAGAGGTAAGACATGGATTGACCCACTTATCAATCCTGCATCCTTTTTTTTTTTTTTTTTTTACACATGTGCTTCTACATTTGTATGTATTTGACCATTCATTTGACCAAATATAAAATAATGTGCAATTCACCATAGATTTGAATGAATCATCATTATTTGTTTATTTGTGTATTTTTGATGGAGGTTTTTTTTTGTGCTCTTTGAGGGCGTGGCTATTTTTGACACACAATTTTCGATCTGATCATTCCTTATATAAGCGTTTGCCCATGGTGTAAGAGACTAGCCTACCTCTGAGAAAGGGGGTGTGCCCCGAAACGCGTAAGCTGTACCCTGTGTTCTGTGCATGTCCATGCATTGTCAGTTGCATCTTGTGAGTACCCACTTTTATACATTTTTTATTGTTAAATTATCTCTGATAATGCACTAGGTGTGCACGCCTTCCTTTTCTGCTTTTCTCTTGACATATAAATAAAACATAACCAAATACCTTTTTGTTGGGAATGAAATGTGTATGTGTGCTTGCATATACACAGCTGAGAGGTTACAGTCTATCTTCCCATGATGCCACACAGTATCTCTGGTGTTAAACATTTTTCACAACACCTCCTGAGGACATTGTTACGACGAAACAGCGGAGGTACAGGAAGTGACGTCATTCCGCTGGGAATGCTCAGATGTGGTGAGAAAGACCCGTGTGTACCTGGGAAGTGGGCAGCGCTTGCACTACACATAGTGGAGACGGCTGCAATGTTACAGAGTGCTACAACCCGGGTGCAGGGCGGATTGCACTTTTGAATGTGAGCATACTAGCCTTTGGTTTTAAATTGATGTGGGGTGTAATATGCTGTTGTAATAAAGGTTTTATACTATTGGAGCTTTTCTCTACTCTGGTCTTTATGGCGCTCCTGGAGTTAATATAAAAAGGAAGCAGTGTAGCCTCTGGAAACCTGATCCCTCAAAGCATATTGACCTACTCTAATTTTAGGGAGGTCATGGCAATGTGGTGAGTTTTGCTGGGTGGTGGCAGAGCACTGTGGTGATGTGAAGAACAGAAGATATAGCACTGCTTGCACCTTATCTGCACAAAGCTCTTTTGTTCATTTAGACAGCATGGTTTTTGCTTTGTTTGGGCATTCTGGGGCACTCAGAAAGAACAGTGAAGGCATGACACATCTTGGATTACAGGTAAAGCTTAAGAAATATTAGAGTTGTAGTGCTCTGCTGGCCTCCTTTCGTAGTAGACAGCAGGAATGCTGATCTCATAAACAGGGGAGGACAGGGCTAGGGGGAGGGGAAAATTTGCTCTCCAGACCAGTACTAATAAAATATGTTGGGCTGGTGGCCTTAAGTTGATAGTTTACCATTCAGACATTGATCAGTGCAGAACCCACAGTCATTGGAACCTGCTGGTCAATACATTTGTGCTCATAAGTTTACATACCCTGGCAGAATTTATGATTTCTTGGCCATTTTTCAGAGAATATGAATGATAACACAAAAACTTTTCTTTCACTCATGGTTACTGTTTGGCTGAAGCCATTTATTATCAATCAACTGTGTTTACTCTTTTTAGGTCATAATGACAACACAAACTAACCAAATGACCTTGATCAAAAGTTTACATACCCCAGTTCTTAATACCATGTATTGCCCTCTCTAACTTCAATGACAGCTTGAAGTCCTTTGTGGTATTTGTGGATGAGGTGCTTTATCTTCTCAGATGGTAGCGCTGCCCATTCCTCTTGGCAAAATGCCTCCAGCTCCTGTGAATTCTTTGGCTGTCTTGCATGAACTGCACGTTTGAGATCTCCCCAGAGTGGCTCAATGATATTGAGGCCAGGAGACTGAGATGGCCACTCCAGAACCTTCAATTTATTCTGCTGTAGCCAATAACAGGTCGACTTGGCCTTGTGTTTTGGATCATTGTCATGTTGGAATGTCCAAGTATGTCCCATGCGCAGCTTCCTGGCTGATGAATGCATTCATCTTTCCATCAATTTTTACCAAATTTCCTGTGCCTTTGTAGCTCACACATCCCCAAAACATTAGCGATCCACCACAGTGTTTCACAATAGGAATGGTGTACCCTTCATCATAGGTCTTGTTGACTCTCCAAATGAAGCGTTTATGATTGTGGCCAAAAAGCTCAATTTTGGTCACATCACTCCAAATAACTTTGTGCCAGAAGGTTTGAGGCTTGTCTCTGTGCTGTTTGGCGTATTGTAAGCTGGATACTTTGTAGCTCTATTTCACCTGAAGTTATTTGTGGGTTTTTCTTTTCATCCTGAACAATTTTCCTGGCAGTTGTGGCTGAAGTAGACTCAGAACCCAGAACCATCAGTATAGCACTGGATGAAAGATGCAAGGGTCTGTCAGGAGTCCAGAAACTCATTGACCTTTTATACACACACACTAATTACAAGCAAACAGATCACAGGTGAGGATGGTGACTTTAATAGTCATTAATAGTTTAATAGTCATTCAAACCCCTTTGTGTCAACTTGTGTGCATGTTGTCAGGCCAAAATCACCAGGGTATGTAAACTTTTGATCAGGGTCATTTGGGTAGTTTCTGTTGTCATTATGATTTAAAAAGAGTAAACACCGTTGATGGCCAAGAAATCATAAATTCTGCCAGGGTGTGTAAACTTATGAGCACAACTGTATATACCTGATTACTTCACAGTCAGACCTGTGCATCTGGAAGAGGAAAGTGTTTCATCACTAGGGATGAGCTTCGAGTTCATGTCGAACTCATGTTCAACTCGAACATCGGCTGTTCGCAAGTTCGCCGAACAGCGAACAATTTGGGGTGTTCGCGGCAAATTCGAATGCTGCGGAACACCCTTTAAAAGTCTATGGGAGAAATCAAAAGTGCTAATTTTAAAGGCTTATATGCATGGTATTGTCATAAAAAGTGTTTGGGGACCCAGGTCCTGCCCCAGGGGACATGGATCAATGCAAAAAAAAGTTTTAAAAACGGCCGTTTTTTCGGGAGCAGTGATTTTAATAATGCTTAAAGTGAAACAATAAAAGTGTACTATTCCTTTAAATTTCATACCTGGGGGGTGTCTATAGTATGCCTGTAAAGGGGCACATGTTTCCCGTGTTTAGAACAGTCTGACAGCAAAATGACATTTCAAAGGAAAAAAAGTCATTTAAAACTACTTGCGGCTATTAATGCATTGCCGGTCCGACAATACACATAAAAGTTAATTGATAAAAACGGCATGGGAATTCCCCACAGGGGAACCCCGAACCAAAATTAAAAAAAAAAAAATGACGTGGGCCGTTCACCATGCCTCCCAATAAATAAGGATCCATTGTACACTTTACATTTTTTTTAGCTCATAAGGATCTGTACCTAGATTGAAAGGGCTAGTTGGTTGTGGCCAAAAAGTTCCCAGTCCTACCCTGATTATGAATGAGACCAAAGAAAAATGGATAAGGTGCACAGGGAACTGTGTTAGGCTTAAAAGAGCATGCATAAGCAAATCATTTAAAACAACCTAACCCTTAATTAGTTTGCTCTCACACTCTGCAGCACTGGTAATAAGAAGACACATGTTATGTTTGTTAAAAATACACAATAGAGGTACATAATATAAAAGAATGAATATTTAGGTCCTTGAAATATTGAAGCCTTTAGCAGATATAACTCTGCCAGTGAATTATGGTACAATTTAAGAAGGCTCTTACCAATGAATTACAGCCATTGAGCTCAGAGCACATTACTCAACATCTTGAAATTTATACAGATCTGTTTATTAACCATACAGCTGTAAAGTATGTATCAAAACCTAAACGTTTGGGGTCACTGCAATATTTGTAGTATTGATTATTCAAAATTATTATTAACCACTTCAATACAGGGCACTTTCCCCCCTTCCTGCCCAAGCCAATTTTCAGCTTTAAGCTCTGTCGCTTTTTAAATGACAATTGCGCGGTCATGCCACACTGTACCCAAATAAAATTTTTATCATTTTGTTCCCACAAATAGAGCTTTCTTTTAGTGGTATTCGATCACCTCTGGGGTTTTTATTTTTTGCTAAAAAAAAAAAAGACAGAAAATTTAGGGAAAAAAAAGGTTTTCTGTTTCTGTTATAAAATTTTGTAAATAAGTAAGTTTTCTCCTTCACTGATAGGCAATGATGAGGCTGTACTGACGAGGTGGTACTGAAGGGCACTAATATGCAGCACTGATGGGCACTGATAGGCGGCACTGATGGGCACTCATAGGAGACACTGATGGGCACTGAAAGGCTGCACGGATGGGTACTTATGGATGGCACTGATAGGCCACACTGATGGGCATCACTGATAAGGAGCCACTGGCAGGAATTACTGATGGGTACTGATTTGCATAATTTGTGGGCACAGATTAACATAATTTGGCATACCTGGTGGCCATTAGTAGTGGGCATCTCTGGTGGTCCCGGTGGCATCCCTGGTGGTCCTATGGGGGCATCCTGGGGGGGGGGCTGCGCTGATAATCAATCAGCGCAGACCCCCCTTGTCAGGAGTGCAGCCGATCAGCTCTCCTCTACTCGCGTCTGTCAGACACGATAGAGGAAAAGCCAATACACGGCTCTTCCTGTTTACACTGTGATCAGCTGTGATTGGACACAGCTGATCACGTGGTAAAGAGCCTGCGTCAGAGGCTCTTCAATGGGATCGGTGTTGCGGTGTGTCAGAATGACACACGCACCACCAATTGCCACACTGTGCGAGCCTCTGCATTATTATCCTGAAAGACGTCAAATGACGTCCAGTCAGGATAACAGAGGTGGTTAAACAAATGAAATCTACAGTTTCACATTTTTGTCCATTTCTCTATTTATTATAAAAAATATTCTTGATATTTTTAAAAACAAATTCCAAATTGAAGCTTTAAATGTGATGAAAAATCATATTTGTGTATAAAAAGATTAAAACGTAATGTACTGTTGAGTATACTGGTACATTTTAAAACTTCAAAATTTGGACTTATCACTAAGGGTTTGATTACCTGAGGGCATGAAGAGGTTAATGTGTATCTAAACTCAAAAAACAAAAATATATTGCAGCTCACCAGTCCTTAGATGAGGTGGCCATATTAGTTTTCTTTTTTCTGTTTTTTTTTCTTTTATTTTCAATCTGGTAATCCTGCAAACAAACTCCCCTAGGCTAGCTAGGCTTATTCATTTCAATGTACCTATGGAGGGAGCTATGGTTGTCATCCCGGCTGGGCTTCAAACATGTCGTCGTATCTTCATCTACATCAGAGGCGGCTCTAGGCTTTGTGAGGCCTTAGGCAAAACTTACACATGAGGCCCCACGGACTGGGACGCTCCATGATGAGGCCGCTATTCCTCAGGCTGCGGGCAGTATCTAATTTGTCCGTCAGCTCCTAAGCCACAGAGTCCCAGTGGGGGTAGGCGGAGCCGCCGGCGTCAACTTCAGTGATTGAGAACAGGCAAATTAGGCGTCCGCGAGGCCCCTGTGAGTGCGAGGCCTTAGGCAACCGCCTAATTTGCCTAATTAGAGAGCCGCCTCTGATCTACATTACATAAGGGTGGGGGGATTAGTAGTTTACTAAAGGAAGATAACACTTTAGTTTCAGTTTAAGTCACAGGAAGTGACAAGGACACATTTCTGTATTTGTTGAAATTTTTCTTAGCCCTCCAAAAATAAAAAGTAATACAGCCAACACATCAAAGGACAAGTATGCTGCAATACTGTACACTAACTTTTTTGCTTTGGGTTTAGATATCCTGTAAAGTATTTCACTAAAATGTCAAAAGTTTTAGCATGTTTATGTGATTTCAAAAGTGATTTTCAGTATTTCTGTATAATCTGCACCTTTTATTGATATCTGGTATTCCTGCCATGACGTTCTTTTTTCAGGCACTTCCTGTTACAGTGTGGCATTTTCTGTCCCTATCTGACAACTGTGCTGCTGTTCTGTCAGTTTCCAATAGAGACTAAAAGTGGCAATTTCCACACACATTACACAGGCATGCCCACTGTTGTCTCCAATGGACTCCCGCCCTGAGAAATGCCTTGCAGTCATTTCTGGATAGCTTGCATGTAGACAGAAGTGGCTTTAAAGAGGCTGCACAAGGTCACCAGCACTGAGATGCAATAAAGCATGAAAATGTGTATTTTCCCGACAAGGTACATAGATTTTACACAGAGGTCCCGGATACCTGCTTTAGGGGCTGCTCAGCCACAGGTACATTGCTCCATACATTTTTGAGCTGTCCTCAACTTAGACATCTGGAGTCGGGCAGCCTCGAAAGTAGTAGAGATGACTGAGTCATTGACCACTTTAACAGTACCAATGTGCCTACTATTTGCCTCCATCCCTGATATCCCTGCCCCAAATCAAAAATTAGCACATACGCTTTTTTGTGCTATCCTATGGGCCATTGCCTTGAATTGCCGCTCACCTACGGTACTTTGGGCTCAGGTACTCTATAGAATGGAAACCATTAAACTGATGGAGCATATCCACCATACCATATTTGATACTATGCATGTTTTCAAAAACAAATGGTCCTGTTGGTCTGCTTACAATAGTTCACTGTGAGATTGAGGTTTTCGGTATGTTCCTTCCCCTGGGAACATATAATATCTCACAATATATTTAATACTAACCATAGGTTTGGATTTGGTTATTTATATATGGTTATGATATATATAAATCCTTATAGTTTTGGTTCTTATCTTAGCACAAGTCTTTTTTTCTCCCTTTTTTTTCTCAAATTAAACAGGATGTACCAATGTTTGGTACCAAAGCTCTGATGTTAGGTCAAAGGTCAGATAACGTTATACTCAGATGTTGTATCCCACCCCTTTATAACCCGAATCAGTCCTATTTACATATGCTATGGTCTATAATCTGTATTTGGTACCGTTGTGAATATGACTAACATATATACCATGCATGCCTTTCTATATGAGTTGCATCCCGACTAATGTCTTAATGTTTCTTTATTTTTTGTAATGCCTTATTTTACTCTCCAATAAAAGCATTTGTGTGAAAAAAAAGAAAATGTGTATTTTATAGATAAAGCTAAGGTTGACATTTACTTTAAAGAATATCTAAAACCAGGAGCATTTTTTATTTTTTTTATTTTGAAGCTTATCAGTTATTAGATGTAGTGGCTATGTTAGTTTTCTTTTTTTTTTTCAGACTCACAAGTACCGAAAATTTCTGTTGATTCTACTAGAATTCCAATGTCCTTTTTTACTTCCCATGTACTGAACTGAAGCTTCAAACACTTTAATCAGATTTCTCAGCTATCTTATTTGAACTACAGAACATCTACGGGGATTAGGAAGGGGGGAGGCATTTATAATTCAAATCAGGAGTGTGGCCTAGGGTGACAATGCTACTTCTCCATAGATAGAGTACACTATGGGAGTGTTGTCACTCACAGGAAGTGTGCTACTGACAGGATCCCCAAGTGGAAATAAATGCCATCACATCTACAGAACCGATAAGCTAAAATATTATTACTATTTAGTCCTTGGGTTTAGATATGCTTTAATTATAAACTATATCCACATGTTTCTAACTATTGTTACTGTTATTGTTATTGAAACTATTGCAGACATCCACTTTACTGTGTTAAAATCCCTAAATGGCTGATAGCTATACAGATAATACATATAACAACAGTATTGAGTACATTAATTAATTTCTATTTGTCTCTTCATTTACACAGAAACCAAGTTGACCTGCAAAAATGTACATTGACAGGGGTTGGCACAAACTATAACACTCACAGGGGTGCTTACAACTGCTTGTGAACCCTCAGAACTCAGTGTTATAGTTTGTCTAAACCCCTGTCACTGTCAATAAGTTTGATAGCAAGTGTGGAGAAAAATCTCTATAAAAACACACTTTCATTAGGTATATTAGCTGTATACAGTTCTAGAATATTTTTTTTGTAAAATATTTATTGGATTATTACAATACAGAGTATAAACCAGCCTACAATGGATATTGTATAGAGTTGAGAAACTGTAAAACACGGTAGCAATCCAATGTATAAGATAAGTAAGGGGGAATAAAAGATGATTCCTTCTGGAATAACACTCCGCTATCACAACAATAGGTTGGCTAGGTGTTTAAATAGCCAGATTGGAGGAGTGTGTGTGGGGGGGGGGGGGGGGTGACAAGGTTGGAATGGCTTTGTTGGCTAGGTTGGAATGGCTTTGGAATGGGCGCACGCGTGTGGGAGAGTGGGTGTGTGTGCATGGAATGTTGTGTGAATTGCTTGCATCTCCACTGCCTATTGCACTATGATCTACAGTAGCTGGGCCCTATGAGGTCCACATATATCAACCTGTTATACATATTGTATACGTTTTTTCCTCCGTTGAGGACATGGGAATTAATACCTAGTCATTACTAGATAGCCCCGTTGGGCTACAGTTTTTTCTTTCTGTAAATGTGATTTATTCACTGGATGTACCCGTTTATATGTGCCTGTAATTATTTTCTACAAAATCAATAAATAAATATGTTAAAAAAAAAAAAAAAGCAAGGGGGAATAAAGGGTGTGGGGGGGGGGGGGGCTGCATAAGGAGGAAGGGAGGGAGTAGGGGAATATATATATTTTTTAAGACAAAGATCCTTTAACAGAAATGCTACTGTTTTACCCTGTGCTTGAAAGTCAGTGTTGATATTAGGTAAATATTTTTTCTTGTAAAATTTTCCCTAAAGCAGTTTACATATCTGTCACTAGGTGGCGGTAAAGTAGTAGCTGAAATGAGTTTTATATATACAGGAAGATCATAAACTTAACAATAAATAAATAAAACAACCAACTGCATTTTTTGCATAGATATACGCCAAAATAGGAACAAAACACACAGAGCTAAAATTGTGTGTAAATGTTATTAGGTGATTCATAGAAGAAAATCTACTTGCTAGCATTGGATAAGGTCACTCATTAGGATGCAGGAAAGCCTGATGAGGATTACAGCTATTTCATGCTCTTTCATTAGCCCGACATTGGCATTAGTCGGTATAGAGTAGGAACAATACAACCATCCCACATCCAAATATGTATGTCAACATACTGCATTGAACCTAACCCATATCTGAGAACAATTAGACATATCCAAGCTGTCATTTTACCAGAGTAATTCATTGTCTTGTAAATAATCCAGTTTATTCCATATGTCAGTGCAAACAATGCTGATGTTGTGTAAGATCATACAAAGCAACGGATTATGTTATATGTTATTGTAATCAAATCAGTGAAAGATGAATTGAATACAGTACTGTAGGTGTCTATGAGCACACTGAACCTAAAATTCTTTCTTTGCTCTACCTTATTGACCAGGTCCGTGTGTGAAAGCTAGGCAAATCCACAAATACATACCACATACAGTAATATTCTCAAAGGAATAGGTGCTATAGTCAGAATGATATATTCAAATACACAGCTGCTTTCTTGTCTTGAATTGAAAAAGTCATTTTGGTGTTGTCCTTTGACTAACATAGGAAGAAAAAATATACTGTCAGTACACCGCAGTCTTCTAAAAATATAATCGCCTTTATTAGCAGCAATCAGGATTGTTCCATAAAGGTGCAATGTTCCACAACCTACAGAGGGTCCCTTCATCAGGCAAAATGATGTTAATCATTGATGAAGGGACCCTCCTTTGTAGGTTGCAAAATGTTGCATCCTTTTGTGACATGCCTGATAAAGGTGGTTTTATTTTAAGAAGACTGTGGTGTGCAGTATATTTCCTCTGCTGAAGGTGGTGGCCATCCATCCATTGGTGCAGCATCCCACAAATAAAGGTACCCCAGTCTGGTCTGGTGAACAGTGAAGATATACCTGTTGTTTTGCTAAGCTGGCTGCCAAAGAACCAGAAAATCTCCCTGGTGGGACCCACAACCCTTTTCTATATTAGTTCTATATTCGTTTTTGTATTAGAAATCACACTGTAAAAACATTGTTACCAGCAACACCCTCCATCAAATGGAAAATGAGATACTGCATTAGAACATTTTGTTTAGCTAACCCTATAACCTACTTTTATAAGGGGTCAGTATATCCTGGGGAGTTGAAGGAGGACTGTACACTATGGCTTTTGATGCAAAACCGACTACACAACTGAAAGGTTATTTATATTTATTTGTTCATTTATTTATTTAAAATGATGGAAACCTCAGACATGAAATATGCACAGAGCATATCTCTCTATAGTGTGTGCTTGCCTCAATTAAGAGCACTAAGTGTCATTTCTGTCTGCTGCTTCGTTCTCCTGCTAGCAACATAAATCACCTCTGACAAGTTTTCCTGACACCAAGAGAAAAATGGTGTCAGGGGAGGGATCTCCAGCTGATTGACAGCCTCAACTCTGTTCCTGTGTGCTGTGCAAAAGATGGGGGGGGTCTCTTCCCTCCAATCGGCTCTCAGAGCTCTCCTCACTGATGTAACTTCAGCTCTCTTTCCCCTGCTTTTTTAGTGCTGACAGATCCTGTGTAAATTCTCCACTTTCAATGGATGTAGGGGAAAGACCGCTGCAAATAAACAGGTACAACTTTCATAGGACGCTTTGTTTCCTCTCTGTGTATCTCCTGAAGCCCGTCACTTTGCTGGGTGTATGTGAAGGTTTACAACCACTTTAAGCACTATATCACAGAAGTTTCATATACACTATTTTGTCAAAAGTATTAGGACACCTGCCTTTACACACACATGAACTTTAATGGCATCCCAGTCTTAGTCCGTAGGGCTCAATATTGAGTTGCCCCCACCCTTTGCAGTTATAACAGCTTCAACTATTCTGGGAAGGCTCTCCACAAGGTTTAGGAGTGTGTCTATGGGGATGTTTGACCATTCTTCCAGAAGCGCATTTGTGAGGTCAGGTACTGATGTTGGACGAGAAGGCATGGCTGGCAGTCTCCACTCTAATTCATCTCAAAGGTGTTCTGTTGGGTTGAGGTCAGGACTCTGTGCAGGCCAGTCAAGTTCCTCCACCCCAAACTCACTCATCCATGTTTTTATGGCTCTGGACTACTACAACCCTACTGACTTCAACTGCAAAGTTAAGCTGTGAGGGAGACCCGAGCCTGTCAAGGTTACCAAGAATCCTCGGCACTGCCCCTGACATTTTAGAATACACAAAAACACCCAACTTGGAGACAAATTATAAAGTCCTAACTCGCTGGTACCTTGTACCCGCTAGAGTGGCAAAATATTCACCTAATACCTCAACTCTTTGTTTTCGAGGATGCCCAGAAATAGGCACATATTTACACATATGGTGGACGTGCCCAGTAATCCAAACCTTCTGGAAGGAAGTCTTCGTGATTGCATCTAAAATATTTAAAAAAATAATACAACCAGATCCATATTTAACTTTACTTACTAATCTAAAACCGGAATGGTTAACACTCTCTCAATTCAAACTTATGATCCAACTAATAACGGCTGCAAAACAAACAGTGGCCAAGGCATGGAAATCTCCTACATTGGTTCTAGCAGAAACAATTCACAGAATGAATAATACAATGTCCCATGCTAAGATGGTAGCCATCGATCAAAATCAAATTCCAAAATTTGAAAAACTTTGGCATCCTTGGATAAAACAACAGTTCCTGTCAAACTTCAATGACTCTGTCCTGTTGCCATGGTAACAGATTAAATGACTTACAGAGACACCCATTCTAAGGCTTCAAAGAGAACTAAAAAGAATAATAAACTGACGAGCGGGACAAACTTGTGGACCATACCTCTACCTTTCAACCCTTTTTCTTCTTTCTCTTTCCTTTTCTCCACCTTACGATTAAAGCTCATTATCAGAATTTATTTGACCTATATACACTCTACTTGTAAACAATATGTATAGTAGGTATATATCATTTAAATACCTACAAAAGTAACTAAGGAAATGATATATATCTTTAATTTAGGTTTACGTGAACCCAATGTTTAATATTTGAAATTTCATGATATTTACCTATATAAACCCTACTGTAAAACAATGAGCTTACTTTATAGATCCTTGTAAACTTACTTTATGTATCTTTATAACATTGTATACTCAATAAACTTCTTTTGACAAGGAAAAAACACCCAACTTTACGTTATATCAAGGAAAACCCGAACACACAGAATTTTGCATTACACTAATCATTTCACAGCAACTGAGTTTAGACCACATCCCGTACAGTCACAACCTAATTTGCTAAAGAGCCATTTCCATCCTCATAGGTTACTCTGCCATTTAAAATCTATTGTGATACGGTCCTCAGTCCCTCAGCCCTGATTAACACATCCATCACTCTTTCCTTTCATGATTGGCTCAGACCCTCCCAGTATCCACCAATGCAACTTCTGAGTCCAGACACACCTTCCGCCTTTGTTCCTCCCCTTGTTCCTTTTTTTGGAGCCATTTTAGTCTTCTAAACATAGCTGCTCAGCTAGCATGGTTGCTAGCTGAGTTGCTTAACCTCTTTACGCCGACATAACGCAAATATGTGGCCTTCGGCTTTGAGGGGTTGTACCGGGGTGATGCAGCTGCAGGCATCACTCCGGTACCGTTGTTTAGAGTGGATGGTTGGCTTTCTTGACATAACAACCGAGCGGCTGCTCGATCGTTATCACAAGCAGCGGGAGGGGACGTCCCCCGCCGCCTTTCGTGGCACGCCCAGGCTCTCCCATCCCATTGGGAGACCTGAGCGACCAGCCAACATGTCCACCAGCTCGGAATCAGCTTTGATTGGGTCTTGGATCTAGTAACCCGGAAGCGATGTCATGACATCACTTCCTGTTTACTGGAGCCTTAAAGCGATTGTAAAGTCTCTTTTTTTTAACAAACATGTTATACTTACCTGCTCTGTGCAGTTGGTTTTGCAGAGCAGCCTGGATCCTCCTCTTCTTGGGTCCCTCTTCGCTGCTCCTGGCCCCTCCCTTCTGTCAACTGCCCCCACAGCAAACAACTTGCTATTGGGGCACCCGAGTCGAGTCACAGCTCCGTGTGTCCATTCAGACACGGAGCCCTGACCCGGCCCCGTGGTGAGTTATGTATTCACATACTACCTCTGCCCATAGAACTACTGCATTCATTCCACCTTGATTACTATACAGCCATCCGGGAATAAACGATGCACCTATTTGCCTCTCTAGGAAATAACTGACAGGCTATAGCAGTTTTGGCTGGTCCAAGGCAATTCATAATCCAGTGGATTCCACAGTATCTGCGGATATGCAGTTGTTCAATCCTGTCTTTTGCCCTCCCCCCATCCCCAGGATTGCTCCACAATAGCGGTACTCCCGTCAGCCACAGACTGGTGCCTGCTTGAATCCTTTTTTCATTTTTGCGACGACCGTTACTTGTATCATTACTAATAGGACTGCCTGGCTCAGGGCTGCTGATAGAAATTACCCTGGTCCCACCCATGGCCCCTCCTCAAGCCCCACCCTGGCCTCGCCCCTGGTTGTGCCCATGGTCCCTCCTTCAGCGCCACCCCTGGCCCCTCCCCAGAAGGTCAGAGACTGCAGACATAATACAGTAGATGGTCAGAGACTGCAGACATAGTACAGGAGACGGTCAGAGACTGCAGACACAGTACAGAAGATGATCAGAGACTGCTGACATAGTACAGGAGTTGGTTGGAGACTGCAGACATTGTACTGGAGATGGTCAGAGACTGCAGACATAGTACAGGAGACGGTCAGAGACTGCAGACACAGTACAGAAGATGATCAGAGACTGCTGACATAGTACAGGAGATCAAGAAAAAATACCCCCTAAATGGGACTTTGACAGACCACCAACTCAATGATAAAAAATATCTTTAATAATAAGAATAAAAAGACATATGTCATCTACACATAGCATAAATATATGAAATACATCACATCAAAAACAAAACAAAAAAGTATGCACAAATACAGATCATCATATGTACTGTCCTAGGGGTAGTGCACTCTGATGCCTGAAGCGTTTCCAGTATTTTGATACCTTCATCAGGGGCTGAGCCCGGGTTCACACCTATGCGAATTAGAGGTGCGTTTCCGCACCTCTAATTCGCATAGCAGGAGAATGTGACTGGCTCCCTATGGAGCCAGTTCACATATCTCCGGGGCGGCTGCGGTGCGCACTGCACAAAAACACTGTGCGTCTTTGGCTGCGTTTCAGGGCCGAATTCAGGCATAGAATCGGCCCTGATTCGTCCCTGAAACGGTGAACAGGGACGCATAGCGCTCCTGTGCGATCCGCAGCCCGTTGTGGTGTGAACCCGGGCTGAGAGTTGGGTATATTTACATATGTTTTAGTTCTAATAGAATGATTCCATATTTGAGGAGCACCTAAGGCTTATACGTCCAAACAACCTGTTAAATGGAGGCCAGACCACAGTGACCGAATCCGAATTGCACTACATCTGCAACATCAGTAAAGATTGATAGAAGGGGCATAGGACGAACTGTCATACAAGCCTGAAATATGGGCTAAGTGACAAGTGGATAATATCCAAACGTCCCTGGGTAGAAGTATCCTGTAAGTGTCTGATTCCGGTGTGTGGCGTGCCCCCTGTGTGTCAGTGCCTGTGAAGTTTCTAGCCTGATCCAGCAGTAAATCCTCCAAAAAAAACCAAAAAGAAAAAAAAAACAATCTGCTGTGCGGCACACACAGAGCTCTGGCTAAATAGCTGATTATAAGCTGAAATGGTTAACAGCTGCTGCAGAGTCTTCAAGAGATTGTATCAGTGTGATCAGGCAATGTGCAGGTCAGGTTAGGCAGTAAAAAAAAAAATTAAAATTAAACCAGCAAGACAAGAGGGAGGGGAGGCTGATCGGTAACTGCCTGATCACATAGATCACATTTGGAAGACAATGCAGTCAGCCAGCAACACGTTACTGTGCTCCCGACGATCCTGTTGTTTCCATTCAGCCACAGCTGTGTGTCCTGCAGAACTATTGCTGCTGTAGTCATACCTCCGTGTGTCTCCCTCCTTGCTCCCCAATTCAGCCCCACTCCATAACTGTTTACAGTCAAGTGTGAGCGGCTGGAGAAGGGGAGGGAGACACTTTTTTTTTTATTACTTTGCATTCTTTTATTCACTGTTTATATTGCCCGGGCCCCCCCTTCTGGCCGGGCCGGTACAACAGGGCCAGTTGTACTGGCTTATCAGCGGCCCTGGTCTGGCTGCTGGTGCAGCCACCTCTAATTGCACTCATCCATAGTGCTTTAATGGTATACTTATATGCTTGGGTGGTGTTATACGCTCTGTTTTATGTTTTTATATGCGTTTGCCTTTGTTCCCAGACAACGTTGTCTATATGATGTTTGGTGTAAGATTTCTGTTACTTTTTATATCATTTGGTCAAACCGATTTTTCAATAAATGAACCGCTTGCCAACCAGCTCACGCCGATGTACGTCGGCAAAGTGGCGTGGGTGCGCAAAATCCCGTATGGGTACGTTGGCCCTTTAAGAGCCGCCAGAGGGCGAGCGCGCACGCACCGCCGGAGGCACGCGCGCCTGCTGCATGGCAGGGGACCCGATGCGAGTGGCCGCCAGATGCGATCGCGTGCACTAGCGCCAGCAGGGGGATTTGAGTGTGTAAACACACAAATCCCTGTGCTCTCAGGGGAGAGGAGACATATCGTTTGTTCCTAGTAAATAGGAACAACGATATGTCTCCCCTTGATCGCCCCCCTAGTGTTAACCCCTTTCCTACCAGTGACATTTACACAATAATCAGTGCATTTTTATAGCATTGATCGCTGTATAAATATCAATGGTCCCAAAAATGTGTCAAAAGTGTCTGATCTGTCCGCCGCAATCCTGATAAAAAAAAAAAAATCACAGATCACGCCCATTACTAGTAAAAAAAAAAATAATTATAATAAAAATGCCATAAATCTTTCCCATAGTTTGCAGACGCTATAACTTTTGCGCAAACCAATCAATGTACGCTTATTGCAATTTTTTTACCAATAATATGTAGAAGAATATATATTGGCCTAAACTGATGAAGAAATTTGTTTTTTAAAAACATTTTTGGGGATATTTATTATAGCAAAAAGTAAAAAATATTGTTTTTTTTTTTTCAAAATTGTCGCAGATTTTTTGTTTATAGCACAAAAAAATAAAAACCACAGAGGTGATCAAATACAACCAGAAGAAAGCTCTATTTGTGGGAAAAAAAGGAAGCAAATTTAGCTTGGGTACAGCATTGCATGACCACGCAATTACCAGTTAAAGCGACGCAGTGCCAAATTATAAAAAGTGCTCTTGTCAGGAAGGGGGTAAAATCTTCCGGGGCTGAAGTGGTTAATATCTTACATACAAAAAAATGTTTGGGGTAATTATTTCCCTGGGCACTTTTTGTGCGGCACTTGGCCCCCTCTTTGGCATAGTGCATATGCACTAGTGCATTCTTACATAGGCCTTTTTTGGCCACTGAGTCCCACTTGATTTGAGTGTGTGGAAAAATACCTGGTGGTACCTCCGTGTACCTTCATTTAGTTGGTTCCCTATCCTCTCGTTGGTGATATACTGTAAGTAGGCTCAGTTTCCCCAGGCTTCTTTAAGGCTAGGTTTACATTTACGCAGGGGACGTGACTCACGTTTACATGGGCACAGCAGCCCATTCAAATGAATGGGCTGCTGTACCTGTGGGAAATAACCCCCCAACCTTCTTTCAAAATGCAGCCATACAGAGGTGCATGGCGTTGCAGCACCATGTGGTTGCATACACCCAAAAACACACTGCATTTTTTCGATTCCTGGGGTGCTATTAAGAATTAATGGCAGCCCTGCACATCTGCTAAAGAGCGGTGCTTTTGCCTGCAAGTCAAGGAATGCATGTGATTAGCATAAATAATGATATTTGAAGCGCTTCACAATGTGCATGAAAATGAATATATAAGAATAAATATAAATATAAATAGTCAAATAAATCCAGCGGTGAGTAAAAATTCCTAAAAAAACCAGCAATCAAAATAGTGTAAAATTATAAAAAATTAGTGACACCAAATGTGTAAAAAAATTCACATAAAAAATCCACATAAAAATAAATATATAGGGATGTATTCAGAAGGTTCAATTATACAGGTCTAGAATCCTGATTGGTATAGAGCTTTTGATCACTAGCAAAGCTGTTTAAAAACACTTGCTTAATCAAGGTGCTCATTGACCTTCATAGTAACAATGTGCTTTTTGCTTCTATTCACAACCAATGTGAGAATCATAAACAGGCAGATAAGAGAAAAAACCAATCATTGTGCAATAGTTAGGATACCAAGGTACACAGGCAAACTTCAATCCACTCACGTGTGCCTTATAATGATAAGGCATATGCAGGTTTTACTATAGCAGTCAGCCGCCTTAGACAGGAGCAGATTCAGTGCAGTACACTGTGTGATACTGCTGATCTGCACAGAGCATCCTTGGCTCCTCCCACGCGTTACATCACAGTCACGTGACTTTTTCATGGATCCTTGAAAAAGTCACGTGACTGTGATGTAACGCGTGGGAGGAGCCAAGGACGCTCTGTGCAGATCAGCAGTATCACACAGTGTACTGCACTGAATCTGCACCTGTCTAAGGCGGCTGACTGCTATAGTAAAACCTGCATATGCCTTATCATTATAAGGCACACGTGAGTGGATTGAAGTTTGCCTGTGTACCTTGGTATCCTAACTATTGCACAATGATTGGTTTTTTCTCTTATCTGCCTGTTTATGATTCTCACATTGGTTGTGAATAGAAGCAAAAAGCACATTGTTACTATGAAGGTCAATGAGCACCTTGATTAAGCAAGTGTTTTTAAACAGCTTTGCTAGTGATCAAAAGCTCTATACCAATCAGGATTCTACACCTGTATAATTGAACCTTCTGAATACATCCCTATATATTTATTTTTATGTGGATTTTTTATGTGAATTTTTTTACACATTTGGTGTCACTAATTTTTTATAATCTTACACTATTTTGATTGCTGGAATTTTTAGGAATTTTTACTCACCGCTGGATTTATTTGACTATTTATATTTATATTTATTCTTATATATTCATTTTCATGCACATTGTGAAGCGCTTCAAATATCATTATTTATTCTTTTTAAGTGACTCTGAAAACACTCTCTTTTGATAGCAGGCTCACTTGGTTTTATGTGTAATTATCAGCTATTTAGCATCACAGCGCTTTGTGTTTTATATATATTTTTTCCATGTGATTAGCATACATTCCCTTGTCTTGCATATGTGTGAACCTAGCCTAAGACACACCCAATATTTAATGCAAAGTAGCCACTCTTCGCCATGTGCTCTTGGTATGCTGTATATATACATACACAATATTTTAAACAGAATTACTGGTTAATGAGTCTTGAAGGTATAATTTACTGCCAAATGAATACAACTAGTATGTCTTAAAATAGACTTTGCAATTACAAAAAAAAAATAAAAAAAAACTGACATCTCTTTTATACCAAAAGATTTGGGGGAAATCTTGCACATACTGGAGAGCGATGAGAACGTTCTTTCAACACTTATACATTAGATAGCATCTTGAAATTGAAAACCTAGGCAACACAAGGAAAGGAATGAGCAAGTTTTATTTTTTTATTCTACATGCAGACCTGCCATCTGTCATCTTTAGCAATATTAAGTGTCTCTTGGGCATTATTTACCTGTAATGAATGGATAGTTCCACTTCTGTGTGGGGGGTCTAGACAAGTGCTATTACTTGATAGTGAGCTTATAAGATGTTTCTTATTTCTACAATAAGTGCTATAAGTAGATTGCAACCTGTGATGAGCTACCATCAGAAAGCGAAGCACTCTTAAAGCTTATGAAAACTTTCACACATCTTATGAAGAACCAGCAGTCCTGAAATGCAAGGTACATCATAATAAAAAGCTACTATACAAAACATGTGCGTGAAAGTATATTTCTGTACACAATTTACAGTATTTGAAGTGCAACGTAGTTCAGTAAACTGCCACTGAAAGTAAAGTGAACTTCTGAAACCAGCTAAACTAAAGTACCAGTGTGATCGAGGGCTTAACCAGTTGTCTTTAACCCCCCCCCTCCCCCCAGCTTATAAATCTTTTTACATTAAAATATTGCCACTATATACCTTTTTGGCTGATCTGTATACCACGGTCAGTGATAAACTGCATAGTTTGTCCAATGCTGAGGGTTCAGGTAGGAGGAGATTTCCACTGCAGCCTGTATACACACCCACATGTGTGATGCCAATATCATGTGACCTGGCTTTCGCTGAGAACAATTAATTATTCTCTCCAGCATAAAAGACACAACTGAGCATGTGTAGGTTGGCTACCGTGCCTGTGTTAGGTGGCTTTCCCCAGACAGTATAGGAGGGAAGGCTCTATGCATACAGGATAAAACAGCCTTTTTACACAATGCAGAGGATTAACCCCTTAAGTTCCACAGTGAGTATAACAAGCATGCTATTCTGCATATACAGACTGATTTTACTGTGGGTTTAGTAACACTTTAAAGTATATGTCAGGACAAGAAAAATATTAAAACAAATTCAGTACATCCGTGCATTGTATTTTATCCCTAGAAATGCTGCAAGTACAGAAAAGTACCATTTTATCTGCTTTAAATCTAGTAAGATTCTAACTTCCTGTTTGGGCTGATAACCCTGTGCCTTTTCTGTGCTCAAATTCCCAATATAATTCTCAGCCCTGCCTACAGGACTACGGAACTGCTCCTAATCCAGCTCTCTCTGTCTTACTCCACATGCATACATTGATTTCTTTCTAAGCAAAATCATGCTTCCCTACACTGTATGTAGGGAGAGGGCTTTTTGAAGTTGCAGTTCTGGGAGTGTGCCTATTTCACTAGAATTCCCAAGGAGCTGCCCCTGTAGGAATCTTAGAAGTGTGATGATGATATCACAGAGAATAAAAGGACAGCTTTCCTCTCTGCGGCTCTCACAGATTCTTGCCTGCCCGGCATTTACGGCATGGTCAAGGGACATGCAGGTGCAGTGTGGGATGGGGTATGATGTGGCAAGCTGCACAGTGAACCCCATCTGCACCTGGGTACATAAATGGCAACCAAAATCTCCCTGCAAGTTTGAGAGAGTTGCGGAGCCACTTACACTGCCGGGAGGTATGAGAGCTGGGCCGGGTAGGTGAGATGCAAGGAAGCTTGGGGGGGGGGGGTGAGAGCTGGATGTGGAGGGGGAGATCTGGGAGAGTGGTGCAGAGGTCAGAGCCGAGAAGGAGTGGAAGTAAGATGTGGACAGCCTGTGAAAGAGTGCTGAACCCTGCACACCCCTAAACCCTGCATTCTGTATGTAGTGCACTCCTCAATCTTGCACTCTGTACACATCGCACTCCTGAAATCTGCACTTGGTACATAGCGCACCCATGAACCCTGCACTATGTGTATAGGGCACTCCTGGACCTGCACTCTGTACATAGCGCACACCCTGTACTCTGAACATAACGCGTTCCTGATATTTATTGCCCCTTTAAGATCCTCCCACTGTTAGTCCAATTTGGCTACATCCACCGTTCGATGCAGTTTGGCGGGGGGGGGGAGAGGGGTGTGGTTGAGTTCCTGCACCTAATTTCTGGGAAAAGAAATCCGGGAAAAATGTATATAGTCTTACAGATACAACCAGCCCTTGGGAGGAACCATAATGATGGTGCAGCCTGTGATGAAATTGAGTTTGACACCCCTGCTGGTTTATTGTATGTGACTTATAAGAAGTATAGGTGAGAAAGTTTTTAGGTATTGTAGGCTTCTGCCAACCTAATGGAGGGGCACCTGGGAGACTTTTGCCATTCCTTTATCTTTCTCTAAGAATGATCTGACTCTAAACATTGTTACTAAAAGTGTCGATATGCTAATCCATTCTCTCAGTGGACTTTTGCATATTTTTGCACAGAACACAAGTTGCAGCATGTACGGAGCTCCACCAGCTTCTGACTGTCCATTAATGGCTGTTGTTCAGAGCCTGGGGTAAGGTTTAATGCAAATACATCTTATAAAGAACAATGCAGTCCTTCAGAAAGAGAAATGGGCTGGCTGCCAAACACAAACTGTTGCAGAACTAAAACTAGCCATAGACAGCTCAATAAAGCAAGTGATTCTCTTGACTTTGAGAAGTCTGAGGTTCATTGTACAAATAAACACACAAGGTAGCACCCTAACATCATTGCAGCAACTTTGCACCATAACAGGACATAACTATGGTAATATGGCAGCTATGGAAGCTTATTATGTTTGTCTAAAATTCCACAGATTTTCCCCTTCCTGTTCTAGTTTATGCTTCTCGACGCTCTGTGACGTGAAATGCATTGGGTAGGGCCACGGACGCATAACGCCATCAGGACCACTGGCTATCGGCGAGACTCCGTTATGTTTTAATGTCCTGGATTATGTGAGTATGCCTCATGCCTTGTTTTTACCAATACCAGTATTCACACTATGTGTGGCCTATGTTCCTTTTTCTCTATAGCGGGTGTCTAAGTTGGATCCGAAATTTGTGGAGTTGGTATTGGGGAATATCATATGTTGAAAACCCAGTGGACCATACTGATCCCATTTAGAGTGGAACCATTATTTCTCATGTGTGTTTGATCTCTGTAATTGGGGATCAGGACCATCTGGTAAGGGGCTTGATTATGGTGGAATTCCTTAACAACTCACGTGGTTTGCCACCAGGTGGGATATATCATTATCTTAAAAAGAATTCATTCCACTATATGCTTTCGTTGTTATTGGCACATGGACCTATTTCCATATTGAACTATATGGACCATTCTATTCACTGTTTGATTGTGCATTGATATATTTTTAATACCGTATTTTATTTCTTGCATAGTAACCAGAAGCGCACTATTTATGTATATACAGTATATGTTATAACGTCCCTTTTGGTATTCGGGTAATATATATATATATATATATATATATATATATATATATATATATATATATATATATAGGTGTAGCTCTTTGATAACTCATTAGACTTCAGCGCAAAAATACACCTTTGTTTAAAAACTGTTCTAGTGACACTCTGGGGGTTATTTACTAAAGGAAAATCCACTTTGCACTGCAAGTGCACTTGAAAGTGCACTGAAAGTGCACTTGGAAGTAAAGTCGCTGTAGATCCGAGGGGGACATGCAAGGAAAATAAAAAACAGCATTTTAGCTTGCACATGATTGGATGATAAAATCAGCAGAGCTTCCACAAATGTCAGATCTTCCCCTCAGATTTAGAGCGATTGCACTTCCAAGTGAACTTTCCGTGCACTTTCAAGTGCACTTGCAGTGCAAAGTGGATTTGCCTTTCGTAAATAACCCCCCCTGTTCCCGCAACAGGAACAGCATAACTATTTCCACAGCAGAGATGCAAACAAGAATAAAAACCTGACAGACGTTCTAACCCCCTCCATTATGTACAAAAAACAAAACAAAAAAAATACAGGGATCGCTTTTTTGGCTTCTCAGGTTTACTCATCTATGACACAAAGTTCATATTTAATTATTCCCTATATACCTGACATTTGGGGTACAGGAAAGCAATAAACTCTGTATATGTTTTAATAAAATGATAATAGTACAAAAGTGTACTGTAGCCTTAAAAACAAGGGAAGCTTGCTTAGCAGAGTTCCCATGTCAATTATAGTAACAGCTGGGAGTTCCCCATTTAACTTGCACTTGAAAATCTTGCTGCTCTTTGATCTTTAACCACTTCAATACCAGGCACTTACACCCCCTTCCTGCCCAAGCCAATTTTCAGCTTTCAGCGCTGTCGCTGTTTAAATGACAATTGCGTGGTCATGCAACACTGTACCCAAACAGAATTTTTATAATTTTGTTCCCACAAACAGAGCTTTCTTTTGGTGGTATTTGATCACCTCTGCATTTTTTATTTTTTGCTAAACAAATAAAAAAAGACTGAAAACTTTTGTTTCTGTTATAAATTTTTTTAAATAAGTAAGTTTTCTCCTTCACTAATGGGCACTGATAAGGCGGCACCGATGAGGTGGAACCAATGAGGTGGCACTGACAGGCGGCACCGATGGGTGGCACTGATATGCAGCACTGATGGGCATTGATAGGCAGCACTGATGGGCACTCATGGGTGGCACTGGTGGGCACTGATAGGCAACACTGATGGGCACTCATGGGCGGCACTGATACGTGGCACTGATAGATGGCACTGATAGGGATCACTGATGGCACTGACAGGCATTGGGGATGGGCACTGATTGGCATTTCCCTGGTGGTCTAGGGTGGCATACCTGGTGGTCCAGTGTGGTGGCAATCCCTGTTGGTCCTGGCGGCATCCTGGTGGTTCTGGGCGGGTATCTGAGGGGGGGCTGCGCTGATAAACAATCAGCAAAGACCCCCTCTGTCAGGAGAGCAGCCAATCGCCCCCCTCTACATGCGTCTGTCAGACGCAAGTGAGGAAAAGCTGATCAATGGCTCTTCCTGTTTACATTGTGATCAGCCGTGATTGGACAAGGCTGATTACGTGGTAAAAAGCCTCCATCAGAGGCTCTTTACCAAGATCGGTGTAGCGGTGTGTCAGACTGACACACCGCACTACCAATCACCGCGATGCGCGCCCCCACGGGCGCGCGGCGGCTGTTATCTTGCTGGACCACATATGACGCCCAGTCAGGATAACTGAACCACCGCCCGGCCGTCCTTCTGCTATAGGCTGAGTGGGAAGTGGTTAAAGTATATATGAACCCTTACCTTGTAAAACAACCCATTCAGTTTAGAGCAGAAATGCAGGACAAGACATTTGGGTATACAAAAAACATTACGAATACTTTTTTTTTTATAGGTGATCACATAACCTCTGTTCTCAGCTGCATAGGGGCTTGGAGAAGTGATGGGGGAGACTGCAGGAGGTGGTGTCAGCAGGAGGCAGAGAACGAGCAGTACACTGATATCCCCAGTAATAGGCTGTACAGGGGGGCATGTCAGAAGTCTGACCACTGTGTGGATGGGGCCACCACGCCCGTGCACTCTCGGGGGTACCTCTCCTCTCTTTTCATGTATGCATTCATCAATGCCCAGGACCAGGTGGGGCCACATTCATGTGAAAATCAACTTTATGACGGACCCGCCTTAGAGATAAGCCATACACTGTGTACAGCAGTTAAATGTACAGAGTTCCTCTGTGAGCATTACATTCTATGTCATTATACAATACACCTTGTTCAATGTATGTTGCATTTAGGAGGGACAGTGCTAAGCCTGTGCCCTTTCCACCAGTCCAGAGCAACTCTGCTACCTTACTCCTAGTGACAGAATGGGGTCCCGGCGTGCACCTAGAGCAGACCTCATGCGTGCACTTACTTATCTCCTTCACTCTTAGGTATCATGCGGCTAGGTATATGCAGTCTCCATACCACGGGTGCGGTCCCTGATCCTTTGGGAGAACTGACCACTAAGAAGGGAGCCAGAACACCGACCCCTTGCTAACAGAGGACCTGTCACCTACCCAAGGTACTACGCTTTTTTGACCAGTTGCTATACAAGAAAAGAAGCAAGTAAAGTTCCATCTTTGAAATAAAAGCGAGCGCTAAATCAAATGTGTAGCAGCTGGCACATAAAAGGTGAATATACAACCTCCAACTAATCATATAAAGTCAAATATAGTGCAGCGCTTTCCTCAAAAAACTGTAAAATAAATGTCCATAAATTATGCAAACATAAAAAGTTCCATGAATAATATTGTGACGTGACCAAAGAAATCTCCTTTAAATCCAAAATCTGCTGTATTAATGTGTGCCTATACCACTCAGCAGAGAGTAGATAATTTCCAGCATATAGACATACACACCAGAAATGCTACCAGATGCCCTTTAACCGTGAAGTCTTTCCACCAATCTATACCCTCACAAGATGGCAAAAGTAGAAATGCCTTGAACTGTTATTATGGAGAATGGTGAAATCATGTTCAGATCTGTAAGGTGGCTTGGTAGACTTCAATAAGGACATACTCTGTGCAAAAAAAGCTCACCAACGGGAGCCCAAATGATGCTAAAAGTGGCCCACAATCCTGCCACGAGAACACGGTGGCGATGACGTCAGCATGTAGGTCCCTCATGATGCGTTTCCTATGCATGGACATTCGCAAGGGATCCACCTATCGATATAAAGTTCCACCTTTAGCCCCTTCCCACCGGCTGCCTCCCGATCCTTTAATGGGTTCTAAACGACAGGACCACTGTGATTTGCGGTCACATGGTCGGAAAGCTCACGATCACGAGTAAGCATCGGGAGCTTTCCGGTAATCGTCGGCTACCGCATTGGGAGCGCGCTCTCAGCACAGTAAATGTGTTATGGATTGATTAATGCTTTGATAAAATGACTATTTCTATTATGTATACATATAAATGCTGAATCTCCTTACTCAGTGAGGTAACTAGAGACCCCCTCCCATTGAGTGAGTCCAGGAGTCCACAAGCCTCACATTAGCAGAAAACCTGGATGAAACTGGCCAGGAGAGCCTTAGATAAGGGTCGTCCAATCCACAGATGACAGCACGGATTGCAGCTGTGATGATGATTTTGCAAACAATGACTCATTCTTACTATAAAGGGGGCTATACGCCCAAAAGCAATAGAGGAAGTTTTTCACTGAACAGTGTGTCAGTGTGTTCCTTCTTCTAAACGTGTGCGTTTTACATTTGAATTAGACCAGGTGCAAGATACTCGGTCAGACCATGGGTGTCCGCAGGTAGGGGCAAGGGGGGTCAAGTGCCCCCCCTCCTGGAATCAGGGATTGGATCTTAAATTCAGTACAGTTGCATCGCTATCAGGGTGCTGGCAGCCGGCACCCGGGTGCCACCTGCCAGAGGGGTGACACCATCAATGCGCTGTCAAGCCCACCCATCAGTGTATCCTGACTTCGGACTCTTTTCCCTGCTCAGTCCAGCAGAGAACTCGGCGGCGCTTTGACAGGAGAAAGGCGAGCTGTGGGCTATCAGAGGTTTCCCCCGCTCGCCCCCCCTTTCTCCTGTCCAGGTGAAGAGACAGAGACTTTCACCAGGTTCCCCACCCAGCTTCCTGCCCGCTCCGTTCCTTCCCTATTGGCCATAACTGAGGGCCAATCAAAGGAGACTAGGAGAGGAGAGCATCATGGGACATGTAGTCCCAAAGATTGGCGGCCCCATTTTCCACAGGGAGGAGGCTACAGCTCGATCAAGAGAGAGACTGAGAGACTGCAGCCTGGAAAAAAGCTGAGGAGAGAGTGCTACAGGACAAAGAACGAGGAGTGTGCTGGGCGGAAGCCAGAGAGAGCCATGCTGCCCAGCGCCACCAGAGAGAGAGAGCCACACTGCCCAGCACCACCAGAGAGAGAAAGACTGAGCCACTACCAGGGTACAGACATGCTACACTACTGACCAGAGTTGCCCCCGGGGAACCCAGAGTGAGTGATCGTCCAGCCGGAGGAATCACTGCTGTCATTTCGCTGGGTCTGGTAAAAGACCTAGGGACTGTACTACGTCTGCAGTCTCAGACCATGATAATGTGATAATGACATTGTTGAAAAGGGGCGGTGCATTGGGGACCCTAAAATTATGCCCCCTCCTGAAAAAAGTTCTGCGGACGCCCATGGGTCAGACATTTGTCTGGGATCCAAAACAAATGGTTTACACAGGGCCGTATATATGCAGTCACTCGGTGTGAAGGCCCACATGTCGGGAGGCCGCATATGTGTATTCGGCCGGCGTGAAGAGGTTAATATATAATACTTCAAATTGAAGGAGATGGTTAATGGCTAAGTTCACCATAAAACAAAAATATTACCGTGAAGTCAAGGGGTCCCAGTAGAGTAAAAAGCATTGTCCAGCTTAAAAAAAAAAAGTTTAGTCTACATGATATATTTATAGATCAGTCTCTGCCTTCCCTAAGCCTATCCAAAAAAAAAAACCTACTGTCCTGAGAAATCCTGACACGGAAGCTGGGATGCACTGACCGCGCCCACATCATTGCAGGAATGAAGGCTCACCTTCATTCACAAACCAACAAATGCGCAGAGCACTCTCCCTGCCCCTGTTGTGGCAGTGCTGAGGTATGTCATGTGCACTAAGCTGCATTTTTTTAAAGCCTGCACTGTATGGGTTAACTGCTTCTTTATTCTACAGAGGAGTAAAGGCACTGTACCTTACTTGATCCTACTCACCCCTGGCAGATGGTTCACCCCTGCACTCTGGCAGTGGAGAGTGGACTATCCCCTGGAGTCATTATGTCTAATGGCTTTGGGCTCTGCATTGGTCTTGATTATCTCAGCACCTTAGACTGCTGGAGTATGGAGAGAAGATGGAGCAGGGAACAGTCTAGTGCCCCGTACACACGGTCGGACTTCGTTCGGACATTCCGACAACGAAATCCTAGGATTTTTTCCGACGGATGTTGGCTCAAACTTGTCTTGCATACACACGGTCACACAAAGTTGCTGGAAAATCCGATCGTTCTAAATGCGGTGACGTAAAACACGTACGTCGGGACTATAAACGGGGCAGTGGCCATTAGCTTTCATCTCTTTATTTATTCTGAGCATGCGTGGCACTTTGTCCGTCGGATTTGTGTACACACGATCGGAATTTCCGACAACGGATTTTGTTGTCGGAAAATTTTATATCCTGCTCTCAAACTTTGTGTGTCGGAAAATCTGATGGAAAATGTGTGATGGAGCCTACACACAGTCAGAATTTCCGACAACAAAGTCCTATCACACATTTTTCATCGGAAAATCCGACCGTGTGTACAGGGCATAGCAGTGCAGTGGAGCAGATGATCGGGTAAGTAGATCTTCTTTTCTGTGTCCCCCTAGATCTAAACAAGCAATTAACCCTTGCAGTGCAGGTGCAGCCTCACTGCAAGGGATAATTCTTAAAGTATAACTAAAGGCAAAACTTTTTTTTTAGCTTTTGTTAGAGAGCAGAGGAATTAGAACATGTGTCAGATTGTATTGGTGTCTGTGCCCCGTTAGAGAGATTCACCTTCTCTATTTATCCTGTTTACCATTATCATTGAAAGTGAAAGTAAAAGAAAATCCCAAATTTTGATTTATCTCCAGAAAAGTAATAGAGGGAAAATCTTCTAATGGGGACACTAGTTCTGGTGACCAGTGGCGTATCTAGGCTATGGCAGCCAAGGCAAATGCCATGGGCGCCATGGGGAGTGAGGGCGACAAAAAAGTCGCCCCCACACAAAAAACCCCCACCCGCCCTCCCGCGGACACCTCTCGGCTCTCTTGGCCGCCCCCCGCACTAAAATAGCCCCCCGCGCCGTGGTTGGCCGGCTGGAGCGCGGCGCCGGCACGGCACTTGCTACTTTGCATGCGGAGGGGAGTGTCAGGCGTGCAATGTCTTCACCTGGTGCAGGGAAATAGCAGGGTAACTGGCGGAGGCGGAGCCTAATGCTCCCCCTACCCTCCTCTGCACGGCTGGCATCATCTTCCCTAGGAGTGGGGTCTGTGGCGTCACGTGACGTGAGGAGGAGAAGAGACGAGTCACGAGAAAAAGAAGGGGAACCCCCCAGGCAGCAGCAGGGATTAGCACTGTAGCCTAGCAGGTACTCTGGAAGATGATGATGATCATATACATGTGTACCAGGCAAGCAGCCAGTCAAATATAGTGCTAAATATGGGTTATATAAATATGCATAGCAGCCATAGATATCATAAATAAAGTGTAATAAAGTGATCTGTGCAACAGCCGGTACTACTTAAAAGTAGTACCTGCTGTGCCTGTTGCACAAATCACTTTATTACACTTTATTTATGATATCTATGGCTGCTATGCATATTTATATAACCCATATTTAGCACCATATTTGACTGGCTGCTTGCTTCTGCTTGGGCCTGGCACACATGCACAATCGCACATGATGATGACGACTTAAATTCATCATGTGCAATTGTGCGTGTGTGCCAAGCAGAAGCAGCCAATCAAATATAGTGCTAAATATAGGTTTATATGCATAGCAGCCATAGATATCATAAATAAAGTGTAATAAAGTTATTTGTGCAAAAAGCTCATTAAACAGTCCACATTCAGTGAAAGCTCATGTACTGCAAACTTTGCAGTGCATGAACTTTCACTGAATGTGGACTGTTTAATGAGCAGGGGCGGACTGACCCATCGGGCACTGCCCAAGGGCCTGAAGCTCTGCAAGACTGCAATGCATACATTCTAGCACTAGCAGCGGCTGTAATAGGACCTCTCATAGTGCACTGCTCCCCACTGGCCCCTCCTTCCCTCCCATCCACCCCAGGTGCTTGTACTGTACATTAAATCACCTGGGATGGACGAGAAGAGAGGAGGGGCTGGCGGGGAGCAGCGCACTGTGAGAGGTCTTATTACAGGCATCAGATAAGGCTGTGTACTTTTTAATTTTTACAGGAGTCTAGAGACACCAGGGCCGCCACCATCGGGGGAGGGGCAGCCAGTACAGATGTAGGGAGCCTGGGCCCCAACAGGATGACAGGAGGCCCCATGATACTCTCCTGGTCCCCCCACAGTGTCCCCTTGTGTCCCCACCCCCACACAGTGTCCTCTTCCCCCCCCCGGCATCCCCCTGTTTACCCTGTCCGCACTGCATCCCTCTCTGTCCTCGTCACACTGTGTCCCTCTGTCTGTCCCCAGCGTCCCTCTCTGTCCTCGTCACACTGTGTCCCTCTGTCTGTCCCCAGCGTCCCTCTCTGTCCTCGTCACACTGTGTCCCTCTGTCTGTCCCCAGCGTCCCTCTCTGTCCTCGTCACACTGTGTCACTCTGTCTGTCCCCAGCATCCACCCCATCCTTGTCACACTGGGTCCCTCTCTGTCTGTCCCCAGTGTCCCTCCCTGTCCCTGACATCCCTCCCTGTACATGTCGCACTGCATCCCTCTCTGTCCCCAGTGTCCCTCCCTGTCCCTTGATTGTGTGTTAGTGTGTCATTGATTTTGTATGAGTTACTGTGTGCACCAATGTGTTTTAATGAGTGTGAGTGTGCCAGTGTGTTGGCATCATCAGTGATTTTTGTATCAGTGTGTGCCCGTGGGCCATTGTTAGCTATTTTTTTTGTTAAGGTTATCTGAAAGATGGGTTTCAAATGATTTGACAGGGGCGCAGTTTCAGTGCTTGCCATAGGCGCCATTTTGACTAGATACGCCTCTGCTGGTGACTTGGGGGTCCCCAAGGAACTCCCTTAATTTGCAGGGATTTCCTCTTCCCTATCCTGTTTAGCTATGGGACAGGAAGGGAAATCTACTTAATGGGACACAGATGGAGAAATAAAATCTGACAGGAGTTATAACCCTCCCTTGCGCTATCCAAAATGAAAAAAAAAAAAAGTTTTGCCTATAGTTCTACTTTAAAGCGTAACTCCACTTTTCTTGAGAAAAAAACATTTTCCTCTGGGTAATCGATGTACATTGCAAGAATTATAATAAACTTTGTTGCAGATTTCTACCTTTTGTTATTCTGAAGAAATTCATGTGTGTTCCCCTGTGTCTCTGTTCTGAGAGGGTCTAATGGGAGTGGTTTCATAATTACGGTAACTGTCAGGTGTGGAGTGGCACTAATGAGGAAATCTGCTGGGCCTGCATCCCTTTAAATGTTCCTATTAAAAGTATCTCTCAAAAAATGACATTTTTGTTGCGAGGGATGCTTGAAATTTGACTTTTATCTTAGGCAGACTTCTGGGAAAATTGGTGAGCCAATCACACAAGAAGGAAATGATGTTTCTGGGGAGTGGTCAGTACACACTCTGTACAGAAAACTCCAGGTAGCCATATTGCAATGTATTCTCAGAAAATTACATTGGCTGCAGATTGAAAAGGAAAGGTCATTTTTAATAACATTCAATTCAAAAATAATTAGTGTCGCAATCATATGTGCTATATTATTTTTTCTTTATATGCTATTTTTTTTCCCCACAAAAGTGGAGTTACCCTTTAAGTGTTGGGCTTTAAGCTGAACAATGTTTTTTACACTATTGGGTCCCCTTGACTTTATATTGTTTTTTTAAAAGGTGAATTGAACCTTTAAAGCTCTAAGGAATGCTGACATTCTTAGCAGTACAAACTTTAGTTTTCTGAGTGATCTAAATAAACTGGAGCAAGAGGGCTACAAGAGGAGATGACCTTGTGTTATCAAGTGGACAAAGTAAAAATCATGTGGCAAGAGGAAGTTTTTCCTTCAAGAATATAGCTATTAGTATACACCTGTCCGTAAGCATATTTTCCTGGGAACACTGAAAATGAAACTGTTCTTTTTTTTTACTTAATACGATCAACCCTTCATTTCATTTTGTTCTTTCTGTGCCGGAGGGGGTCTGCGTTAATTCGCAAAATTAATGATATGGAAAAGCAAATCTGAGATGATTCATCACATTAATAAAAAACAATCCAAGGTCATGTATCAAATAAAAAGACAGTTTTTTAGGAGTTTTTTTTTTTTTCTTTACCATTATGTATGGGTTGCAGCAAGCCCTGAAACAGAAAAGCAGATTTCAGTAGCTTCAGTAAAATATTTATCTTATCCCCAAGAAAATGTGAACAGATGAAAATGAACTGGCAGCTGTATCTATGCTAGACTGCAAGTTCCATAAATAAGTTCCAGTTACTCTTCATCACAACAGCTTCTGTCACAGCAAGAAAGAAGCATAGATTTGTGACTGAGAGCACTGAATGAATAAAGCGGGCATATTTTATAAGCAATGTGCACAAGAACTGGGTATATCAACTCAAACACATGACTTGTTTTTAAAAGTATTTTATAGATTTGATTTGTTCACGACTTTCTCAAGCTGATTTCCCAGGCCTAGAAAAAGAAGGTAGGATGACCTTTAGTTTCAAGACTTTAGGGAAAAAACACTTGTCAAAATCATAATACTATCAATTTTAATGTAAAGGAGTAAACGGTTGTTCGGATTAATAAGTGGGATGGTGTTAGGTTTAAAGGTGATGGTTGGGGGTACAAGAAGGGTTAATATTAGGGTTAAAGGGAGTGTTCTAGGGTGTAAAGCCTAACCTAAGGCTTCTTGTGGCTTTAAATAGTAAAACAAATAGTTTATTTGGACCAACAGATGTCCCCCCGGTCAGCGCTTCATAGGCATTTGGCTCTCGGGACAAAATTGAGTTGGGCTGAGCGCTGCTCAATCATGTACAGCAAGCTTTGTTTGAATCCAGGGCTTTTTCTGACTGGATAAGGTAGGGAGGTGGGAGTCACAATTTCCACCTCAGCCAATCAGAAGAAGCCTTGTACTCACTGATGAAATACAAGGCTTCCTGTGAAAGGCTGAGCAGCACTCAGCCTGACGCAATTTTGTCCGGAGAGTGGGACAGAAATCATCACCCTGCTTCCAAAACACAGTGCTTCATCCTGTATGTAGAATCAGCTACATACAGATTATACAGTCATCCCAGCGGGAACATCTGTTAGTGAAGTATCTAGTTCATTTGGACCAGTTTGGTCAAAACAAACTATTACAAGTCACAAGAAACCTGGAGTAAGGCTTTGAGGGAATGTAAGAGTTAGGGTTAGTGTCAAATTTAAAGGTGGGTAAATGTGTTTATTAGTGTCAAGGGACCTTAGCGTGGAGAACCACTTTTGGCACCTCATTGGCTTAAACACAGCAGTGGTAGCCATTGGTTCCTGCTGCTGTCAATTACAGAAATTAAGGGGGGGGGAGCGGTGCCTAGCCCCGTTCTATGTGTCCTATTGACAGAAAGAGTTGGGCTTGGGAGCGAGCATGCATGGCTGCCCCATAGCAAGGTGTTTGTAATGGGGGCATTCGGCGAGAGTAGTAGCAAAGAGAGCCGGCAGGGGACCTGAGAAGAAGAGGATCAGGTATGCTCTGTGCAAAACTATTGCACAGAGCAGGCAAGTATGATACGTTTATTTATTTTTAATGAAAAATTTGCTTTTAGAATACACAAAATAAATGGAGCTGGGTGGCCGTACTCCAATGCAATCACCTTTATTCCGTATTGTGAAATGATAAACCATAAGCAAATGGTGGTGAAACAATATGTAACAGTTAACGCGTTGCACACCTAGACTGGTGCTTAATCATAGCCAGCTATGATTAAGCACCAGTCTAGGTGTAAAATGCGTTAGCTGTTATCTGGTGTTTCACCACCATTTGCTGTATGGTTTATTATTTTACAACATGAAATAAAGGTGATTGCATTGGAGTGTGGCCATCCAGCCTCATTTCTTTCTTTCTTTCGTGTACTTCAGTTGAAAGCAGGGCTGGCCACGATCCATACATAGAGGCAGGCGAGCAGCAGTGTGGGGGGGGGATATTTTCTTCTGAGCAGTACACTACTCGTATAGCCTTTAGAATACCTTTAAGAAGCAATAACAGCTCACAAAAAATGTATATGTGATTGCATTTTGTGTTTAGACAGACCTAGTGGCCACAGTCTGGGCAGTGGGACCACAAAGGACCTGAGGAATATCTTAGTACATAGAAAGGTCCCTACAATATAGTTCAAAATATTAATACGCATTCACCAACTAAGCAGGTATACAGTGCCTTGAAAAAGAATTCATACCCTTTTAAATTTTCCACATTTTGTCATGTTACAACCAAAAACATAAATGTATTTTATTGGGATAGACCAACACAAAGTGGCACATAATTGTGAAGTGGATGGAAAATTATAAATGGTTTTCAAAATTTTTTTTACAAATAAATATGTGAAAAGTGTGGCCTGCATTTGTAGGCATTTGTTGTCAGCCCCCCTGAGTCAATACTTTGCTGCAATTACAGCTACAAGTCTTTTTGGGTATATCTCTACCAGCTTTGCACATCTAGAAAGTGAAATTTTTGCCCATTCTTCTTGCAAAATAGCTCAAGCTCTGTCAGATTGGATGGAGAGCGTCTGTGAACAGCAATTTTTGAACAGCAAAGGCTTGCCACAGATTCTTAATTGGATTTAGGTCTGAACTTTGACTGGGCCATTCTAATACATGAATATGCTTTGATCTAAACCATTCCATTGTAGCTCTGGCTGTATGTTTAGGGTGGTTGTTCTGCTTGAAGGAGAGCCTCCGCCACAGTCTCAAGTCATTTGCAGACTCTAAAGCTATGTACACACGATAAGATTTTCCGACACCAAAACCGTGGATATTTTCCGAAGGATGTTGACTCAAACTTGTCTTGCATACACACAAATGTTGTCGGAAATTCCGAACGTCAAGAACCCAGTGACATACAACACGTACGACAAGCCGAGAAAAATGAAGTTCAATAGCCAGTGAAGTTCAATAGCTTCTGCTTGATTCCGAGCATGCGTGGACTTTTGTGCGTCGGAATTGTGTACAAGCGCTCGGAATTTCCGACAACAAATCTTGTTGGCGGAAAATTTGAGAACCTGCTCTCAAACATTTGCTGGCGGAAATTCCGACAACAAATGTTCTATGGAGCATACACACGGTCGGACTTTCTGACAACAAGCTCACATCCAACATTTGTTGTCGGAAAATCCTATTGTGTGTACGACCCATAACGGGGTTTCTTCTAAGATTGCCCTGTATTTGGCTCCATCCATCTTCCCATCAACTTTGACCAACTTCTCTGTCCCTGCTGAAGAAAAGCATCCCCACAACATGATGCTGCCACCACCATGTTTCACAGTGGGGGTGGTGTGTTCAGGGTGATGTGCAGTGTTAGTCTTCCGCCACACATAGCGTTTTGCTTTTAGGCCAAAAAGTTCAATTTTGGTCTCATCTGACCAGAGCACCTTCTTTTACATGTTTGCTGCGTCCCCCACATGGCTTCCCACAAACTGCAAACAAGACTTCTTATGGCTTTCTTTCAACAATTGCTTTCTTCTTGCCACTCTTCCATTAAGACCAGATTTGTGGAGCGCACGACTAATAGTTGTCCTGTGGACAGATTCTCCCACCTGAGCTGTGGATCTCTGCAGCACCTCCAGAGTTACCATGGGCCTCTTGGCTGCTTCTCTGATTAATACTCTCCTTGCCTGGCCTGTCAGTTTAGGTGGACAGCCATGTCTTGGTAGGTTTGCAGTTGTGCCATACTCTTTCCATTTTCGGATCATGGATTGAACAGTGCTCCTTGAAATGTTCAAAGCTTGGGATATTTTTTTAAAACCTAATCCTGCTTTAAACTTCTCCACAACTTTAAATCTCATATGTCCAAAAAGTGCTAGTAGCAACTTAAACTATCTTAACTGTCAATCAAAAAAGTTCCATCCACCATTGCCTCCAAGCACATCAAGAAGTATGTGAAAGTCCTACAATCTTTATTTGTATTAAACTCAAACTGACCTGCCCCAAAACAATTCTACATTAACAACATTGTTAAACCCCAGGCACTTTATTTTAGTCTTTAAATAAATCCATGTGTCTTTGTGAATCAATTAGTCCTTGGCCTGGGCTCTAAGTGGAGCCTCAACTTCAGCTCAAGTTCGGACTAAGCTCTACCTCTTTATTAACAATCAAATTGCTAGAACTTAAGTAGGCAGTAGCAACTCCAACATTTAAACATTGAACGATAAGGGGTGTGGCTTAGCATTTGGAGGGGAGTGGCTTATTTTTAACTTGAGCAGAATTCAAGGCTCTGTGTACCTCCAGGACATAGGATGAAAGAGTTTAACAAGTACACAAAGACTAAATTGAACACAGATACTTGCCACAGATTAATAAAAGCGTAGGGTGTGCACCCCAATGCCTTTCTCTGCAGACTCAGCTGCACTGAACAGTGAATGAATGGGAAGTGGTCTGTGCTGAGAGGCTTCCTGCTTATTCACAAATTGAAGCATAGTAAACACTGTTTACTATGCTTCAGTTATGAATGAATGCAGTGAGTGTGTTCATTTAGAAAAGGAAGGGGCTGGTAAATGATATATTGACTAGTGCCTTCCCCTGCTCTCCATCCTGAAACATCCCCCACAGCAGCCAGGGGGAGGGTGGGAAGCCAGCAGCACTGCAACACCGGCGGAAAGCCCAGGCAGCAGGAGAAGAAATTGGCACTGTACGTAGTGATTAGGGTGTGCCCAGGCACACCCCCTGTGCACACCTATGCCGTCAACTATTGTGCAGATCAATACTTATTAAACTTCACACCAACTAGATGGCATTTAGTTTGCTAAAGCACTGTTTATCCTAAACAATTGCTACTTTTTCTACTTTTTTTTCCACCTTTTCTCACCCTTTGTTGCATCTCAGTGCTTCTTATCTGTTGCAGCCTGTTTGCCGCCACATCCTATCTACATACACGCTCTCCAACAATGGCTTCCTTTCTTTTCTTTAGGTGGATTTGCCGATGGTGACAACAGTAAACCATGCCTGTTTAATGATCATCAAAATGGCCTCTTGTAATCTCCAAAGTCTGTGTGAAAGGGCAACAATGCTTGAGCACAATTGGGAAACAGGGGCAGAGTATTATCAGAATATAACTGAAGTGCCGAACAAGGACATTCATGGCAGGAACTCAAGTTTCCATTTTGATATAGAGGCTGAATTTGACTTTTAAAATTACATTAACATGTGAAAGCTTATATGAGATTTTAGTGATTGAGTTTACATATACTTTAACTGCTAAACTGTAAGGACAATTGAGTCTAACAGCGCCAATCCTGTTGCATTAATACCACATTACATCTTCTGCAGTGCCCACCTTCCATAAAATCAGACATTCTATTATACAAAAAGCAGCTGGGGACACTGTAATATTCTCACTGAATAACTCAGCTCTGTACTTTTTTTTGACAGAAAATAATTCATTCTGTAGCAGAGTAGCATTATATTATTCTTTTCAAAGATCATCCAATGTCTACTTTATACAATGATAAAATAGCACGGCAACACCACTTTTTATTTGCTAGTATCGCCATTCCGAAATAAATCCATTAATTTCCACGCTGAAAAAGTTTGCAAGGCTGGAAGTTTCTTTAACTGTATTCATAAACAAGTAAAATAAGACATCCATCCACACTCCTGGACTAAACACAGAAAGCAGCTGTGAATTTTGAAAGACAGCAATACGACAGATCAGATTTGATATGAATGGGCTTGATAAGGACACAGCAGTTATGCTTTTCGTAAAGGAAACAATAGCAGCAAAAAAGTAGGCAATAGGTGAAGCTTGACAATTAGGGATTTTATTTATATCCTTACTCGTAACAATCCTGTTTTTTGTATGAAAGAGGAATACAGTATTGGAAATGTCAAAACAGATTGCAGTAAAAGATCATGATATAGACGAAACAGTGAAAAGAGATGAAACGCTGTTATCTTTTATTCCTCAGGGCTATACAATCAACGCAACACATGGTTATTACTGGGCAAAGCCACCAGATGAAATATGAAATGCCAATAAGTGTCAGCTCTGCTAGGATACAATGCAGTAATTTAAGAACAAACTTTTACCATAGTGCAATAAAATAGGAAGAGAAAATATTATGCATTTGTATGTTATTACAAAGGCTTCTCATAGTTTAGTTTCCCAATATGTTATATAACTCAGATATGAAAAACAACAAAATAACTATGTTTTTTTTTTTTTAATATAAGATAAAGTCTTGGTCTTTAGATCATTAAAGGATAAGTGCACCTTTTAGAAAAAAAAATAATAAATGCTAATTTTTTTGCAGGTAAAAAAATGTGCAATTATTATTTTTTTTTCTTTTGGAGCTTGTAACGCATTGCACCAGTGAGCAGACGATTGCTGGTGCCGTGCACATCTCCTTCAGTATATCTCTGTGCCATACATCGCGTATGGGCAGGCAGATATGCTGACAGGAAGAAATCAATGAACTGCCGCGGCGCACAACAGCGCAGTGGTAGTTCATTGAGAACTACAAGCCGACAGCCGATAAGGATGTTGGAGCTTGTAGTTCATTCACACACAGAGCTGTGTGAATGAATGATGTGGCCGTGTGTACTTCTTTCCGTACTGCTGTCACAGGGAGGAGGGGTAGCGGGCAACGACCGCAGCATTAGGAACATGTTACATGTTCCACCCTAATAAATGGGTTTAACATTTAACATGTTCCCAAAGGTGAACTTATCCTTTAACCACTTACCTACAGGGCACTTTTACCCCCATCCTGCCCAGGCCAATTTTCAGCTTTGAGCACTGTCACACTTTGAATGACAATTGCGAGATCATATAACAGTTTACCCAGATTAATTTTTTTATCATTTTTTTTGTCCCACAAATAGAGCTTTTTTTTGGTGGCATTTAATCACTGCTTAGTTTTTTATTTTTTGCTAAAAAAAAGGAAAAAAAGATTGAACACTTTGAAAAAAACAAACTTTTTTTAGTTCCTGTCCAAAAAGTTGTAAATAAGTAATTTTTCTCCTTCACTGATGCTGTACTGATGGGCACTGATAGGCTGCACTGATGGGTACTGATGAAGCGGCACTGATGAGGAGGCACTCATATGCAGCACTGATAGGCAGCACTTATGGGCAATGATAGATGGCACGGCTAGGTGGCACTGATGGATGGCACTAATGGGCACTTATGAGTGGCACTGATGACCAGGCACTGAAAGGCAGCACTGACAGGCACAAATTGGCATCACTGATGGACACAGATTGGTGTCACTGCTGGGCACTGTTGGGGCTGCACTGATGATCAGTGCCCTGATTATCTGTGCAGGTCTCCCCTGTGAGGAGATGCTGTTAATCGGCTCTCCTCGCCTCACACTCTGTCAGTGTGAGGCGAGGAGAGCCAATAAACGGCGCTTCCTTGTTTACATGTGATCAGCTGTGATTGGACACAGCTGATCACACGGGTAAAGAGCCACGTCATCGGCTCTTTACCAAGATCGAGGTTGCGCTGTGTCATATGACGTTTGTCCAGAACAAGAGAAGATCCCGCCCGCAGTCATTTGTCTATACGGCAGGCAGGAGGTGGTTAAACAACATCAATTCAATCACTAACGATATGTTTAAATTAATGAGGGATTAAATCTCACATTGGGACCATAGCACTGGATCGCACAGCAGTCTAGCACTGATTTCCCTACCTGTGTACTATGCTGAACTGCCCACAGAAAGTCTCAGAAGGAGACTTAGACAGAGAGCCAATCATAACTGCAAGTGCGATTACATGGGAATGCAACTCAGAATTCTTAGAATTAATACAAAACTAAACTGTATTTGAGGACCACAAACTGAAAAAAGCTATTTAATTATGTTTTAATATTCTAAGCAAACTCATCCATCCATTCATGTCTTTATGCTTTATCTTGCTGAGAAGTCACTTTGAAAAGACCACCCTGGCATTTTTATCTGTGACCATCTTGACTAAGGGCAGATGATTTGTGTAGCATTTACTTCCTAAAATCCACCCGCACTTAACTCAGGCATACATGCAGGAGGGTGTACTTAGCTGAAAAAGCCCATCTTCCCCTCCTTCATATGAAAGAAAAAAATGACCATGAAGACTCCTGGGATGAATGCCATCATTTTGGCCTAGGCCATAAACCAGGAGGCAACTGAAGAAATGTAAAAATTAAAAAAAAAAGTTTAAAACAAGCAAATATAATGTACCTTTCTATCTATTTACAAATGCAAGGATTAAAAATAGTTGATTAATAGAGTTTAGTTCTGCTTTAAAGTTCCTTAGAATTTTATGTCAAACAGAGTGGTAGGATAAAGTATGTATAAGTTGCTGGTGGAACCTGGCATTAACCACTTCAGCCCCAGAAGATTTGGCTGCTCAATGACCAGAATTTTTTTGCGATACGGCACTGTGTTGCTTTAACTGTCAATTGCGCGGTCTTGCGACGCTTTTGGTGGTATTTGATCATCTCTATGGTTTTTATTTTTTGGGCTATAAACAAAAAAGAGCGACAATTTTGAAAAAAAAACACAATATTTTGCACTTTTTGCTATAATAAATATCCCCAGTTTTTTTTAAAAAGCTAATTTTTTTTCTCAGTTTAGGCTGATATGTATTCTTCTACATATTTTTGGTAATAAAAATCGCAATAAGCGTATATTGATTGCTTTGCGCAATAGTTATAGCGTTTAAAAAATAGGGGATAGATTTATGGCATTTTTATTATTACTTTTTTTTTACTAGTAATGGCGGTGATCTGCAATTTTTATTGTGACTGCGACATTATGGTGGACACATCGTACACTTTTGACACATTTTTGGGACGATTGACAATTATACAGCGATCAGTGCTATACAAATGCACTGATTACTGTATAAATGTCACTGGCGGGGAAGGGGTTAACACTAGGGGGCGATCAGGGGTTTAACTGTGTTCCATGACTGTGTGTTCTAACTGTAGGGGGAGGGGACTGACTATAGGAGATGACAGATCGTGGTTCCTAGCTATTAGGAACTCATGATCTGTCTCTCCTCACAGAACAGAACAGGGATTTGTGTGTTTACACACATACGTCCCTGTTCTGCCTCTCGTGCCCGCGAATGCTCGCGTTGACTGCCGGCCACGAGCATCGCCACCCCCGCAGTGCAGCAGGCGCACGAGTGCGCGCGCCTGCTATCCCACTTAAAGGAGCCGACATACAGCTAAGACGGCTCGTGGGATTGTGCTGACCTGTGCATAATGACGGCGGCTGGTAAGTGGTTAAATCGGCAAGTGGTTAAAGTGGTGTTCCGGCCGAAATTATACTTTTTAGATAAAAATACCCCTATAATACACAAGCTTAATGTATTCTAGTAAAGTTATTTAGTTACTCCCGAAATTCGTTTTTATTTATTTAGTTTTTCGTTAAAAATTGCATTCGTCCGAAAATCCAAATTAAGGTCGAATCTGTCATTGAAGGCTTATGGTGTCTGTCGAATGTTCAAAGAAGATTCTATTTTACTGCTCCTCCTCTTTGGTTACAATCAGCCAATAACATTCATCATCATCATTATTTTTATTTATCTTTTCTCCCCTACGTCGAATCTTTTCTCCTCTACGTCAAATCTTTTCTCTCCTACGTCGAATTTTTTCTCTCTATGTCGAATCTTTTCTCTCTATGTAGAATAATCTTGGACTAATAGAGTTAAGGTTAGGCACATTCGACCACAGGTTTGATGGACACAGATTGTTACTGTCATCATCATGTCGAATCTCCTATCTATATCGAAACTGTTGTAGCAACGAAAACGAAAATAAAGCATTTGTTTATGTCGGCTCTTTTGTTTTTCGGATTCTGCACTTTCGTTATCGTCTGTTAAAACGATAACGAAAATACCTGAAATTTGGACGAAAATGCATTCGGATGAAAACGAATGCATATGTCTACAAATTACACCACAAAACACATTCTGCTATTACTCCCGAGTATGGCGATACCACATGTGTGAGACTTTTACACAGCGTGGCCACATACAGAGGCCCAACATGCAGGGAGCACCTTCAGGCGTTCTGCAGCACCCAGGCCAATTCTGACATTTCTCTCCTACATGTAAAAATCATCATTTATTTGCTAGAAAATTACATAGAACCCCAAAACATTATATATGTTTTTTTAGAAAAGACCCTAGAGAATACAATGGTGGTTATTGCAACTTTTTATCTCGCACGATATTTGAGCAGCAATTTTTTTAACGGATTTTTTTGGGAAAAAAAAACAGTTTTGTGCTTTAACCACTTACCGACCGGCCACTGTATATATACGTCATTACTTTGAAGATGGATATCTCGGTAACGGCAGCAGCTGCTGCCACAACCGAGATATCCATCTTTAGGGCCGGCGGTTCTGTACACGATAATGGTGGTCTCAGCGGCGGGTTCACCGCGAGATCACCGTTATCGGCGACGGGAGAGGTGCCCACCCCTCTCCCGCCGCTCTCCCGCGCCCTCCGACGCTTCGGGTCCTCTCACTTCCTAGGTATGGAGACGAGTGAGGCTAAGATGGCCCCACCCGTCTCCATACCATAGGAGGGCAGAAGCGACGTCATGACGTCAGCTCCGCCAATTTGTCTTAAAGGCACATTTTTTTTTGTCATTTTTTCAAACAACTTTTTTTTTTTTTTTTTGCATTGAAGTCCAAATATGAGATCTGAGGACTTTTTGACCCCAGATCTCATATTTAAGAGGACCTGTCATGCTTTTTTCTATTACAAGGGATGTTTACATTCCTTGTAATAGGAATAAAAGTGATCCAATTTTTTTTTAAAAACAGTGAAAAAATAAATAAAATAAAGTAAAATAAATAAGAAAAAAACATTTTTTTAAAGCGCCCTGTCCCGACGAGCTCGCGTGCAGAAGCGAACGCATACGTGAGTAGCGCCCGCATATGAAAACGGTGGTCAAGCCACACATGTGAGGTGTCACTGCGATCGGTAGAGCAAGAGCAATAATTCTAGCTCTAGATCTCCTCTGTAACGCAAAACATGCAACCTGTAGAATTTTTTAAACGTCGCCTATGGAGATTTTTAAGGGTAAAAGTTTGACGCCATTCCACGAGCGGGCACAATTTTCGGCATAACATTATATTTCACAATATAAAAAAAAAAAATTGGGCTAACTTTACTGTTGTCTAATTTTTTTATTCAAAAAAGTGAATTTTTTCCAAAAAAAGTGCGCTTGTAAGAATGCTGCGCATATACGGTGCAAAAAAAAGTATTGCATTGACCACTATTTTATTCTCTAGGGTGTTAGAAAAAAAACAATATATAATGTTTGGGGGTTCTAAGTAATTTTCTAGCAAAAAAACCTGTTACATTAAACATGTAAACACCTAAAATCCAAAACGAGGCTGGTCCTTAAGTGGTTAAAAAAAAACAAAACAGTAAAGTTAGCCCAATGTTTTTGCATAATGTGAAAGATGAAGTTATGCCGAGTACATAGATACTTAACATGTCACCCTTCAAAATTGCACACGCTCGTGGAATGGCGCCAAACTTCACTACTTAAAAATCCCCATAGGCGACACTTTAAAATTTTTTACTGGTTACATGTTTTGAGTTACAGAGGAGGTCTAGGCCAAAAATTATTGCTCTCGCTCTAACATTCGCAGCAATACCATACATGTGTGGTTTGAACACCGTTTTCATATGTGGGCGGGACTTACGTGTGCGTTCGCTTCTGCATGCGAGTACACAGACAGGGCGCTTTAAAAAATGTATTTATTCTTTTTATTGTTCATTTTACTTTATTTATTTTAGTTTGACACTTTTTTTCCAAAAAAAAAAAAAATTTTTGTTCACTTTTATTCCTATTACAAGGAATGTAAACATCCCTTGTAATAGGAATATGACATGACAGGTCCTCTTTACAGTGAGATATGGGGTCAATAAGACCTCTAGCCTGGGAAGCCTGAAATTAAAAAAAAAAAAACGATCCTGGCTTCAATTGTAGCGGTGAGTCGGTAGAAGCACCGGAGAGCGGCGGGAAGGGGGGGACGTCCCATCTTGTCTCCCGTTTGAACAATCAAGCAGTGGAACAGCTGCTATGATCATTCTTATGGTGTAGGAAATCGCTGGCTAAAAAAGCTGATATCTGAATGATGCCTGTAGCTGTAGGCATCATTCAGATATCCCCGCAAAAAGTCAAGGACATCATATGACGGCCGTCGGGAAGTGGTTAAAACGCATTTTTTTCTAACACAAAGTTGTCCAGTTATACAATATTTCTAACACATAGCATGTACATACCAAAAATGACACCCAAAATAAATTCTCCTACTCCTCCTGAGTACAGCGATACCACATGTGTGAGACTTCCACAGCCTGACCACATACAGAGGCCGAGTACAGCTGAGCATGGCAGAGTATGGCCAAGTATGGCTCAGCATGGCAGGGTATTGCAGGGTACCGCCGAGTATGACTGGGTATGGCTGGGTATGGCAGAGTATGGCTGGGTATCACCGAGTATCGCAGAGTATGACTGGGTATGGCAGAGTATGACTGGGTATGGCAGAGTATGGCTGGGTATTGCAGAGTATGGCAGGGTATTGCAGAGTAGTGCAGGGTAGTGCCAGGGTAGTGCCAGGGTAGTGCAGGGTATTGCAAAGTATTGCAGGGTATTGCATGGTATTGCAGAGTATTGCACGGTATTGCAAAGTAGTACAGAGTATAGCACGGTATTGCAGGGTATTGCAGAGTATTGCAGGGTATTGCAGGGTATTGCAAGGTATTCCAGAGTATTGCAGAGTAATGCAGAGTACTGCGGGGTATTGCAGAGTAATGCAGGGTATTGCGGAGTATTGCAGAGTATTGCGGGGTATTGCAGAGTATTGCACGGTATTGCAGAGTATTGCGGGGTATTGCAGAGTATTGCATAGTAATGCAGGGCATTGCAGGGTATTACAGTATGGAGGGATGGCTGAGCATGGATGGATGGATGGCTGGATGTGACTGTATTTGTCACAGAGCAGCACTGTGGGCATTACAAATCCAGCCCACAGCGCTGCTGCCATCCGATCCCTCCCCCTCTCCTCCCACACTGTACCGATCGGTACACAGAGGAGGGAGAGAGGAACCGGCGTCATGATATGACGGCGGTTTGTTTACATGTGATTGCTCCATTATTTCACGGAGCGATCACATGGTAAACAGCCGCGATCAGCCGTGGTGATGCGCCAGGTCCAGGTCACGGTTGTTCTCGGGTGCGCGTCCCAGGGGGCGCGCAAGAGCGGGATTCTGGGAGGACGTCCATGGAAGCCCACCCAGAATAAGCCGACCGCGCTGTAGCCGTCTTTCGGCTATGGCCCGGTTGGTAAGTGGTTAAAGCCTCACTCTAGGCTCCAGACCTAAAATACCCTAGCATGGGGCCCTACTAGCGCTGCAAGGTTTAAATGCTTAATGAGTCTGGGGGCAGAGGAATAAAGTGTAATACTTACACCATTCTTTGATTTCTTTCTTCTCTAAGGTGCTCCAGATGGCAGTTGTGACACCATCATATACTCCAAAGACATGCGGGTAGGTTAATTGGATCCTGTCTAAATTGTCCCTAGTATGTATGAATGTGAGTTAGGGACCTTAGATTGTAAGCTCCTTGAGGGTAGGGACTGATGTGAATGTACAATGTATATGTAAAGCGCTGCGTAAATTGACGGCGCTATATAAGTACCTGAAATAAATAAAATAAATAAATAAATAAATATACAATACAAGACCAATAGGCATTGTGTGTGACACTGGTGAGGGCCCAACCACAACCCAGAGCATTGGAGAAAAGATGTGAGAGATGTAAGCCTGCTGAGCAAGGAATAAGATATTACATGTTATTCCTCCACTCGTAGACCTAATGAGGATTTAACCGTGGCAGGGGGAGGGGGAATGGGGTTTGCACTGCAACAGTTTTTTTTTTTATTGAATCCTAGAGTTCAGCTTTAAAGTGGTGTCACTTTTTTTTTTTGTAACAGTAATCAGTTCCCAATGGTACAAAGTACATGTAGCACTTTGTCTAATCTTTCTAGATGCTGTGTAACACTATGTGATGTTAGACAGGGTTCCCCACCATGGCACACGGCTTCCCAACACCGCAGTCACAAAGCAGATAGATGCTATGCTAACAAGTGCCTGTCTCTGGTTCACAGCACTTGCCCGAGGCAAAACCCGGCATGAAGAATGCAGAGGGACTTGAGGTGTGTTTAACCCTTTCGCTACCAGGCCCTGTGCTCCATTTTGTACAATCAGGTGGCCAGACCATTTTTGCAAATTTTCCTTTGCTTTTTTATTTTTCACTTATAGCTTATAACTCAGAATTTGTAAAAGACCCCCCCAAACCATATATTTTCTGAAAGCACATGATTAGTAGAATAAAAAGAAGGTGCTACTGATTTTTTAGACCCCTCGTTATTTGTGCAAATGTTTATCAAACCAATATATTTGCAAAAAATACACTAAAACCATTATTAGCAGATAAAAACATAGCAAGTTTTACAAAATTCCTACTAAATATAAAAGCTTAACCTGTATTGAGTTAATAAATAACAAATATTTGTAACTTTTAAATTGCGCCTTTTTTGCAAAATGCTGAAAATTGAACAGACGCAAAAGTGTAAATATCAAGATTTCTTAAAAAATCTGAAGGTTTTAATTTTTTCCCTTAGAGCTTACAGAATTTGTGAAAGACCCCCAAAACCATATATTTTCTGAAAGCATATGACCTCTATAATAAAAATAAGGTGCTACTTAATTTTTAAACCCTGCGGTATTTGCGAAAATGTTTATCAAACCAATATATTCCCAAAAAATGCACTAAAACCATTAGTAGCAGATATAAAACACTGCTAATTTTACAAAATTCCTGCTAAATTCCTACTAAATATAAAAGCTTAACCTGTATGGAGTTAATAAATATCAAAAAAAATTTATTTTTACATTGCGTTTTTTTGCAAAATGGTGAAAATCGAACATACACAAAAATGTAAATATCCAAATTTCTCTAAAAATCTGAAGGTTTTCAATTTTCCCTTACAGCTTTCAGAATTTGGGAAAGGCCCCCAAAACCACATATTTTCTGAAAGTATATGACCTCTAGAATAAAAAGGTGCTACTGATTTTTTAGACCCTGCGGTATTTGCGCAAATGTTTATCAAACCAATATATTCAGAAAAAATACACTAAAACCATTATTAGCAGATAAAAACACAGCTAATTTTACAAAATTCCTGCTAAATCCCCAATAAATATAAAAGCTTAACCTGTATGGAGTTAATAAATAACAAATATTTGTAAATCTTAAATTGCGACTTTTTGCAAAATGGTGAAAATCAAATGTACCCAAAAATTTCTCTAAAAATCTGGAGGTTTTCATTTTTCACTTACAGCTTTCAGAATTGTGAAAGACCCCCCCAAACCATATATTTTCTGAAAGCATAGGACCAGTAGTATAAAAAGAAGGTGCTATTGATTTTTAAGGCTCCACGATATTTGCGCAAATGTTTACCAAAGCAATATTTTTGCTAAACATACACTAAAATCATTAATAGTGGATTCATACATGGCAAAATTTACAAAATTCCCCGGTAAATTCCTAGTAAATATAAAAGTTAAAACTGTATTGAGTTAATAAATAACAAATATTTGTACATTTTAAATTGCATGTTTTTGTGAAATGGTGAAAACTGAAGGTAAGCAAAACTGTAAATAATAACAATTTACTCAAATTCTGGAAGTTACCATTTTTCACTTACAGCTTCCAGAATTTGAAAAGACCCCTTAACTAGACATTTTCTAAAAGCACATGACCTGTAGGATAAAAAAGCGCTACTGATTTTTTGGGCCCCACAATAATTGCGCAAATGTTCATCATATCGCTATTTTCACAAAAAATACACCAAATGCATTAAACACAACGTAACTTACAAAATTCCTGCTAAATTAGTAAAAAGTGCTCTGGTCAGGAAGGGGGTCAAATCTTCCGGGGCTGAAGCAGTTAAAGAATACCGCTGCCTAGAGAATTTTCTGCATCAATTACACCCAGAAGTGTCAGATGCCACTCCTGGATGTAATGCCTCTGGTTCCATCAACCCCTACATCATCACTTCAGGGACTGGTTGAGGAAAGCACAGTGGCGGAGCAGGTTCCCCATACACCCAAAATTGAGTCCGCTGGAAAAGATTCTTTTGCTGCAGTATCTAATGAATGTTGGTGGCGTGGGGGCAGGTGAGTATCAAGTATGATCTTCTACAAGGATGTTTTTGTTGATTTTTTTAGTTGAACTGACAGAACTGACAGAGTCACTTTAAACACTGCAGCACCAAGGTGACTGAGGTACATTAATACACAGAAGCCTGGTGTAATGGCATCGACCTATGTCTATAAATTGACATTAAATTGGGAGCTGATTTGGGAGATAGGGACATGTGTATGGCCCCATATACTTAATAAAGCAATGTCTTATATGTCATAGCTATATAAATAAAGGCAGCAAAAATACATATATAACAAATCAAGTTGTGTCAAAAGATTTCCTGACACATGATAATGACAGACACAGGCAACGTACAAGGAAATAACATGAAGCCCTTAGAAAAGCAGAAACTTTTGCACACAGCATTTAATACAGTAGTCAACCTTTACTCAAATATAAAATATTAGCTTTGAGTAGACTTATGTAAAATATACATTTTGAACCATACCAGTCAAGTTAAAAAAAAATCAACCATACCCAGCCCTGTTAAAATGAAAATGGAGACATTTGATTAAATTACTTTACCAATTATTAAAACATATGGATCTGCACTGCAACTGATGTCGAATTATACAAGTCATTACCAAGTAATTAGGTTTTTAGCAATAACTGTCAGGAAATGTTTAAACATATGATTACTATGTAAAAAGATTAAGTTAAAAGTTATTTGCATATTGAAATAAGAAATTAATAACACAGACAATGGAAAAAAATATCCATTGTAAGCCTGTTAAAGTAAAATTACCATGTTGCTGCCAAAACATACATTAGTATTATTGGTGTTTATTTGATTTATAGTTTGACAAAATAAAACAAAAACCCCATGAATCCTGGAACATAATGTGAATACAATTATGAGGTTGAAAGGGTACAATTAACTATAAACATGGCATGATAATTTTGCTGATCCCGGTAATTACCATTGTCTGTTGCTACGATTTCTATTTACTATACAAAACCAAAGAATAAACACAGAGAGAGGACATAACTAGGACATTTTGGTAGAAATGTGCAACTTAAATCATGATCTCAATCCAGAGCTGCTCTCTCTCCTCACGGGACTCAATGGAACAACAGGAACTATTGGCTCTTGCTACTGTCAATAAAATCCTGTGAGGAGGGAGCATGGGGGGGGGGGGGGACCGAGCCACACTGTGTGCATCAATAGACTTACACAACTCAGCTCAGGATTGAGCTTGCACGAGTGCCCCCATAGGAAGCAGCTTGCTATGGGGGCACTCGTAGAACAGGAGGAGCCAAGACCGCCGGTGGGTGACCCCAGAAGTCTAGGTTTGGAGCCCCTGTTTGCAAAACCATTGAGCAGGAAGTATGGCATGTCTATTATTAAAAAAAATAAACTTTTACGATCACTTTAATAACTCGGATAATAGGATTTTTATAACAGCTTACCTGTAAAATCCTTTTCTTGGAGTACATCACGGGACAAAGAGCACCATAGTAATAACTATGTGGGTTATACACCACCTATAGGTGAATGGACACTGGTACACTCAAAAAAAACAGGAAGTCCCCCTTCCATACAGGGAGTACCTCAATTTTTGTAGCAAAGCAATATATACTTATCCCAATAAGAGGAGCGGGATCTCTGTGTCCCGTGATGTACTCCAAAAAAATGATTTTACATGTAAGCTGTTATAAAAATCTTTTCTTTATCTTACATCACGGGACACAGAGCACCATAGTAATAACTATGTGGCATGTCCCAAAGCAATGCCACCTGAGGGGAGGGAGACACAAAGCCAAACAGCAGCCACCAGGTGTGAGGACCTATACTGCTGCCTGCAGCCACTGCGCCTGAAGGCGGTGTCCTCCTGCCATCTTACATCCATTTGATAGAATCTTGTGAATGTATGTACTAATGACTAAGTAGCGGCCTTGCAAATCTGAGCCACAGAGGCTTGGTGATGCACTGCCCATGAAGCACTGACTGCCTGGGTAGAGTGTGCTTTAATCTGAAAGGGAGGAACACCTTTCCTTTCAGACCATAAGCCTGACTAATCACCTGACAAATCCACTTAGCAATAGTAGATTTCGATGCTGACTGGCCCTTTCTAGAGCCTTCGGGCAACACAAACAAAACAGTTTTCCGTATCTGAGCTGTCGCTTTCAGACCTTAACTGCTCTCACTACATTGAGAGAATGCAATAATTTTTCTTCTGCAGAATGAGGTTCTGGAAAAAAGGAAGGTAGGGAAACATCTTGATTCAGATGAAAACCAGATATTACCTTTGATAAAAGGTTGGGTGAGGACGCAGCACCACCTTATTGTTATGCATGATTAAGTATGGCTCTTTACAGGTGAAAGCAGCCAACTCTCAAACTCTTCTTGCGGAGGTTACCGCAACTAGGAATACCAACTTCAAAAGGAGCAAAGGAATATTACATATAGGTTCAAAGGGTTGTCTTTGCAACACTGACAAAACCAGATTCAAATCCCATGGACACAAGGGTGCTCTAACTGGTGGAGTTATCTGAGTTACTCCTTATTTGACCGCCCGGACTAAAGAATGTGAAGCAAGCGGCCTTTAAAAAAAAATACTGGCAAGGCCGAAATCTGACCCTTGATTGTACTCCAGGCCAGCTTCATTTCTACTCCTAACTGTAGAAAAGCCAGAATTCTTCCTGTGACATACTTTTGAGGATGCCAACCCTTGGTTTCACACCAGGCGACATAGGCCTTCCAGACCCTGTAATGGATGGTCCTGGAGGCCGGCTTTCTGGCATTAATCAGGGTGGTTACTACTGAACCTGAAAGCCCCTGATTCTTTAGAATGTGGGCTTCAATAGCCACACCGTTAAATTTAGCGACTGTAAGGCAAGGTGGAATACCAGTCCCTGCGACAGCAGGTCCAGATGAGATGGAAGAGTCCATGACTCCCCTACTGCCATTCTCACGATCCCTGCATACCAGGGTCTTCTGGGCCATGCCGGGGCTGCTAAGATTACCGGCTTCCCTTCTTCCCTGATCCTGCGGAGCAGCCATGGTAATAGCTAAACTGGAGGGAATGCATAGATCAGTGACAAATATAACAAATAGGTAGAATGTGCAGCGCTAAACAATCATTAAACAATAACAAGCAATGTGAATAAGCTTGATGATGTGCACAGGTGAATCAAAAAAAATGTCCTCTAGTGAAACTTAAAATGTCTATAAAGAAGAAAACTTCAAGGTGCAATGTCCAACAAAGGTCAGTGACGATCTTTAACCTCATATATGTGCATAAAATGTGGTGACAATCTTCAACTTCATATGTATATATAAGGTATGATGACAATCCTCAACTTCAAATGTGTACAGGTGATATGATAGTAATTTTTTGATAGTAGATCCACCACCAGAAGCACCAAAAATGCTTACAAGAGGGATTGAACTCAAATAGGTATACACCTAGTGGGTCAATCAGGCTTTGTGGTATAATATACCAAGGGGATATCGGGTTCACAATCCGGGTATGACCTCCAGATGGATATAAGGTGTGAGTGGGATCAGTTGATTTGGGCAATCAGTCCCACCATTAAGAGAAGAAGGAAGGCATATAGCGTAATTCCGTATAAAAAACATTTAATTCAAAAAAGCAAAGGAAATACACTCACATTTATAGCAGTAAAAACAAGTGCTTAGGTAAAAGGTATCAGTGGTCTCAGCATAGTTTACCGACGCATTTCGACTTAGAAGTCATCATCTGGGGTGCTGGACCACTGTATTGACTGAGTTTTTATAGGTACTAGATACCCCCATAACAAATAGCAGCTCCATCTGATTGGTAGTACAATTATGAGGAATGCTTCCTGGTTCGGCCAAAATGGCGCCATAGCGTGCGCTCCAAGCCTCGTTCTCACATGCGGAAGAGGATGTGACGCCAAACGAAACCATGTCAAGCTTAAAACAACCTGAAACATGGCGCCGCTTATCAAAAAGACATATGGAAGTAGATTGAACGTCAAACAGCACCGTGTCAGGCATAGACAACCTTAAACATGGTGCCGCTTCTCTAAGGGACAAAAAACTATGACGCAATGAGCCATCAAATACCGCTTAGGTACAATGCTGAAAACAGCATTAGAATGGAGACATGCTATATTTAATAATCATTGAGATAAGGCGCGTAAAAATATACTATACATTCACTCATTGGTGATTAATATAGGCCACTGTTGTGGCATTGCCAGATTGTATCCTGACAGGAGAACTCCGCAACCTGAACGTCCAGGCTAATAGAGCCAGACATACTGCCCGAATCTCTAGGATATTGGTGGGCAAGGTCTTCTCGGACTCTGACCACTTTCCTTGAACCGTGGTCTCTTCTAGAACTGCTCCCCAGCCCCGTAGGCTGGCGTCCATTGTAACTAGTCTCCAGGAAACAGGAATGAAGGACTTTCCTTTCTGTAAATTTCTGGTTATCAACCACCAATTGAGACTCTGGACAATCCAAGGCTTGGATCTGTTTGTTCCAAGCAGACAGAATACTGTGTTGCAACAGTCTTGAATGAAACTGGGCATAGGGAACCGCTTCAAAGGAAGCTACCATCTTCCCTAATAATCTCATGCAAAGGCGAATGGAAGGACCCTTCCTTGCTTTGACCACCTAGACCAGCTCTCAGAGTGTTGACTTTTGCCTGAGGTAAAAACACCAGATAACTGACCGTTCTGGACACCCCATGGTTTAACCGTGCTATTGACTAATCTACCAGTAGCAGGTCATCTATGTATGCCATTACTGCTATACCCTGGCCCCTTAGTCTTGCTAGTACTAAGGCTAGAACTTTTGTAAATACTCGGGGAGCGGTGGCTAACCCAAAGGGCAAGGCCACGAACTGAAAGTGGCGCTGCTCTACCGCAAATCGCAGAAACTTCTGGTAAACGGGAAAAATTGGCAAATGTAGATACGCATCTTTGATATCTATGGATGCTAGAACTTCTCCTCCCTGTAGGGTGGATACAACTGACTGGATTGACTCCATTTGAAAGGAGCAGATGTTTAGGAAGTGATTCAGATCTTTGAGATCTAGAATGGGTCTGACATCTCAATTTGGTTTTGGTACCGTAAAGAGATTTGAATAAAACCCCATGTCACTCTCTTCTGAGGGGACCTCTATTATTATTACCTTAACTGATCCAGTGCCGAAAATAAAGACTTTTTCTTTACTGGGTCCTTGGGAATCTTTGATCTTAGAAAACGAGACGGTGGAAATTCTTGGACTCTAGTTTGTAGCCCAAGGCTACCACAGAGAGGACCCATTTGTCTTGGATTTCCTTTTGCCAAGTTTCTGAAAACCACCGAAGTCTTCCCCCCACTCGATTGAGCGGGGGCGCCCCTTCACAAGGAAGCCTTGAGATTCTGCTTTGTGGACTTCTGAACCCATGGCTTCTTCTGGCCCTGTGTTTGGTTATGAGGCTTACTCTTTGCCCCGATGGTGGAGGCCGTCGTGACTGCCTGGAGGCTGTTGCCCCAGGCATGGGGGGAAGTATATTTGAAAGAAGGACGTTTATTATTTTTCTTAGCCAGCAGAAGGGTACTCTTACCCCCAGAAATCTTTTGGATATATTTATCCAAAACTTCCCCAAATAACCTTTCCCCATGAAAGGAAAACCCAACCAAGAGCTTTTTGCATGGTAACTCGGCTGACCAGTTCTTTAGCCACAGAATCCTACGTATATCAACATAAGCGCAAGGAGAGACGCCTGATGGATAGAATCCTTGATAGCGTCCACTGCAAAACATAAGGCCCTCGGTAGCTCAGCCAAACTTTAGGCCTCTTCAGTTTGAGCAGGAACTCTTTTAATAATCTGCTTGAATTCGTCCCTAAAGGATTGACATATGCTGCTACTGCAGGTTGTGCTACCGCACCAGCTACAGCACAGGAGGCTTTAAGCAGAGATTCCAACTTCTTATCAGCTGGATCTCTAAATACTTGGACATTGTCCACTGGACAAGTTAAACTCCTGTTCACAGAGGAGATAGCAGCATCTACCACCGGCAAATCCCACCTCTTTGTAAACTTTTTTCTCCATAGGATAAAGAAGAGAGAACTTCTTAGGAAAATAAAACTGCTTATCTGGGTGATCCCAATCAGCATAAATCAGTTTCTCCAGTAACGGGTACATAGGGAAAGCATGTGAACCCTGTGGGGGTCTTAGCGAACCCAAAGAGGAGAAGGAAACATCATCCACCTCTGCAGGGGGCAACTTATATCCAGAACGGACCAACTCTGTATGGAATTGGATTAGTAATTTCTGAGATTGCAAAATTGAGAAAGGTTCCTCAGATGCTGAACCCTCAGAAGAGGAGTTATCCGAACTTCTTTCTGCTTGATCACCCAAAGGTACCCCAATACCTCCTGCCCATTCTGGTTCTGCCACATTTTCTCCCTTCCTGGGAGGAAGATACGAGCATATCAGCTATTTCCCCTTCCAAACCAGCCAAAGCCAAATGTCCTTAGTGACGTATGCAGAGGCTGAAATGTTGGCGGCAGCCACAATGCCTGAGAGTCTAGGTGGCTCAGACTGGCCAGATGCTCCAGGTCTTTCAGGGGAGGATTGCACTGCGGACGTGCGACTAGAAGCCTCAGACTCTGACCGTAGCGACCTTGCGCTCCCCCCTGTTGTATTTCCCCTTTTTACGGGAAGACATAGTCCTAAGCACAAAAAGCAGAGGTACTAACAAAATGCATCTATTGCCGAGCCTTAGTCTAGCAAATGAATAATATGCCGCTATAAATGCTCAGTCTAAATGCTGAGTAAAACATGCCCTCTTAAAAATGCTTTTAAAGCTAGTAAGCCTTGCTCCTGTGCCCTGTATCACGTACACGCCGTTTCCACGTGCACGCCGGCGGTGTCTAAGCCACGTCCCCATGTTCTTAGGCTCTGCCCCCTTTTTTTTTTCAAAAAAGATAAACTTTTCCCACGCGTGTGTGGAGGACAGGCCGGTCCCATGGCGGGGACGGGGCGAGGGGTTCTCAGCAGAGGAGGGACCTGACCGCAGTGCTGAAGGCGGATGGTCCCCCCAAAACCCCTCCTGATGGCTGACAGAGCATAGAGGGAGCAATGCTGTCCGCAGAAGCCTTTGCTGACACTGAGCATAACACAGGGGAAGCATGGAATGTTGGAAGCCAGGTATGTTGCTTTTACTACCTCTAGTGGCAAAACACTGGCAAGGCAGTGTATACTCACAGCGGGCCATGTCATAACAGACCTTCAAGGACCGGTCCACTCCCTTGGACCTATACAGCACCCTGCCATGGAACTCTTTGGCTGTATAAACATGACCAAGGTGCCAGATCCCAGGGTCCAGCTCTCAAAAGAGAATGCATTACAGGCAGAAACCTTGTTTCTTCTTCCACAAGGCCCGGGTACCATCCATTTTGGCTTTCAGGCACTTTGGATAGATCTGTTTGTACAGCACCTTGATCCCGTCAGGAAATGCTTAGCGGAGCTTTCTTAGCACTTCAACCGTGACCAACACCTTAGACATTGGCAAAAAAACTGAGGTACCCTGTATGGGAGAGGTTATATAGGGAGGGGGACTTCCTTTTTTTTGAGTGTACCAGTGTCCATTCACCTATAGGTGGTGTATAACCCACATACAGTCATACATATTGGGACATTGACACAATTCTAATCTTTTTGGCTCTATACACCACCACAATGGATTTGAAATGAAACGAACAAGATGTGCTTTAACTGCAGACTTTCAGCTTTCATTTGAGGGTATTACATCCAAATCAGGTGAACGGTGTAGGAATTACAACAGTTTGTATATGTGCCTCCCACTTTTTAAGGGACCAAAAGTAATGGGACAATTGGCTGCTCAGCTGTTCCATGGTCAGTTGTGTGTTATTCCCTCATTATTCCATTTACAAAGAGCAGATAAAAGGTCCAGAGTTCATTTCAAGTGTTCCATTTGCATTTGGAATCTGTTGCTATTAACTCTTAATATGAGATCCAAAGAGCTGTCACTATCAGTGAAGCAAGCCATCATTAGGCTGAAAAAACAAAACAAACCATCAGAGAGATAGCAAAAACATTCGGTGTGACCAAATCAACTGTTTGGAACATCCTTAAAAAGAAAGAACGCACCAGTGAGCTCAGCAACACCAAAAGACCTGAAAGACCATGGAAAACAACTGTGGTGGAAGACTGAAGAATTCTTTCCCTGGTGAAGAAAACATCCTTCACAACAGTTGGCCAGATCAAGAACACTCTCCAGGAGGTAGGTATATGTGTGTCAAAGTCAATAATCAAGAGAAGACTTCACCAGAGTGAATACAGAGGGTTCACCACAAGATGTAAACCATTGGTGAGCCTCAAAAACAGGAAGGCCAGATTAGAGTTTGCCAAACAACATCTAAAAAAGCCTTCACAGTTCTGGAACAACATCCTATGGACAGATGAGACCAATATCAACTTGTACCAGAGTGATGGGAAGAGAAGAGTATGGAGAAGGAAAGGAACTGCTCATGATCCAAAGCATACCACCTCATCAGTGAAGCATGGTGGTGGTAGTGTCATGGTGTGGGCATGTATGGCTGCCAATGGAACTGGTAACTGGTTCTTTTGTATTTATTGATGATGTGACTGCTGACAAAAGCAGCAGGATGAATTCTGAAGTGTTTCGGGCAATATTATCTGCTCATATTCAGCAAAATGCTTCAGAACTCATTGGTCGGCGCTTCACAGTGCAGATGGACAATGACCCGAAGCAAACCAAACCTGCGAAAGCAACCAAAGACTTTTTTTAAGGAAAAGAAGTGGAATGTTATGCAATGGCCAAGTCAATCACATGACCTGAATCCGATTGAGCATGCATTTCACTTGCTGAAGACAAAACTGAAGGGAAAAGAACAAGCAGGAACTGAAGACAGTTGCAGTAGAGGCCTGGCAGGGCATCACCAGGGATGAAACCTAGCGTCTGGTGATGTCTATGTGTTCCAGACTTCAGGCTGTAACTGACTGCAAAGGATTTGCAACCAAGTATTAAAAAGTGAAAGTTTGATGGATGATTGTTAATCTGTCCCATTACTTTTGGTCCCTTAAAAAGTGGGAGGCACATATACAAACTGTTGCAATTCCTACACCGTTCACCTGATTTGGATGTAAATACCCTCAAATGAAAGCAGAAAGTCTGCAGTTAAAGCACACCTTGTTCGCTTCATTTAAAATCCATTGTGGTGGTGTATAGAGCCAAAAAGATTAGAATTATGTTGATGTCCCAATATTTATGGACCTGACTGTAGTTATTAATATGGTGCTCTGTGTTCCGTGATGCACGATAAAGAAAAATAAACCTTTACGATCACTTTAATAACTCGGATATTTAATTTTTGGGCAACCATGGTGGGTTCAGGTTCTAGCTGCCTTCTTCTAAGATTTAGGACCCCATGAGGAAGATGTTATCAATACTATTAGTCCTCGACCCAGAAAAAGTTTGCACAACAAAGAATAAAGCTGGATCATCTATAAGGTAAACTAGGCAAGTGTCTAGGCCCAATGCATGCTCAGGGGACCAACTAAAACCCTCAAGCCCCTTTCACATGGCCAATTTGTTGTGGCCACTGGAACCCTTCGGCAAGAATCTGCAGATTCTTGCTGCTGGAATGATGGGTTACGCGATCAGCATCAGACACTCAGCCCATTTTAACTAAGGAGGGCTGAGTAATGAGTAGGGACAGGGTGTGCAAGCAGATTAAATTTTATTCAGACTTTTATCTCTAATGCCTTAGAGGCTTAACGGGCATCTGGAGCAGTCATACTAATTACCACCAATTCAGTACAAACTTTGTTCAACGGTGCAAAACCCTGATGAAGGGGGATCGTTTGAACCCCTGAAATGCATTTGATTTTTATGACTTAAGAGTCTGAATAAAATTGAAACTGGATTATTTAGGTTCTGCTTTTGGCTCTTTTCACCTTGCAAATCCAGTCCATAACTGGAGCAAAGAGCTTACCTTAGGCTTTTCCTCCTGAGAGAGCTGCCAAAGGAGAATCATTCCCTCTACACTGCTCATACCCTGACTGAGAAGACCTACTTCTGTTAGAACGCCCCATTCCTTTTTTCAATGCTGTGATGCTGATCACATGTAGCCGCACACAGAGCGATTGGCTTTGGATAGGGACAGATGTCCGAGCCTGGATACAATCTCTTGCAATCTGTATTAATGTCTAAAGAAATGATTGGGGGCCCACAACTGCTACATTGCATAGGGCCCCGTTTTAGACTAATCTGTCTCTAATCTAGAAAACAATGATAAGTAAAAAAAATCTGAATGGCTGCACTCCCTTGTTCTTCAAAGCAACACTTTATTTATTCAAAAACAGTCCATAAAAACGACACAGTGGTAAAAGTACACATGGGGGAGAGAGAGGCAGGAAATGCATGTTTCACATTTGCTGTGCTTTTTCCAGAATGAGGCACTTTTCCAGACTATGAACTTTTGTACCATTGAGCTGCTTTTATGGACAGTTTTTGAATAAATAAAGTGTTGCTCTGAAGAATAAGGGAGTGCAGCCTTTCTGATTTTTTTAATTGTGCAATAACAGCGGCAAGCTGGTCTAGCACCCCTCCTGTGAATGGAAAGTGGATGTTAATTGCCAGATTACCTTGAGCAGCAGAAAAAGCTGATGTAGAAATCAATGACATCGAAGAAAGGAATTGGGCGTTCTAACAGAAATAGGTCTTCTTAGTCAGGGCCTGAGCAGTGTAGAGGGAATGATTCTCCTTTGGCAGCTCTCTCAAGAGGAATAGCCTAAGGTAAGCTCTTTGTTCCAGTTATGGACTGGATGTGCAAGGTCAAAAGAGCCAAAAGCAGAACCTAAATAATCCAGTTTCAATTTTAGGCTCTTAAATCATAAAAATCAAATGCATTTCAGGAGTTCAAAGGATCCCCCATCATCAGGGTTTTGCACCCTTGGACAAAGTTTGTACTGAATTGGTGGTAATTAGTATGATTGCTCCAGATGCCCGTTAAGCCTCTAAGGCATTAGAGATAAAAGTCTGAATAAAATTTAATCTGGACTAAAGGCTAATTTGCATGGTATTGTCCTTAAAAAGTGTTTGGGGACCCGGGTCCTGCCCCAGGGGACATGGATCAATGAAAAAAAAGTTTTAAAAACAGACTTTTTTTGGGAGCAGTGATTTTAATGATGCTTAAAGTGAAAAAAAAATAGTTAAATATTCTTTTAAATATCGTACCTGGGGGGTGTCTATAGTATGCCTGTAGAGTGGCACGTGTTTCCCATGCTTAGAACAGTCCCTGCACAAAATGACATTTTTAAAGTAATAAAAGTCATTTAAAACTGCTTAGGGCTTTAATGTAATGTCCGGTCCCGGTAATATGGATGAAAATCAGTGAGACAAACGGCATGGGTACCCCCCCCCCCAGTCCATTACCGGGCCCTTTGGGTCTTGTATGGATATTAAGGGGAACCCCGGACCCAAATTAAAAAAGGAAAGGCGTCGGGCCCCAGGCCCTCTGAACAGCAGTATACAGGTGGTGCAAACAAGACAGGGACTGTAGGTTTGTTGTTAAGTAGAATCTGTTTGTAATTTTGAACTGGTACATTTTTAAAGTGTAGCTCCAGCCAAAAAATCTATTTTTAAGCTTTTTGGAAAACATAGGGAAGGGTTATCACCCCTGTGACATTTGTTTTGCTGTCTGTGCACCTCTTCAGAAGATTTTACCTCACTTTCTGTCCCAATGACAAAAGTTTTTAGTGAAACAAGGATTGGTGATAAAGCATCAGTGGAGAGGAGACACGTTTTTTCCCATATTAACTCTTACAGTAGAGAATTTCCCTTCCTAGGGGTAGATTTCATCTCACTTCCTGTTGTCTCCTTCCGTTTGTAAGTAGGAGTCCTTTGTAAGTTGGATGTTTGAAAGTAGGGGCCTGCCCTATATACTCTGCAGAAATTGCGGCCTTAGGTGTTGGTGTTGCCACAACACTGTAAGCCCCCACAGTTACTCTAGGTGGGCGCAGGAACGGGCTCTGCTGTGAAATATTAGATGAAGAATTGTAATTACATGCCCCTGTTGAACAGGGTCAAAAAAATTGGGCCTTTGGTGGTGGTGGTGCTGGTGCCACAACACTGTAAGTCCTCACAGTTACTCTTGGTGGGCGCAGAAATGGGACCTGTTGTGAAATATTAGATCAAGAATTGTAATTACATGCACCTGTTGAACAGGGGCAGAAAAAATGGGCCTTTGGTGGTGGTGGTGCTGGTGCCACAACACTGTGGGGTTGATTTACTAAAGGGCAATAGACTGTGCACCTTGGAAAGTGCAATTGCACTCTGCAAGTGCAGTTGTTCCAGAGCTTAGTAAATGAGGTAAAGCTTTACTTTGCAAAGAATACCCAATCACATGCAAGGAAAATAAAAAAAAAAACAGCATTTTTGCTTGCACATAATTGGTTGATGAAAGTCAGCAGAGCTTCTCCTCATTTACTAAACTCTGGAGCAACTGCTCTTGCCGTGTGCAACTGCACTTTCCAAAGTGCACAGTCTTTTTGCCTTTAGTAAATCAACCCCTGTAAGTCCTCACAGTTACTCTTGGTGAGCGCAGAAATGGGCCCTGTTGTGAAATATTAGATCAAGAATTGTAATTACATGTCCCTGTTGAACAGGGGCAGAAAAATTGGGCCTTAGGCACTGGTGCCACAACACTGCAACCCCTCACAGATACTCTAGTTGGAGCGCAGGAATGAGCCCTCCTGTAAAATATTGCATCAAAAATTGTAATTACACGCCCCTGTTAAACAGAGGCTGAAAAATTTGGCCTTAGGCACTGGTGCTGGTGTCACAACACTGCAACCCCTCACAGATACTCTAGTTGGAGCGCAGGAACAAGCCCTCCTGCAAAGTATTGCATCAAAAATTGTAATTACACTCCCCTGTTAAACAGGGGCTGAAAAATTGGGCCTTAGCCACTGGGCGGCGCCCAGAACCAAAACTATTCCTACAAGCTAGCAGCATGATCATTGAGGAAGAAGAGGATAGTCACTCAGCATAACAGGATAGTCACTCAGCATCAGCATAGGCAGTCTTGAGGGGATCTGACATTTCAAAAAAAAATATTCAGTTACATCAGCATCAGGTGCTTGGTAGCTGGTGGTGATCCAAGACTGATTCATTTTTATGAAGGTCAGTCGATCGACCGAGTCGGTGGACAGGCGCACCCTGTGATCGGTTACAAAACCTCTAGCAGCACTGAATGTGCGTTCCAAAAGAACGCTGGATGCAGGACAGGCCAGTAGCTCAATTGCATACTGTACAAGCTCTGGCCAGTGATCCATCCTCAAGACCCAGTAACCCAGAGGATTTTTGGTGGGAAAGGTGTCCAAGTCAGATCCTGCCCCTAGGTATTCCTGCACCGTGTAAAACAGACGCTGGCGATGGTTGCTGGAACCGATCATACCTTGGGGCTAAGGACTAAAAAATTGTCTGAACGCATCGGTCAGACGGCCACCTTCTCCACCGCTCCTTCTTTGACTGAAGCCTCAGCAACACGTTGTCTGAGAGTTTGTAACCTCCCAGTCTCTGGGAACGCGTTGCACAGACCTTTCTGCAAGGCCTCCAGAAAATGTTTCATCCTCTGCTCCCTCTGCGATGGCAAGATAAGGTCCACAACCTTACCCTTGTAACATGGATCAAGGAGGGTTGCCAGCCAGTATTGATCCCTCTCCTTGATACCACGAATACGAGGATCCTTCCGCAGGCTTTGCAGGATCAGGGAGGCCATGCAGTGTAGGTTTGCTAAGGCATTCGGTCCGGAGTCCTCTGGGTCACTAAGGACGACATGATCCGCAGCCACCTCCTCCCAGCCACGTACAAGTCCATGGGTTTCTTGGGACTGTAAATGATCCCTTAAAGACTGCTGCTGATGCTGAGTGCCAGGCTCCACCTCCATGCTGGCACAATCCTCCTCTTCCTCCTCTTCCTGTGTGATCGGCGGGCACGCAGGAACACTGTCTGGATAAGGGGGGCCTTGAGAGCTAAGGAAGTCCTCCTCTTCCTGCCTCTCTTCTGCCTCAAGTGCCCTGTCCATTATTCCACGCAGCATGTGCTCCAACAGGTGGACAAGGGGGACAGTGTCACTGATGCATGCACTGTCACTGCTCACCATCCTCGTGGCCTCCTCAAATGGTGACAGGACAGTGCATGTATCCCTGATCATGGCCCACTGGCGTGGGGAAAAAAAAACAAGCTCCCCTGACCCTGTCCTGGTGCCATAGTCGCACAGGTACTCATTGATGGCCCTCTGCTGCGTGTGCAGCCGCTGCAGCATGGCCAACGTTGAGTTCCACCTGGTGGGCATGTCACAGACTAGGCAGTTCTTGGGCAGGTTAAATTCCTATTGGAAGTCAGCCAGCCGAGCACTGGCATTATATGACCTGCGGAAATGCACACAGACTTTCCTGGCCTGCCTCAGGACATCCTGTAAGCCTGGGTACCTGCCCAAGAACCGCTGCACCACCAAGTTAAGGATGTGAGCCAAACAGGGCACATGGGTCAGTTGTCCCTGTCGGAGGGCGGAGAGGAGGTTGGTGCCATTGTCGCAAACCACCATACCTGCCTTAAGCTGGCGTGGCGTCAACCACCTCTGAACCTGCCCCTGCAGAGCTGACAGAATCTCTGCCCCAGTGTGGCTCCTGTCCCCCAAGCACACCAGCTCAAGCACCGCATAGCATCTTTTGGCCTGCGTGCTTGCATAGCCCCTTGAACGCCTACGGAGCACCGCTGGTTCCGAAGTCAAATCAGCACAGGAAGAGGCCATGGAGGAAGAAGAACAGGAGGGGGTGGAGGAGAGAGGTGTTGCAGAATCACCACTAGTAGTATTTTGGAGGCGTGTGCAGTCAGTGTGCTGCCCTTAAGCTGGCCCCTGAAAGGCATCCTGCCTCGTTGGTGATGCGCCTCCTCCTCCTCCTCTCTCCTATCAGGCACCTACATGGAGTCAGGGACCTCATCATCCCCTCCCTCCTCATCACTGGAGCAAAGCTGGCAGTATGCTGCAGCTGGGGGAACATGACTGCCAGATTGCTGTCCTTCTTGGGCACCCCTCTCTCTGGGCTCACGTTACTGCCTTCCTCTAGCTGGGTACCATCATCGGAGCCTTCAAAACGCTGGGAATCCTCCTGGAGCATGTACTTAACACTGTGGTCAAACAGTTTGGGGGACTCCTCAGGAGGACATGGTGGGGCTAGGGAAGGCGTGACTGATGCCATTGAGCCGAGGGAAGAGGCCGCGTTGGCAGCTGCTTTGCCAGACAAAGTACCCTGAGCCTGGGTGAGAGAGGATGAGGAGGATGAGGATGGCTTGGTCATCCACTCTACCAAGTCTTCCGCATGTTGCAGCTCAATACAGCCAGCTACCGAAAAAAAGGATAAGTGTGTCCCACGGCCACGTGCAGATGAGGATGCACCGTTTCCACGACCAGCACTGTTGCCTCTAGACACAGAGCCTGCTTGCCCTCTTTTATTGGCTTGTGACTGTCTGCCTCTCCTTGTTGGCCTTCCAGACATACTAATGGTCTGCAGTGAGATGTAGCTGCACAAAGCTGGGATGTATATATATACTGATACTGCAGCTAGCAGAATCAACTGCCTGCCTGTAGTATTATTAGTATGAGAACACCAGCAATTGTCTTCAGGTAGCTTTAGGTGCACACTGTGCAGAGGACGCAGTACACTAACTGTAAATACTGTAACTGCCTGCCTGTGGTATTAATAGAAGCAGAACAACAGCAATTTTCTTCAGGTAGCTTTAGGTGCACACTGTGCAGAGGACGCAGTACACTAACTGTAAATACTGTAGCTGCCTGCCTGTGGTATTAATATAGGATCAGAAGAACACCACCAATTTTCTTCAGGTAGCTTTAGGTGCACACTGTGCAGAGGACGCACTACACTAACTGTAAATACTGTAGCTGCCTGTGGTATTAATAGGATCAGAAGAACACCATTAATTTTCTTCAGGTAGCTTTAGGTGCACACCGTGCAGGGGATGCACTACACTAACTTGTAAATACTACAGCTGCCTGTGGTACTGTACTAATAGGATCAAAAGAACACCACTAACTTTCTTCAGGTAGCTTTAGGTGCACACTGTGCAGAGGACGCACTACACTAACTTGTAAATACTACAGCTGCCTGTGGTACTGTACTAATAGGATCAGAAGAACACCACTAATTTTCTTCAGGTAGCTTTAGGTGCACACTGTGCAGAGGACACACTACACTAACTTGTAATTACTGCAGCTGCCTGCAGTACTGTACTAATAGGATCAGAAGAACACCACTAATTTTCTTCAGGTAGCTTTAGGTGCACACCGTGCAGAGGAGGCACTACACTAACTTGTAAATAATGCAGCTGCCTGTGGTACTGTACTAATAGGATCAGAAGAACACCACTAATTTTCTTCAGGCAGCTTTAGGTGCACACTGTGCAGAGGACACACTACACTAACTGTAAATACTGTAGCTAATAGGACTAATAGGATCAGAAGAACACCAGCAATGTTTTTCAGGTAGCTGTAAATACTGTAAAAACACCTGCCTGCCTGTCAGTAGTAGGAAGATAACAGGAACGGATCTAGCTAAACTGAATACAGTGTATATATATATATATATATATATACACACATACACACACAACACCTAGGATGTACATATATACACAATACACTGTAAGTGCAGCTAAATGACTCGCCTGCCTACTCTATCTAACTTAAATCAAATGATACTGTCTCTCTGTCTATCTATCTCTCTCTCAACGCCGGAACACACTACACAGGGCCGCCGTGCAGACGGCCTTATATAGTGTGGGGCGTGTACTAAACCCCCTGAGCTATAATTGGCCAAAGCCACCCTGGCTTTGGCCAATTACGTCTCTCTGTACAGACGGCGCTGTGATTGGCCAAGCATGCGGATCATAGTGCATGCTTGGCCAATCATCAGCCAGCAAAGCACTGCGATGCCGCAGTGAATTATGGGTCGTGACGCTCCACTCGAATTTGGCGCGAACGGCCCATATAGTTCGGAATTCAGCGAATGACCGAACAGGCAATGTTCAAGTCGAACATGCGTTCGATTCGAACACGAAACTCATCCCTATTAACCACTTGCCGCCCAGCTGCCGTCATTATACTGCGGCAGGTCGGCACGATCTCACGAACTGTCATAGCTGTACGCCGCTCCCTTTAAGCGGGATAGCAGGCACACGTGCCGTCGGAGGGGTACGTGTGCCCGCGGGGACGAGAGCAAGAACAGGGGCGTGTGTGTGCAAACACACAAATCCCTGTTCTGTGAGGAGAGGAGAGACAGATTGTGAGTTCCTACTAGCTAGGAACAACGATCTGTCATTTCCTCTAGTCACTCCTTTCCCCCACAGTTAGAACACACACTAGGGAACACAGTTAACCCCTTGAGCGCCCCCTAGTGTTAACCCCTTCCCTGCTAGTGACATTTACACAGTAATCAGTGCATTTTTATAGCACTGATCGCTGTATAATTGTCAATGGTCCCAAAAATGTGTCAAAAGTGTCCGATCTGTCCGCCATAATATGGCAGTCCCGACAAAAATCGCTGATCACCGCCATTACTAGTAAAAAAAATACTAAAAATGCAATAAATCTTTCCCCTATTTTGTAGACACTATAACTTTTGTGAAAACCAATCAATATAAGCTTATTGCAATTTTTATTATCAAAAATATGTAGAAGAATGCATATCTGCCTAAACTGAGGAAAATTTTGCTTTTTTTAAAAGAAAAATTGGGGATATTTATTATAGCAAAATGTACAAAATATTGTGTTTTTTTCAAAATTGTCGCTCTTTTTTTTGTTTATAGAGCAAAAAATAAAAACCGCAGAGATGATCAAATACCACCAAAAGAAAGCTCGATTTGTGGGAAAAAAAGGACGTCAATTTTGTTTGGGTACAGCATCGCGCAATTGCGTAATTGTCAGTTAAAGCGACACAGTGCGGAATCGCAAAAAATGGCCTGGTCATTGAGCAGCTAAATCTTCCGGGGCTGAAGTGGTTAAAGACAGTAAAAATTAGGCAAGCAGCACTTCCACAAAGGGACACACAATGGCACCCTCTCAGCACAGGTGTTGGGCTTTCTGACAACAATTTAGTTACACAGCTTCTGCTGGATTCTGTGTTTATTCTCATGTGACTACCATATCAGAATGTGGGAGGAGGAAGCCCACAGTCAGCAAAACTGGGATATCAGAAAGTGGTCTACCCTTCCACAGTCACTGGATTTTACAACAAGCTTGCTCAGACTTGGCAGAAACAAATGTGATCCTAGTTCACCCATCTATAGTCTGGAGAAATCTGGTCTGGTGTTAATTAAAGACTAAGGCTGAAAATAAATGCAAAAAAACATCTTTGTGTGTCAAAAAATGGCAGCAGGTGCTCTGAGTTCAAATTTGAACTATCTGGCTGTAACAGAAGGGATGCCCGGAGAGGAGTACAAGAATAAGGCTGGGTTCACACTAGCTGTGGCTCACAGCAGAGGGTCCGGTCCATACCTGTTCACTGATTTAGGTCTGAATTTCTGCCTGAATTTACACCTGATTCAGAGCAAAAGACACACAGGACCCTTTCCAAATGCGCTTTGTGGCCACCCTGGAGGTGTGTGAACCAGCTTTATTGAGAGCAGGTCAAACTCTTCTGTCATGCGAATTGGATGTGGGGGAAACCCGCATTCAATTGGCATAAGTGTGAACCCAGCCTTAGTGTCTACAGGTAACAGTGAAGCATGGTGGAGGTTTGGGGTGCATTTCTGCACATGGATTTGGGGATTTGGTCAGAATTGATGGTTTCCTCAATGTTAAAAAGTGTAGGCAGATATTTATCCAGCATGTAGGCATATGATCATTAAATAAATATCATCACATAAATTAATTCTGCAGCAGGACAATGACCCCAAACATACAACCAAAATCAAAAAGAATTATTCTTCAAATCACTATTGCCAACAATTAACATAAATTTGTAGCTAGCGAAGTAATATCTAAAGTTGATAAAGATTTGTCGATAAAAAGCCTTTTGTAAAAGCTACAGGTCAGACTTGTGCTACATCATTATGTTAGCATTCACTGCTACAAATCGTTCTTTTTGAGAAAATGGTAGTTAAGCCACAGAGGTGAATGCAGAGTGATTGCCAATATTGAGCTTGTCGCCGACAAAAAAAAAAAAAAAAAAGAAAAATCAAAGGGAGTAGCTGCAAATAAATTGCCCATCCAGCATGACCCTTACTCTTTATTCTATTGTTATGTTTTCTGTAGCTAAAAACATTACAATCAAAATTCACACTTGAATCAATAGTGCAAGTGACATCATTAACAAACCACGCTATTATGTTGGTTAAAAAAAAACAACAACCCATGTTTGCCACGGAAAAAGAAATTGGTGCCTGTTCTCACACTTTACCTACAGCCTACCAAACCTCATGTACTGCTAGAGGAATCTAAATCAGCAGTGATAGAAAAAGTTATGCATGCTTTTATTTGTGTGTATAGGGGGAAGACCTATGTAAAAAAAAAAAAAAAATCCTCCTTTAAGTGATGCTTCCCATTCTTGGTGCAAGGTCCTGCGGGACTACTTTCAGAGAAGCTTATGCAAATAAATGCTCTTCTTCTGTCAAGGGTGCTCATTCTACCCACAGATATTGGTACTAAAAATTGTGAACAGAAATTGACAATGAGTGTCGCTTCTTGAGCTCAAGTGATCCTCTTGTGGTGATGTGTTTCTGCAGCCCTGCCCATCACTACTCATTATGCATTACATTTTTCATGTGACTGCTCTTTAATGACAAACGGTGCATACTCTGGGTGGTCAGGAGGAAAAGTGATTGGCAGCTGGCTCTACCCAACCCTGTTACCTGGATTAAAAACAGTATAGTGGCATTCACATTGAAAAACAAGGATAGCAAAGCAACAATGTTGAGAGACAAAGGCAGGCTTGGTCAGGGGAAAGCTGCAAACTATGTTACATGAGGAATGACAAAAGTTGCTTTACTAACAAAAACATCTTGCCTTCTACAGACTCTCTTTTCTTCCGATGTTTAACACAAGGAAACTAGACCACCTTAGCCAAATGTAACCAGCCCTCCCTCCTACACTTCACAAACTATACGGGACAGGATGGGAAGTGGGATCACTGCACTGCAGGACTCTTCTGATTGAGTCCTACAATACAGACACAAGTTTTGGAAAGGGGATCATTAATCTCCTGGTAATGTAATGAAAACATTTAAGCAATTAAAAGGAACAAGTCATTTCACACCATGAAAGTTGTATACAAAGAAAAAAAAATGTAAAATGCTTCCAGCACAGTCCACAGACATCAAGTCCTGTTCTTGGACGTCTGCATTTCAATTTAACACATTTAAATGCCTGCTGTGAGGAACAGTGTGAAATCGTCCATCACTCTCCGGGAGAAGGAGTTCCTTTTGAAAAGGTTATTACTGCAAAAATCAGCCTTTCTCTTTGAAATGCTGAAGTTACAAAGCCCATTACTGTGATCGTCAATCCAAAGTCCACCAGGGATGTTTTTGCTAATAAAGTTTGTGCCACATATGGAATCTTCACATCTTTGCAGCAAAAGTTTTCAGTTTCTCATGGTTTAGCAATATCTGAAGCTTTCCAATTTAATGCATCGCTCTACAATGTTTTCTTGTTGATCTTATTAAAAACACAACCAGCCCCATCCTAAATAGCTATTCAATTGCTAAATATATTAATAAGGGGACAAAAGCTTTGAAAAATAACAATTCCCATATAGTCTTAAGTTGCTTGTTTGCCAAAGGTAAAGAAATTAGATAAAGTAATGATCGTTATTTGGTGACAGCAAAGCCATAATTGGAAAACTTATTTCATTAAGTGAGACATTAGTTTGATGTTATAGTCACACAGATGTTTCCCAATGTAATGGATTTGTCTCAAAATACCGTTGCTCCGAAGACACATTCATTAGCTGAATAGTAATATATAGAACACGAAGAAATGTATATTCTCTTCACATTAATGAAAGTGATTGTATTCTCAAAAAGAACAAATGTTTCAACAACCAAGAATGATATAACAAAGCTTAAATGATACTCATCTTGTAAAGAAGCTGAACTTGTACATCTACAAAACTGAATAATTTGGTATTGGCAACCTGTAGAGAGAGATTCTAACACTTCTCTGTCTCACCCTCAACAAACTCCAAAGTGCTGGATAGCATTGGACTTACAAAAGCAGTCCTTAAACTCCAGTCAAGGGACTGTGTAGGCTGAGATGATGTCATCAGTCTACTGCAGCCAGGAGGATACATTTCCTCAGTCTCCTCTACCCACTGATCAAGCTGCAGCATTGAAACTTTGTGGAAAGTTGCAAACTAGGAGGGTGCAGCAAGGTACCAATCTGTGTCAGATATTTAGGAACACAAGCAAAAACTGCACAGACACCAGAATTAAAATGATTGTGTAATTTCTAATCCAGCATTTCAGTTCAAGTAGATGACCTTGGATGATGTCTGATCATAGCTGATACTACCCTGGAGAGGAAAACAGATAAAATCCTATGAAAGATACTATTATCTGAGCG